>NC_141601.1:16864249-17208249 GCF_047967505.1 Dipteris shenzhenensis
AACTCAATCTTGTGCTCCACAAGAGAGACTGGCCGAACCTGTGAATAGCTTGTTGCAAAGAGACATGGAAAATCATCTAGCATATCTAAGTACTAGAGCTTCTCACTACCTGATAGAGAATCATTAAGAAGCTCTTCATTGCATTGGCATCGTTTAATGTGCTCCACATCCTCCACATGAAGTGTCTCTACAGGATCTTCTTGCACCACCACCTTGTTCCTTCCTGACTCATCCCGATCAGCACCAAGACAAAGACCAAAGGCCACTCCTTCCACCTCACCCTCTGAGTTGGACTCCTCGGAGCTACACCCTGTCTCTTCTTCTTCATCGGTTAAGTCAGAGCTTGAACTCTCTGATGTTGAAGACTCCTCCTTGACAACTTCCTTTTTGCGGCTTCTGATGTTGTAGCGCACCTTCTTATCATTTCCTTGCAAAATCAATTCTCCAGTATCCCACTTTTGAACAACCTTCACCTTGCGTAGCCAAGGCCTTCCCAAAATCAATGGATAGGCACGTGCATCTGGCTTGGTAGGGATCACCTAAAAAGTAGTCGGCGTAGAAATTCCACATACATCCACTTCTAGATTCTTCACAACTCCCAAGGTCTTAACCCTAGTGTTGTCAGCCAATTTGATGCGATAAGGAGAGGTAGTACTAGAGTATTTTAAATCAGCATCAATCATGGTCTTCTCACTCATGACATTAATCGATGCACCTCCATCAATGTACACATTAGAAATCACTTGACCATCAATGATCACATCAACCATAGGTACATCATCACCAACATCTATATCTACCTTTTGAACAACAGGATTGGCACTTTTCTTCTTTTTCTTCTTTGACACCCTTGTGCTTGCTAGTTTTCCCCATTCCTTCCGTAGTTTTGGAGACAAAGCAAGTAATTGACCAAAGGTGATATGAGCTTCCTTTTCTTTAAGGTCGGACAACAAGTCATAGCTTCCAATTCCTTGTCCTAAAGGAAAGTTTGACTGGATAATTCTCCTTCTAGATGCCTTCTTTTTCTTACTACGGTGTTCCTCTTCTTGATGTTCCTCATCTACTTCTTCCTTGCTTTCTTCTTCTTCTTTTGCTTTACCACGCCCCCGTTTAGCCATCATTACCTCTCTTTCCTCATCCCCTGAAGAAGCTTCTAACAAGGATACTTGTTTTTCTTCTTTCTTTCACAATCTAGGACACGCGGGGCGATAGTGACCTTTTTCATTACATTCATAGCAAGTGACCCCACTCCTATCTCGAGGCCTATCTTCACTCTTTAGTGCTCTAGGTTGTCGTGCATTAACCAAATGCAATTTCAAATCAGCAAACTCTGCCATCAATTGGGAGATATTATCTAACTCAGAGGACTTTGGTACCTGAGGAGTGCCCATTACCTCCACCTTAGAAGTTGAAGATATTGAAGACACAAAAGAGGATTCGATCTTTAGAGAAGCTTCTTTCTTGGTCGCAATGCGAAGTGCCTCCATGTATGTTGTTGGATCTTTACTCATTACCTTTGAGCGAAGACGAGGCTCCAAAGCCATAACAAATTTCCTCATCTTTAAGTGCTCCATCCCTGAGAGACTTTGAGGGGCTGATGATGCAGATGCCATAGCTTGCAAAGCTGCCCTTTCATACTTTGTCCATAAAGTTTCATATCGTATTGCCAACGCAGAGACCAACTCACCCTCTCCTTGATAGAACCGGTCCAACTGCAACATCAAAGCATTTGGCGACTCCACTGCCCCAAATCTCTGCTTCATTGCTGCCACCACTTGGTCCCAGTCCTCCTTGGTAGAGTCCGGCAAGGTCTCATGCCAACTCAAGGCTACACCTTCAAGAAAATCAGGCAAAATCTCCGCCCGATCCTTCATGGACCATCCAGAAAGCTGGCATCCTTGAACAAAATCCCGAAGATAAGACTCCGGGTCTTCCTCTTGGGTCCCTCGAAACACTGGAATCTTCACCATGATGAAACACAAAAAGGAAACACCAAGCTCCAAATAATATCCCAAACAAGATCCGAACAAGATCCCACAAAGCCTTAGTATACCAAGACCAACTTATTATGCATAACCACTTGTTGAAAACCCTCCACAATGTGATCCTCAACAAAATCTTCAAAAATAAGTGACCAACCAACACCATGAAAACATTGTGTATACATGCATTCTAGAATCACCCTTCTCACAATAGGAAGTGCACATAAAAGCTTCAAGATATTGTAATCTTCATCATTTGCATAGCAAAAGAAGTTGAAAGCATTAAGAATCACCACTCCACTGTTATAGTCGAAAACTACCCAAAGACTCAACTCTTCTTCACACCAAGCTGCCAGTGCATGGAACAATCCCAAATTTATCATTGTGCCTGCTGTCAGCGTTGTCGATTCACTAACATATTCAACAGTGCAAACATAAAGGATATGATCATGGTGACTGTGCGAATAGCTTGAGCATCACCTTCACAATCTTCAAGTTCTCTTAAACGCGCTGCAATCTCTTCTAACGGAGTTCTTCCAGGCATCTTCTTTATCTCATCAAAACACATGCCTCTTCTAGGCATAACATGCAACCAAGTATACCCGAGACCGTTTAGTATCCAATACCAAACGTACCCGGTGTCTCCACCAAAAGATGTGACATGAAGTTGGGAGTAATAAACTTCACGCACCTCTTCACTTCCTGCAGCATTCGAACTGACTGCCAAAGATACTTATCATTGAGAATGAGACATTAGAAAGAAGCTTTTATGCCAAGATACCACACCATACTTTCCTCCCTCAGATGAGAATGAAGATGGTAACATCCCAAGTGATGTTGTAATCAAGCATAGGGAGAAGGAAAGGATCAGAAGAGGCCATAATCTCAACGAGCCGATCTGCGCCAAAGAGAAGAGCGATACGTTGTTGAAAGAAGATCTTGCGGCTCAACATGACATGAACTGATATATATCGAGGAGTTTGAAGGGGCTAATTAGGTCGGATGGGTAGATTCCGAGGAAACATTGCACCTCCTTCATAGACACCTTTACACAGCTCAAAACACTCTACGAACTGTCATTATACAAAGAGGCCTATAACTTTTAGTAGAGACATGATATCAGAAATCAAGCACACAAAGAGATGCGCCTTGAGATGGGCTTCGCGCTGATATAAGTTTCATTGAAAACAGACAGACGGTTGAAGACATATGGACAGTTTACTGGAAGGGGGTAAAAGCTATCATGAAAAAAGACTATCAAACACAGAGACTCATAACATTTTGCAGCAGTATCTGATTCAAGATCTGATCACATAGAAACATGCGCCTTGAAGAGAGCTTCGTGCTGATATATGTTTCGTAAAAAATAGAGAAGCGGTCAAAAAGTTATGGACAGTTTACTAGATGGGGGTAAAAACTATCATGAAAACAGACTGTCAGACACAGAGACTCATAACTTTTTGCAACAGTATTTGATTCAAGATCTGATCACACAGAAACATGTGCCTTGAAGAGAGCTTTGCGCTGATATAAATTTCATTACAATCAGACTACCGAGCAGAAAGTTATGAGCAAAACACTAACAAGGCTTAAACTGTCATGAAAACTACCCTCCCCCAGGCTAATTTCGCCTGAGCAGGATGCTCCCTCAAGACTCCACCTTCATCAACGATCCACCCCTCATAGATTTTGCCTAGAAGAGGGAAAGAAGTTTGCATGGTGGCTCAAGAAACAAATGGACCATGTATGCACAGTGAGCGGCCGAATAGAAAGAACCTTCAAGGCTTTAAAAGAGAAAAGGGACGAGACACTCAAGAGAGAGAGAACCTGAAGTGACCTTCATTACAAATAGAGTGAGAATCCACTTCAAGACTACAAACACAAGGGAGAAGAAGAGGTTTCATACATACAAGAGGGAGCGGAAGCTCCAAGACTACTCATAGAGAGAGAATAAACTAGAGAGAGAAGGACTCAAGAGTCTACATAAGAGAATATCTACAAGAGGAAGAGAAGGCTTATGGAAGAGGCTTGGGGAGACTAGAACTATAGCAACATAAGGCCCAATGGTGGAAGAGATTCTGATGAACAAGGGAGAGGAGGGCTCCTTTTATAGAGATTTTGTTACCCTCCTTCACCCATTTACAATTCTTGCCTGTAGATTCCTTTCCCCATCAATCACATAAGCACGTATGTCACCATCCATGTCCTTTTTGGCTACTCTTGCCATGTGTCCCATCAAAAGATGCTCAAGACTCTTAAAATATTGAGAAAGTCAAGAGTCTCCTCACATGGAGCCCATAGGGACCCTCTCTTTTCCACATGTCCACATCCTCCTTATTCCACATAGGAGTTCTAGAAGGATTCCTCTTGACTTCACACTCCTCCACATGCCTTCCACACGCTTGGCATGTGGCCTCTCTTATATTATTGGAACACATGGACATGAGCCCACCTCTTTATATGACTCACTCTTCCTATTTTCTAAAAAAACTCATATATCCCATACACAAATAACTCTCACCCCATACCAAGGTATTTATAATTCATACCTATGGTATTTACAATGAGCCATTCCATTCATCCTCTCCATCCCATACAATATCATAGAAAATAGAAATAAGTGAGAGCCGCTAGGCTATCACTTTATACTCAAACTCTTATCAAACATAGAGAAAAACAATGTCAATGCCAAGTTAAAAATATCAATTTTTGGTGTCACAGTCGGTATGCGCATCGGTATCAGTGTTGGTGCATACCAAGACTGCAATGTCATTATATACTAACATTTTAATAGGAATACAAAATTTTTCTAGGGTAGGATGTGGCTTGTTTCAGTCCCATCCTTCCCCACAAATTTTTTTTCCATTAGAATCATGATTAAATATTACCAAAGAGGTGTACAAAATCATGTTACAATTTTACAAAAAGTTCTACAAAGTGGCAAAAGTAGTGCCAAAGCTAAGAATGGAAAATCTACCAAAGTAATGTGCTACAAAATGACAAAAGTGTCAATTCCCAAATTGGAAAATTTACCGAAGTAATGCACTACAAAAGGGCAAAAGTGCCGAAATACAAAACAACCAAATGTCCTATCCTACTATTGCTCCTCTTCATCCTCCTTGCCCTCCTCGCCTCGGCCTCTTTGCATGCACCTGATCCATCGCCCTCCTCTTCTGTGAGCCTATCTACTTCTTCTTTAGATCCAGTCTCAAAGTTTGGATCTCCGGTTGGGTCGAGCATGGCTCCCTAAGAATGATACAAGTTAGGAAAACTAAGAGCATTGGCTCATTAGAGGCCTATTAATCATACATTCATGTGGATCCAAACTCAAGGAGTTAGATATGATTCATGACAAAACATTTGGATGACTGAACATATTAGATATTCAGTAGAAGATAAATATATACTTGCCACCCATGCATTGTTGGCTACTGTGCCACCGCTCACGAGTTGCGAAGGCCATACAATGTCCAGGCATATCCTCCTGCCCTCTGCTGAGTATAGCGAACACATCTAGATTTTCCTTGTATTCCTTCTTCACTTTCTTCCAATCTTTCGACTCTGCCCACTCTAGCTTAGGCATACCTAACTTAACAACCCTCCTTAAGTCGTATCTATATGAGACTTTAGGAGCTTCCCGATGCATGTGAGTATGGCATTTTTTTCAACTCATACTTTCTAGGATTGGGAAGTTTTTCCTTGAGGGCCTCTATGACAACCTCCTTGGCTCTATTATCTTGTTGATTCCAAGGTTTGATTATACTTGGGGAAGTGGGTGCTCATCAACCTTCTCGTGTATCTTCTGATCTTCTTCCCAACATCCTCTACAACTTGCCCGACGTTGTTCACTCGGTAGGATAGGTCCTCAAGTAAAACAAAGTCCAAAGTATTCACCGTGGATGGAGTAGCAGAGCTAGAGTGCAGAGTGGGAGTAGGTGAGGTAGAGCGAGGAGTGGAGCAAGCAGTTAAAGAGTGAGGGGTAGGGGAGTGAGAGGTGCGAGGGGTGCTGCAGTCTATGAGAGGGGAAGGCATGGGACCAAACTAGAAGTGGGTCTCATGAATAGGGGGAGACCTAGAGCATCGAGAGTTTCCAGACTCTCTACATCTCCCATGCCACCACAGCATCCTCGACCCTTACTAGTCTTTTTGGACCTATGACAGTGACCCTCAGGTGATGATCCCTTGGAAGGGACAAGAGGGGATGGCTGTCGAGTAGGTAAAGCTGTCGATGTCCCTGATCTGCCCCTAAGGGTTGCAGGAGAGGGAAATGTGGAGCTCCTCTGGGACAGAAGAGAAAAGAATCCCTCTGTCTCCGCGTTGCTCATGGCTGCGACAAACTCATGAGGACTCCCAACAAAGCCATGGGCTACTCTAGAAAAAGAGTCCCCAAGGTACCGGTCCCTGAGGAGTTAGCTAAGTGGAATCAAAGTTGATTGGAGAGTAGATCCCATGAGCTCTGCTCCCCATGAGCATCGAGAGTCCACTCTCTGGACATGCGACGTGATGATATGTCTAATTTAATAGGATTGGGCAAGTACAAACACAAACAATAAAGCAAACACAAACACAAAATTGGGTAAGAAGTGGAAAAAATAATAAATACCTACATTTTACTTAACAGACAATTTACTACTTAAAACTCAAGTTTAATTTACTAAAACTCTAATAATTTTGTATTGATAAACAAAATTCATATTGATAAACAACAATGGTCTTCATAAAATACATTATCATTTATCCAAAAGTAGAAACAAAATTGGTATTAAAAAATACATTTGTATTGTAAATAAAATTGGTCTTAGCATACGAGACATTATCATGCACATGTTAAAGAAAGAATTTTGCTACCGCTTTGTGTTACTATCACTCATACTATCCTCCTCATGGCTAGAAGGGTCACTAGGGACCTCATCTTGCACATTTTATTCTATATACTGATACTCTTCTTGGATGATGTACCCATGATCCAAGAAGATGTCAACACAGTCCATTATATCCTTCATGGTCTCTAATTTATCGATTTTTGAGTTCCTCCAAAGCTTGCGGAGGGTCCTCACCTTGGATCTTGTGACCCACAAGAAATGCCTCTCCTTTGAAGATCTATCTCTTGACCCCACCCAACACGTGCACTTCCACATTAAAAATTACCCATTCTTCTTCGTGCTTAATCTTCTCTATACTGACAAAATATGAAGAGGGGAGAGGAGAAGAGTGGAGATGAGGAGAGAGGGCACAACTAGAGAGCACACCACAAATGACTAACTATATGTCACTAGATTTAGTTGAAAATATAGAATATATTCAAACCCATTTAGGGTGAGGGTGGGTTAGGGTTAGGGGATCTAACCCTTTCCTTTATAGCACTCTACTGGGTTAGTGGTATGCACATATGATCACATGATTGTGCTATGCACACGTGATCACATGATGTTAGCATGAACTCTCAACATTTTCCCTCGCAATTAACATCATGAAGTAGGCCTTCCCTTGGCTATCACAATGCTACAGTGTGATGTCACCAAGTAACACTCTTTCTTTGATGAAGTTCTCTCTAACATCAATGTGCTTTATCCTGGAGTGATATACTGGATTCTTGTCCAATGCTTGAGCCGATTGATTATCACAATATATAGTTGTTGGCTTTGACTCATCAAAGTAATCTGTTTCTGACAATAGTCTTCTTAGCCATATAGCCTCACATGCACCTGTAGTGAGTGCTCTATATTCTACTTCAGTAGAAGACAAAGAAACAGTTGGTTGTTTTTTTGACAACCATGATATAGCACCTTAACCAAGGAAATCCATATCCTTGTGTCGATCTCCTAGTCTCATGATCTCCGGCATAGTCACTGTCACAGTATCCATGCAACCATGGATGACTTCCTTTGTATTCTATCCCAAATTGTCTTGTACCTTTGATGTATCTCAAGACTCTTTTGGATGCATTCCAGTGAGACTGACCATAAACTGTGCTAGTGAGCTTACTGCATAAAACAAATATCTGGCCGTGTGATAGTCAGATATATAAGAGATTCGATGAGCTGCCTATATTACCTATCATTAACTGTAGGCTTTTCTGAATCCTTAGTAAGTTTCAAACTCTGTTCCATGGGAGTGGCTGCAATCTTGCAATCTACCATATGAATCTTCTTCAGGAGACTGTCAACATACTTGAGCTGACTCATGAATATGCTATCTAAATCTCTCCAAAACTCAATTCCAAGACAATAGTGTATAAGTCCAAGATCTTTCATGTCAAACTTTGCAGATAAGTCTTGTTTAGTTTTCTAATGGAGCTATCCTTGCTTCCTATCACAATCAGATCATCTACGTACAAAAGTGCAATAGTAATGTCTTCCCTTTGAACTTTGTTTTAGAGAGTATGATTTGCATTGTATCCCAGATCAGCAAAATACTTCTCGATTCTGCTGTACCAACTTGTAGGTGCTTGTTTTATATCATAGAGACTCTTTTTGAGATGGCAAACCTTATTCTCTTTTCCTAGTTTAACATAACCTACTGGTTGTTGCATGTAGACTTCCTCGTCTAGGTAACCATTGAGAAATGCATTCTTGACATCAAGCTAGTACACATTCCATCTGTTGAGTGTCGCTAGTGATATCAAGAACCGTATGGAATCCATCTTTGCTACTGGAGCATAAGTCTCATCATAGTCTTGACCATATTGCTGTGCAAATCCTTTTGCAACTAGTTTGGGTTTGTATCTTTGAATACTTCCATCTGGATTGTACTTCACTTTGTATACCCATTTGTTTGCTATGGCCTTCTTGCTTGGTGGAAGGTTGCA
The DNA here is from genome assembly GCF_047967505.1 of Dipteris shenzhenensis. Lineage (NCBI taxonomy): Eukaryota > Viridiplantae > Streptophyta > Polypodiopsida > Gleicheniales > Dipteridaceae > Dipteris > Dipteris shenzhenensis. The sequence goes on from NC_141601.1 coordinate 16,873,040, forward strand.
TAATTCCCAAGTATTATCCTTATACAAAGCATCCATTTCTTCATTCATAGCAGTTTGCCATTCTGGCTTGTCTACTGCATCTTCGAAGTACACTGGCTCTTCTATAGCCATAATGGTAGTCATAAGAGCATAGTTGGTGGTTTCCACTTGAATTGCTTTGCCTTTCTGAGGATATGTCAATCTGGCTGGTGGTATGCTTTCCCTAGTAGACCGTCTGAGCTACTGTGACTCTGCCTGAGGTGTTTCTGGCAAATCTTACTCTTCTTCATCAACCATTTCTGTAGATGATTGTGAAGTTGATGCTTCTATCTCTTGTGTAGGCGAGGTTTTCCATTCTGATTCCTCATCAAAGATTACATCTCTGGAGATAATGACCTTGCAGTTGATGCGATGAGGATGGGATCATATAATCTGTATGCTTTGCTTTTTTCACTGTAGCCAACCATGATGCATTTGCATGACTTTGCATCCAATTTCCTGCGATGATCATTATGTATGTGGGAATATGCTATGCAACCAAATATGCGGAGATGCCCAATGTGTGGCTTGTGTCCAGTGAATGCTTCATAAGGAGTCATACCTTGTATCAGTTCAGTAGGAAGTTAATTAAGCAAATAGTTCATTGTGGCTATTGCTTCTGCCCAATACTGATTCAGAAGATGCTTCTCACTAAGCATTGCTCTAGCACTATCTGCTAAAGTCCCATTCTTCCTTTCATCTCTTGCATTCTACTGAGGAGTATCCACGCATGTGAATTGTCTTTGAATACCGTGACTTTTGCAAAAGTTCATGAGTGCTGAAGACATGTATTCACCTCCTCTATCTGATCTCATGACTTTGATCTTTCTGCCTCTCTGGTTTTCTACCATGGCTTTGAATTCTTGAAATCTGGAAAACACTTTAGATTTCTCTTTCAAAAAGTAGACGCAACAATACCTACTATAGTCGTCGATGAAAGTCAAGTAGTAAAGTGAACCATTGATGCTGCGGGTCTGGGCATAACCCCATACATCTGTATGAATTAAATCAAGAATACCTCGTGCACGAGAGGTACTTCTGCCAAAGTTGGTTCTCTTTTATTTGCCGAAGCAGCATGCTTTGCAAACTTTTCCAAGAAACTGTAGCTTCTGAATTCCAATTGCCATATTCTGATTCTTGAGATCTAAGAAGTACTTGAAGTTGACATGACCATATCTCTTGTGCCATTTTGCAGATAGTGGCATTTGTTGCAGTTGAGCTGACATGGCATGCTTTTTTGGTACTGTAGCTAGCATTCTATATGAGCGTCCTTCCTTGGCACCTTTTACTACTAGCTGACATCTTTTGGATTTGTCTCTGATAGTGCATTCATCTCTGTCAAAGATGACTCAGTAGTTGTGTTCTGTCATTTGACCTACTGAGAAGAGGTTCTTGCTGAGCTTTGGCACATAGAGCACATCTTTCACCAATCCTTTCGTACCATTGAAATTGTTCATAGGGATAACACCTGTCCCTTGAACTAGATTCGATGTATTACATAGAACACCTATCCCTTGAACTAGATTCGATGTATTGTCTACTGTGTAGATGACATTTTTTGACCTTCTAATGGTTTCATCTCTTTGAACCATTCCTGATGATTTGTCATGTGAGATGATGCACCATTGTTGATGTACCAAGGATCTTGTTCCACTTGGTCAACTTGGTAGCTAAAATCGTCTTTGGAATTGTAATCAGTGTCTGGGTACACTGTCTTGGTACACTGTATCAGTCTAATGCATTTCCTCTCTTGCAAGAAACATATTCCCATGTTCATTTGCAAAATGACTATGACTAGAATGTCCACCACGATGATTTCCTTTGCCTCGAAAATTCCCTCGATTACTGCTGGATTGATCGCCTTGCTCGTACTGCTTCTTGCGACAATCTCTTTCATAGTGTCCAAACTTATGATAGTAGTTGCACTGAATGTTTGACATGTTGGTGGATGCATTCCCTCATCCTTGGAATCTTCCTCGGTTGGAATGATTTCCTCTTTGCTGATTCTGATGTTGCTATGGATGATGCTGATGCTAATGCTGACTTCACTGATTTTGTTGTTAATGATTACCATTTCTCTGATATGATCTACCTTTGCCTCTGCTTCTGTTTGAAGCTGTGAATGCCTGATCATTCGAATGACCTTTACGTGCTTGGATGGCCTAAGTCTTGAGTTCTTCACCAAGTAGGACTAACTCAAGTTCTTCCAGTGTTGGAATTTTCCATTGGATGGCAATATTCTAGACTAGATTCTCGTATCCCTCTCCCAGTCCATTCAGGATTACTTGAACCATTTCTATAGGGTTCATAGTCTCACCTGTTGCTGTGAGTTGATTGTTGTAGTCTTTTATCCGGAGTACATAAGCATGACAAGTTTCGCTACTATTGCGGAAACTCTAGTTAATCTGGTTTCTCAGTGTGAGAATCCTAGAAGTGTTCTTGAACTCGTAGAGAGTTGCGAACATATCCCATGCTTCTTTCGATGCCTTGACTATGTTGAGCTGTCCTAGCATGACATCTTGCACATTCTGCTTGATCAGATGATAGGCATACTTGTCTTTCTTATCCCATTGTGCCTGAGAGCTTAGGCAATGACAGGATCTACTATAGGTGTGAAAACTGTTTGTGTAACTATAGATCCCACTACTGGTGTTGTGACAACAAGTGGAGTAGAGCTACTGGTGGTTGGATCGTCCAATGGTCTAGGTGTAGACCCATCAATATACTCCCATTTGTCCTAAAGTACAAGAATGGTCTCCATTCGGTATTTCCATGTACCATAATTGGAGTTGTCTAGCTTAGCAGATGCCTCCAGATTGAGGTTGCTAGTCGTAGACATGGTGCAAGAAAAATGTACTCAAAGTGTCGTGAAAATCACTGTATAAATCAACTGCAAAACTCTGACTCTGAATTGTCGGTGAAGATAGAATTGCAATATATAAAATCTAATCTATATTACAAGGCTTGTGGCAATGATGCCGGGAATAGCCAAGAGGCTTTACAAGGCTGAAATGATGTGCACAATGCCATGAAATAGCCGTGTAGGCTCTACAATGGTGGCATCTATGTGTGAAATCAAATGCTATCTGCCCATTGAACAATCAAAAATGCCTCTGAACTCTCTGAAGTCTGCTCACTAAAGTGATGAATGCCAGGTTTCAGGTAATGTGATGATGTGAAACCATATGTGAGCATATGGATTGACTCCGAGTAGGTACTAGTTGGGAATTTCGGGCATGGCTTAGATTGGCAACCTAGGGAAATTCAAATCGTTCCCTCTATGGCAATCTAGTCTACTCTGATCTAGATCTATACCAACCGTCAAGAATAGCAAATAATTCCTTTTCTTTTTTTCTTTTTAACTGTTGGGTCAGATGCATCGATGTAGAGGCGAATGTGCATGAAGGAAGTGGATTTGTCGGTGAAGCTCAAATGTAAGTGTAACTTGCGCTGAAATGTCCGCATGATGTGACAAGCGTGTAGAGCACAAAAAATCGAGCAACTTTCCTTCTTGGAGTGCCCTCAAATTCTTCCTGGATCAAGAGATATAACTTGATCTAGGTGGAGGGGCAAAAGGAGTGCAAATGGTGCTCAATGATGATGTGTCACTATGGGTCACATGTAGTGATGATGTGGCACTATGCCTAGCAAGAGGTGTGCTTGTGGAGCCCTGTGCTGAGGTGGCAGGAGTGGTCACATGCAGTGACTATGGAGCACTGTGTGTGCCTGCAAAGGGTCAGTGTGCCATGTGGCAGTGATGATGTGGCACAAATGATATGGCTTTGCTGACATGGTAGCTGAGTTGGTAGAGGTGACATGGCAGGTTATGTGTCACTAATGATGTGACAAATGATGTGGTAGCTGAGCTGGCAAGTGTGATGTGGCAGTAGCTGACGTGTCCAAGTGATGTGGTATTGTGGATAAGCTAATGACATGGTAGCCTCACGGGGCTATTGATGTGGCATGATAAAATGCCACGTGGAGGATAAGGGACTGGGAATGTGCCACGTGTTGAGTGGATATCTGCCACATGTCACTATAGAATCCCGTGGGATAGAATGATGCATCTTGGAAGAGGAATGAGAGCACAATATGAAACCCAATGTAGTTCTCTATTATGGATTGTGAGAGAGATGACTCTCTCTTATAGAAAGGGGGAGAAGGTACTACCTTCCCTACATAAGTGGCAATCAGCCCCTACATCCGTGGGAATCAGCCCCTACATCAGTGGGACTGGCCTAAATCAAAGGAACCTCCCATGTGGGGGCCTTTGGCTTACATCATCACTTAGGTCACACACTAGACACATCATAGCACTTGATGTGCCTTTACAACACACACAAACACACATGTGACTCCCCTAGATGCACATATGCACCATAGAGCAAGCCCTTGATCACACTTATCCCAACAGACCCTCCCTCAAGGGTTTGCCTCTTGCAGTGTCAAGAATACATCTAGTCTTATAGTTTCTCATGCCATCTCATGGTGGTCAAGGATAAATCTATGGCTAGGATCTCATGCTAGCAAGGGTTCCCAAGGGTGTGAGGTTCACATAAATGGGATAGACAAAACACATATCACATGGTCTACATCATATGTGGTGATCAGAGGTGATTTACAAAAGACATAACATATGACATTCTTTTTGGAGTACTACTCCAGGCAGAGAACCTCAAAATTTGACCAAGTGATGATTAAAAAAAATTCAAAAGACAAAGTGCTTAAAAAGCATAGTCTTTATTTTCAAAGTTTGATTCTTCATTTGCTAATGGAGTTCTTCCTTCAGCCAGATTTGCTTTGTTGTTGAAGTAGTCGTCCTTCACAAGAAATGCTTGATTCTCTTAGTTGTTGTTGTTCTTCATGGAATAACACATTCCCTTTTTCAATTGTAGGCAAAGGAACTTAATAAGCAAGATATATTTGAAGCATTTCCCTTGTGCACTAAATACTGAGAGAAGATGATCCCAAGCTTCATGTGAAGTTTCAAAGCCATCAATGTGGTGAATGTATGAGCCACTTAATCCCAAAGCAATGATCGCAAGAGACTTCTTGTCTTTGATCAAACAATTAGCTTCTTCTTTTGTAGACTTCTTTTCCTTTCCATTCACAACATTCCATATCTCCTTTTTCATAAGCAAAGACTTAGCTTTTGTTTGCCAAGTATGGAAACTAGTTCCATCCAACTTCTCTACTTGCTTGGGCTTAGTCATTTTTATAATTCAAGTACTCATCAAAAGAGAATCACATAGTCATCATTCTAGATGCAAAGTATAAGGACACTTATGAGCTCCATGAGTGAGTTCTACTACTCAAGTATAATCAAAGCAATGAAAGTTTGCAGTAAATAATGGAAGCCCCAAACTTATAGTGATTGCTCAACACCCTTTGACCAAAATATGCAGAATTCTATCAACAGAGACCAGAGTAGATTGGAGGGTGCAATTCTCATAGCTCATATCTCTATTCAAGGGGATTTTTATGCAAGAAGAAAGGCCTTATACCAGAGAAGGTCCTCCACCAAGGAAGTGTGCAATGTTGTGCCAGGTCGCCATAGCTGAGCTTGGTAAGGTCGACTGGTCTTTTCGCGTTTTCTCCTCCAATACTTGACCAAATGGGCTCAGATTTCATCAACAGCTTGCCTGTAGTGTTTTCCAACTTGAGCTTATAGGAATTTGCAAATGGGTAAGCATAGAGGCGGCATTGTGCGATTCAGCGGACAGTCTTCATGTTGGCGTTGCATGTACAGGTAATATCTCTCTAATTGCTTGCAGCTAGAAGGTCACCCATACATGAGGAGTCTACAGCTCAAAGGGTTTGAACAATGGTTTCATATAATGGAGAATTGAGCTCTCACAGATTTGGGGAAGAAAGAGGAAAATGGAGATGATGAAGAAGCTTTGAAAAACTAGTAGTTTATGCTAGAGAGAGCATCTAATGCTAGGCTAGGGTAGATCTAGAACCTAAAGCTCTGATACCAAGTGTAGAATCCCATGGGATAGAATAGATGCATCTTGGAAGAGGAGTGAGAGCACAATATGAAACCAAAATGTAGTTCTCTATTATGGATTGTGAGAGACATGACTCTCTCTTATAGAAAAGGGGAGAAGGTAGTACCTTCCCTACATCAGTGGCAATCAGCCCCTACATCAGTGGGAATCGACCCCTACATCAGTGGGACTGGCCTAAATCAAAGGAACCTCCCATGTGGGGGGCCTTTGGCTTACATCATCACTTAGGTCACACACTAGACACATCATAGCACTTGATGTGGGGGGCCTTTGGCTTACATCATCACTTAGGTCACACACTAGACACATCATAGCACTTGATGTGCCTTTACAACACACACAAACACACATGTGACTCCCCTAGATGCACATATGCACCATAGAGCAAGCCCTTGATCACACTTATCCCAACAGTCACTTAGAGGGATCGAAGGAATCTTAATTATTTCGATGATGATATTTCGTGGGAGCCAATCGTTGATAAAAATATTGCATCGCTGTTAAACGAGCGACTGCTCAGAGCAGTAGTTTTTGAGTATCCAGCTGCGTGGGCTATAGAGCTGTGCAGCCAGGGAGCATGTGAAGTCTAGGCCACCGTCTAAGAGGCACAACTGAGCAGGAGCCCATAGAGGGGTTGTGCTTGTGGATGGAGGTGGCGAAGCTTGTAGCAACTGTCATTTGGCTATGGAGCTTTGGTTGGAGACTGCAAGCTTGTAGAAGAAGCGCCTGTGAGCCCTTGTGTGTATGGTCGCCCGTGAGCCATTGTGAAGATCCGTCGAGAGAGGTGTTGCCAGGAGCAGGCATTGGAGAGTAGCTACTAGGAGCTTTGTGGCCTTGGGAAGAGCCGCGTAGGAGTAGCCTAGCTCAATGGCCCACTTCTCGCCCTAGTTTTTATCTTCATCCTCATCTTGAATTTGAAAGTCACCGTATTCATTGAGGATTCCCACATCTCGGTCATGTGCGAAGGCTATGCAACCCCTGGGAGCGAGTTACCTCAAATCGACTTCTATGCTATTGTAAACAAAGTATCTATGTGCAGGTGGAGCTGGTTGGCTGTCTTGGAGAAGGAGAGATGGCTCACTGGAGGAGCGCTTGGATCACGAGCAAGGCTTTGAAAGCGGCTATTCGTCCATGGCATAGCTACTTGGTCACTGCCATTTGCTGTTGGAGTAGCCTTTGTTGCAGGGACGTCCGAGGTCGTTGCAGAGTGGAAAAGTAGCTATTGAAAGTCGTTGTAGAGGATAGATGTGCCTTAGGAGTAGAGCCCTTGCTTGATGCAACACTGTGTGCTTGTCTGTCTAGTCGACTGGCTATGTGGAGTCAACTACTTATCGATCGATGATCAACTCAAGGCTTACGGAGACTGCATCGCCCTCATGAAGGCCAACCTTCTTGCTAGAGAAGCCTGGAACATGCGATGCATAAAGAGCGAACAAGCAAACAGAGAATTGACAATCCCCACCAAGAGCAACTCTAAGTGAATCTCTCTCACATAGAATAACTAGGCTCCTACTAGTCTCTCTCTCTCTCCCTAGAGAAAAATTTCACAAGAAGAAATGAAATCTCTCAAAGAATATATCTCATAATAGAATGAGAACTCTCAAAGAACGGAAATGGATGGAAAACTCTTCCTATGAATGGAAATCTTTCATCAACGGAATTAAAGATAGAAACCTCTCAATCTCTTAATCTCTCTCCCACTCTCAAGGATGGCGCCTCAATGGAAGACAGAACCAAACTCTGATATCATGACAATATATGAAGAGGGGAGAGGAGAAAAGTGGAGATAAGGAGACGGGGCATAGCTAGAGAGCACACCACAAATGACTAACTGTACACTAGATTTAGTTGAAAATGTAGAATATATACAAACCCATTTAGGGTTAGGGTTAGGGTTTGGGGATCTAACCCTTTCCTTTATATCACTCTATTGGGTTAGTGCTGTGCACATATGATCACATGATGGTGCTATTCACACATGATCACATGATGTTGAGCGTGAACGCTCAACATCTGTAACATTGGATAGCAGGTTATCCAAATGTCATATGGTGGCAATATGAGGCAGAGGGTTTGGATCTAGGGAATACTATCAAGTATTTGGCCATTCCATTAATCTGGTGGAAAACAACAAGCACGTATGGGCATGTAAAACACATTAAGAACCACGAGAAGGAGGGGAAAGATGGAGAGGAGAGGAGAGTAAGAGGGAAAAGAGAGAAGAGAAAGAGAGGAAAGAGATAAAGAGAGGAAAAGAGAGGAGAGAAAGAAAAGTAGGAGATAAAGAGAGGAAAGAAAGAGGGGGGAAATAAGAAAGGAAAGAAAAAAGAGGAGAGAAAGAAGAGTAGGATAGCAAGAGAGGAAAGAAAGAGGAGGGAAATAAGAGAGGAAGAAAGAGGGAAAGAGGGAAAGAAAGAGAGGAAACAAAGAGGGCAAGAGGGAAAGAAAGAGGAGGTTAAGAAGAGTAGGAGAGAAAGAGAGAAAGAAGAGGAGGGAAATAAGAGAGGAAAGAAAGAGGGAAAGAGGGAAGGAAAGAGAAAAAGAGAGAGAAAGAGAGGAAAAGAGAGGAGAGAAAGAGATGAAAGAGAAAAACAAAGGAGGGAAAGATGGAAAGAAAGCCAAAGGAAAAGAGGAAAAGAGAGGCAAGAAAGAGAGAAAGAGAGGAAAAGAGAGGAGAGAGAGGGAAAAGAGAGAAAGAGAGGAAAAGAGAGAAAGAGAGGAAAGATAGAATCGATGCATTCCACATAAAAATGCCATCCATGTGACCATAATGCACTGTCCTTTTGTACTACAAAAGAACATGATTAAAACAATGAGGATGCATTTTGGAGCGATTGTGATCATACATACCCAAATTAAGTAAAAAGGTAGAAAACTTACATGTGGGATACATCCACCAATTGCAAGCTCCCACTCTCAATCAGTTACGTCCTCTCCATCATCTTTGGCTTCACGAAGAGCTTCTTTTAGCCAATCATGGGACATGTGTCTGGGAGAAGAGCAAGGTCCGGTGGATATGGGCACCCTTTGCTTCTGCATGACTCTAAATATCATCCTCTCATTTATTATTTTTTCTTTGGCCTCTTCATCTCCCAGATCTCTCTCCACCCATCTTTGCATCTCGGGACTATTGAGGAAACAAAACTTATTGAATTTCTCTCTTTGCTCTTTTCTCTTTGCTCATCTTTCTTTCAACCCCTTTATCTTGGGGAACCTCCACAACAACACCATCATCGTCCTTGTGTTCCCATGGATATAAGAAACGCTATGATGTATACTAATGACTCTTGCACAAGCCATCCCTTTGCCACGCTTTCTTTGGATCTAGCTCTTTGCCTTTAAAATCCCTTCAAAGTTTTCATAAATCATTCAAGGAAAAACATCCAACGACCATGAACGGTTCTTGCATTGGCGACCTCATCAACTATATGTACAAGCAAGTGCACCTAAATTGTCATAATGCTTGAGGGAAAGTGCCTCTCAAGAAAGAACCCAACTTCAATGGATTCCACCTTAGCCCTCCCAATGCTTAATACAAATTTCTCTCTCTGAGGGATCCACCTATTCCACATGCACCCGTAAGATTCAATAAGGTCTGTCGATCCTTTAAAATTATATGAAATATAATGAAGGTGATATGATAGTAAGCATACCTGACAATGCCACTAATATGGCATACCTGACAATGCCACTTATCTTGTAGATAGCTTTTTTAACATCTTCTACTAAGCACCATCTCATTGTAATTGGGAGGATAAACTACCCAAGCAGCAAAGGAGTTATAACAACATATCACAATCATATAAGTTACACAAAAGCATCACAATCTTAGCTCTACTAATCATTCAAGCTAACATGTAGAATACTTATAAGACCTTGTGCCAATCATCAGACTTGAGGCCACTAAGCTTATTGTCTGTTGTAAATGCTCCCCTAAAGCAATGCATGTGTCCTGTAGGTGTCTCAAAAGATGCAATGTCCTCCTTTACCCTTGCCTCCTCTACCTTGGAAAGGATCCATGGTGCCTTCGATAGAACAACTCTAGGAGGATGCTCTTGGGTTCCTGAACCACCCGCTTGAGTTGTAGAACCACTCTCTAGATTCTATGCACATGCTCTTGGGGCCACAAGTGAGGCATCCTACCCATCTTGTGCAAGTCTTTTGAACTCCCCTTGTGTCTTTGTCACTAACCACGTGTGCCTAAATAGAAGCCCCCACATTCTTGAAGATATGCATGGGATCCAATAGATGATTGATTTGTAACTCACCCCAATATGGAAGCTCGTGAAACATCGACAGCCATTCCATACCAGGAGGAGGCTCCTCACCATTAGCTCTCCAATCCCAAATCCAGTCACTTGCCTTCCTATGGACCAGTGGTGGATCGAGTTAACTTTCATGTGCAAGATGATCAATAGGAAGGTATTGACCGTGACCTTCATAAACCATCTTCCTCATATGTTTGTAGTGTCGTGCATTCAAACTAGGGCCAGAAATAGGATAACTTGTGTTTTAAGTCCTACAATATGCATGCACAAATAGCTCATTAGACATGCATAGATCACACCACAATAAAGCATAAACTTATCAGTACGCATGCACTGAAACGTACTTGCGCATTCCCCATATCCAAGATAGTCATTCATGATCCACATCAAAATTCCCTTGATGGAAATGTCTGCAACCCATCTCATGACTCTAGAAACATCAAAGACATGTATGTCCCTCCACAGGGTCTGCATCTCCTCGATCAAGGGTGCCATGTACATGTCCATATTGGCTCATACTTCCCCGACACAAGTAGGGCAAGCATGAGACCTGTCCCTTCTTTATTGTTAGCCATGGCGAGATATTGTAGTTCACCAAGACTATGGGCCATGTCGACCAAGATGTTGAGTGTAACCCGAAAGGTTTCATGCCATCCATTGCAATCTCGAGATGTAAATTACATGGCTCCCTCGCAAAGTCTGGCCACATGTTGTCTATGTGCTTCCAAGAAGCACAATTTGCAGGGATCCTCAAAGTGTCATTGATGGACCGGTGTGTAGCATGCCACATCATTAGCTCCACAATGGACTTGCATTTGAACATGTGCAGTATTTCGGGTTTGAGCATGATCATACAAAGAGTTGGTATGCCAACAAGCACACCACAGGTGCAAACCCGGTGACTCAAGAAGCCAAGACAAAGAATAAGTCCAAGGAATAGGAAAATGACAAAGTGACAAAGGTTAATGCCAAAACTAAGGCCCACCCAAGATTAGATGTTTATTTGTGAAAAAGATGGTCATACTAAGGCAGAATGTAAGCTATATCTAGAACCCATTAATATGCTTACGATTAATTTTGGAAGATAAGAATTAGGCCTAGAGTGTGGAGTCTTTCTCAATGAGGTGTTACAGACATTTAATGTCAATGCACTCACTTGGCCTATACATCCAGTTTCTAGTTTTGAGAAGGCACCACACCCAACCAATGGCACTAATTAGAATAAGGAAATGTAGATGGCCTTCAAAGTGGCTAAACAATTGAAGGGAAAGGACCCCATATTTGAGCTTTTGACTGAGTCGATTCTAGAATAAAAAATGGTTACCAAGCTAGGCAAAGCATCAACAAGTACATTAAAGCCTAAACCAAACTAAGCTGATGGCCTAAGTTTTGAGGTCACAGAAGCATGGGAAACATTCCAAAAAATGAAAATAATGTTGATAATGGGTGATCATTATAGTTGGCCTCTTACTGGCAATAATTTTTTGCCAACCAACTCATCCCACAATACTAGGAAAAGGTTCCAGTGGTTTTTGTCCTAGTCATAGGAAAGATTAAGAAGCATTCTAGGTGTCATTGTGGATGGAGGTTTAGGAGTAAATATCATCCCAAAATATTTGGTCAAACACTTAAATCTCAAGAATTTGAAGCCCTCTCAAATTTGAGTATGTATGGCAAATCAAAGACCATAAAATCCCAAAGATGTGCACTTTGATGTGGTGAGTACCATTGGAGGGCTCCACTATCGTCAATTTGATAGTCATTGCTATGGAAGAAAATGCCTAGACATATCTATAACAAAACCTTCATTAAAAAGTGCAAAGTTACTACATGGTTAAGGTTCAAAAAATATGACAATTAAGACCAAGGACTCTGAGGTGAGAATTGCAACCTATGGGAGAAAAGTTCCAAAGTTACTGGCCTGGGAAGTTGCTGACCAATTTCCATAGGGCATTGGACCTCTCATAATGAGGATACGTCTTGCCTATTAGTGAGATTGACTTCATCAAAGTGTCTATTGAGTTAAAAAGATCACAAAGGTTTAGCTTAAGGAACAACAACATTTTTATCTCAAGCATTTCACTATAGACTTCACAAGAGAATGAGAGCTAGACATGCATAAAGCAACAATCGATTTTCTTGGTGAGCCTCATATTTTGGTTCTCAAACAAATCTAGAAGTTGAACTTTAACTTTGGTACAATAGAAGATTCATGCAGAGTATTGGTAGGGAAGAATTATGTTGATGATCAACTCATTGCTATTAAATGTCTCTTCATGCAGTATAGGGATGTCTTTTCTTGGAGCTATATTGATCTCCAAGGAGTGCCACTAGCGATATGTCAACACTAGGTCCTATCGATACCCAAAAACAATTTCATCAGTACAGCTATTGGATGAATCTGAGTTATGCCAGGCCATTTCATCAATAGAGGTATTGGATGAATCTGACATATGCCAAGTAGGTAAATCCAAGTTTAATCAATTGACCAAGGCCAAATACATCTATGCAATCAATTGGAGTGATTGGCTATTTTCCATCATGGTGATACCCCAAAAAAATGGGAAGCTCCAGGTGTGAGTGGAATACTATAAGCTAAATGCTCAGATGGTACTGAATCCATTTTTGAGCCCTTTTCTTGATAGCATTCTAGACCAAGCAACATGTACTCCTTCATGGACGAGTATTGTGGCTACAATCAAAAGTCATTAGCACTTGAGGATCAGCAAAAATCTATGTTTTTATCTAGTTTGGTGCATGTGCATGCAAGGTTATACCTTTTGGATTGCAAAATACACCATCTACTTTCCAAGGATTATGGTCAAGACCTTTAGGGAGTACCTAACCTAGTTCATGTTTGGATGACTTTTTTGTTTACTTGAAAACCATTGATCACTTGGGCTCCCTTGAGAAATTCTTTGCCAAGTTCTAGCCAAGTGCAAGCAAGTAGGAATATATCTCAACCTAGCTAAGTTTGTCCTTTGTGTTGGATTATGGGGACATTATTTCCAGGGAAGGGATCCAAATTGAGCCTTCTTAGATTTGAGCAATAGAACAAATGCTAGAACCCAAGAATTTGAAATAACTTAGGTAATTTCTAGATTAACTACCTTTTATAGGAGGTTTGTAAAGGCATTTGTCCAAATTGCAACACCTATTTATAAGATTACCAAGAAAGTCACCAAGAATTTGTACTAGAATGAGGAGGGAAGTAGCTTTCCAAGATCTAAAGCAATGAACAACCATGACACCAATTCTGGGTACACAAAATTCACGAGATGAGTCTTAAATAATTCTTTTTGCTTCAAAGAACCTTCAAAATGCTCAACAAAGCCCACATCTAGCCAATGGTCACACCCACAAGGTTCTTATGTGAGAAATCGGCTCAGCCTGACAAAAAATTCATCACAGGCTCCAAAATTACCCAAATTTTTGTTTTTGCTTCAAAAACCACTCAAAGCTTGGAAAAACCACTCAAGAGACTTGCAAAACCACCAACAAGCTTCCACAAGGTTCAAATACCATTTGGGCAACTCAAACAAGCACCCACAAGCTTGCTCCATCCGCGCGGGAAGCTACAACAGTAGGCTTTGGGCTCTAGGCACACACATACGCTCAGCTAGACCACCTGCACTCTGATACTAGTTGAGAGATCTCAACAACGAAAGTAGAATGGAAGAAGGTAAGAGAGAGGGAGAGCCACACAAGTTTTTCTAGATGCAGAACAGCCTAATCTTCTATCATCCATATATATATATATATGTTCCTTCAACTTCACAAAAAATGGCTACATTGAGCATGCATTAGCCTCTCTCTCTCTCCCTCCCTCCAATCCTCCAACATTAAGAAGGATAATCATAATTGACTATAAAATTGAGATCTAGGTAGATGCTAAGCCTAGTTGTTTAGGGTTGTAGGCATCTTGGTTCTATTCACTACAGATTGAAGTGGTTGAAACAAGCTTCATTATTCTAAGTATAGAGAATGTTGATCAGGTGTTCTTGGTGGTTGCTTCAAGGAAAATTGACAAATGGACTGTGTGCATCACTTAGAAAAAGTAAATGTTGCAACCAAGCAAGATCATTTTCCACTCTCTTTCTAGGGCCATGAGATGTATATTGGGATGCACCTTTTGGTTTATATCAAACCACATTGAAGAAGATAACACCATGAGGATAAATTTTACCACACCTTGGGGCAAATTTTTCTTTAAGTTCATGCCATTGGGACTCATCAATTTCCTCACCATGTTCCTAGGATAAAAAATGAATTATGAAAGAGCAACAAATGTGAAAACACTTTAAAAATGGAGTTGCTGATATGCAGCTCTAAAAATTGCATTGTAGCTTGTAGAATGGTTATGGAGTCTCAAGAAAACATGATGTGTCTTGTTGTTGAAGCTTCAATAAACTCTCTCTCTCTCTCTCACTCTCTCTCTCTCTCTCTCTCTCTCTCTCTCTCTCTCTCTCTCTCTCTCACACACACACACACACACACACACACACACTCATACACAAACATAAAATATTAAAACTTGAAGGAGGAGAGCGTAGACACCATTTTGTACTATAAACAAAATATATATATATATATATATACAAGTGCTATTCACACCTAGATAGTCCTCAAAGGAATCCTTTTTATTTATTCATTTTTATACACACAAGTGGGTGTTGTGTTGCTGTTCTTAAGTCAAATAAGGATCACTAAATGGTCATCCTCTAATGGGATTGATGCCCCACATGATCCTAAGGAGCCAAGGTGGCATGCACCCTCCTTCTAGATTTAGGGGAACTGCCTTGATGACCCTTGGGTTTGAGTTAAGGGAGGGCATTAGAACTTGTGAGAGGGATAAAGGTAGCCTCACTCTTGCATGAGATGTTTTAATTGCAAATTCATATTTAATCCCACAACCCAAAGGGCTAAGAGAAGGAGGCCTCATAACCTTGATATCATTTTTGGGGATGACTCTTCCATGAGTGGCTAGGTGGCTAAGGCTAGGAACCCTACCACATAGCTTGACGACTTGACGCATGGCACCCATGCAACGCAAAGAACACAAATGGCATGAATATTAGAGGAGAGTAAGCATATGTGTACCTCTAACCAAGCTAGCTCCCACCCACCCTGTTCAATGCCCCTAAACATTCTCAAACTTTGGTTTGGCTTCTAGCTTATTCTTGGTATAACCCAGTCAAAATCCAGCCAAGAATCCTCCTTCAAGGAGTGTCTATGCATGCATGGGTAAAATGCACAGAAGGTCTATTTATAAACTAGTATGCTTAGGTAGCCATACGCTTAGGTAGCCTACTGGAAGCCTATCGTGACCATTCATTCCTTTTTGTCTCTTATCTCCATAGTTGTGACATGTATACTATTTGAACCTTTAGAGTCAGTGTACACAAGGTCACAAAAGTGCCATTGGTGGGACTCTCAAACCCAAGAGGTATCATTTTGTGTGAACCAAATGAGTTTGTCATTAATGGATCTGATGGAGCTCATGTGAGCTTACAAGGCCATCAGGCAAGCTAAAGGGAGCTTTGTGTGTGAGGTGCAGAGTGTAGGTGGTCATTTTTCTTTGGCTGGATAGAGTAGGTTGTTAGCTGTGGATTCCTAGAGGCCAAATGGCAAGTGCAGCTTGCTTGGAAGAGAAATGGCACACATATGCTCAAATTTGCACCCTCAAGAATGGAGCCACCAATTTGAGCATCAATGGCGCTTTAAGTCTGCGTCGAACTTTGAGCCAGTCTCCGAGGCAACCACCAATGGCGCATTTCTCACCTCGTGTGCACTAGTGATTTTAACATCTTCAGTCGAGAGGCAAGGGATTGAATATCCGAAGAAACGGGAAGACTTCCCTTTGTTTTCGCACGATACTTCTTCAAACCTAACAACAATGCTAGGAGAATTGATATGATGATATTCGTGGTGATTCCTCTCACTTTCAATTAGAACATTTGACCATAAATCAAACAAAGAAAAAGCACATGAAGATCGGAGATCCTATACACACACACTAGTAATATATATATATATATATATATATATATATCAGGGCTGTATACGGTATACCGACGGAGATCCTATACACACACACTAGTAATATATATATATATATATATATATATATATATCTCAGGGCTGTATACGGTATACCGACTTCCTTCATGTACGTTTGAGACAACTCCCGACTCGCTTCTTTTGTAGCTGCAGCTTGCACGCATACGCAGCACGCTATCCTGATTCCTTTGAATGGTCCCACGACACCTGCAAACTTGAGACCTTGATCAGTTGATGATCATCATTCATGACCGTAGCCTTCAAACTGAACTGTGCTGGATTCTGCTGTCCTTTCAAACTTTATGTTCCAGTAAACTTTAAAGCTAGTCGGGACTCGGAACTCGACAAGTTGGCATTAAAAAAGTATGTTGGCCCTTGGGTACGAAACTTCGCCTCTTCGTTCACGTTTGCATGTTCGCCTGGACTTTTGAACCCTGCAGGCCGGGGCTTCAGAAAGAAGTTTGAAGATGCTGGGCATTGCTTGCTGGCTCTAGACTCTGAAGTCTAGGGATTCGTGGTCTACATCTTGTCAACTTTCAAGCTCTGGATACAATCCAATGAACCCATGTCCGTCATTAAAGAAATAGCATCTGCTGTAGTGTTGTACTGAAGGAAGTACCACTGCTTCTGTGATCATTGGCCATTCTGAGACGCAAACTGGAATCCGTGCACGATCCGTCACCGCAGTTTCTACCTGTCATTGTGTTTGGACTCTAATCATCATCAATTTCGCTTTGAGCTCACGGATCAAATGAGGTATTTACGATGTACAAGGACAACGGAACGTCGGCTACATTGCCGGGCAAAATTGTTTCTATATAGACATATACATTTCCCAGGACACTTTCAATTTTACACTGCTAGTTAAGAAGGATGACTTTTTTTTTTAAACACACCACACTCAGGGGCGCCTTGCCTTGGACCTATAGGCACAAGGTCCACACCCTTTGTTAAGGGCCATTACACACGGTGCCTACAATACGACTCTGGAGATGGTTTTTGGAGCATTGCACAAATTTTGAGAGAGTGTTGAAGCGCCACTGGTGTGAAATTTGGCACTTCAATTCTAGAGGGTGCCATTTCCAACACCAGTGCACCATTTTCTCAGGATCCAATAGCAATCCAATAGCAAGCTGGTAGCTAGCACTAGCCTCAGGTTGCTAAGGCCTTAAGGCTCAGGGACTGATACAGCCTGAGATGGGAGAGCCAATCAAAACTGTCTAGCTCTCACATTCAGAGCTCCCAGCGAGTGCTCACACCTCCATTTCAACCAATCCAGAGCTGTATTAAATGCTTGAAACTGGATGAGGACTTGAAGCGTGTGAACAAAATGATAGTTTGGCCTGATTGTGCATTGTCTACATCACATGCACTGGCCCTAACTTACACACGCCACACACATGCACACAACCACAAGCTAGGACACAAGGCCTGGCCTCCAAGACTTGAACTTGTTATGACTAGAGGATTGAAGCCAGTGCTCAAACCAATAAGCCAAAGCCCTAGAGGCAAGTTAAGGACTTTAAGGTAAGTTTCCATTCTCATTAGGATTCACATTAGGGGAGAATTGGGGTCTCTAAAGGGCCTCGAATTAGTGTTTCCTAGTTTCAAGGGATTAGAGATCGATTTGAGGCGTACTAATGAGAGCATTATGAGGTGTGGGGCAATGCCATGTTGAAGTTAACAAAAGCATTTATGGGAGAGGAGGCTTCTAACCCATAGTTTATACCTATGGTCTTCACTCCTAGCCCTTGATCTAACCTACAATCCAAGGGATACATTCAAATTTGTGGTAGAACACTCCCAGCCACCATTAGATCAAGGTGTAGATCCAATGGACACCATCAAAGGATAGAGGGATCAAATCTGAACCCTTGAAAATGGCAAGGATCTAATGGATGAGATCAAAAGAGAAGGAGGTTCATTTTCAGCCATCCATCTAGAAATAGATCTAAGGGTGGGGATGCAAGGAAAAGGTGCTGGAATCCGGGCCATTGATCTCAAGGAGATCCAAGGGTGGAGATGCAAGAAAAAGTTGCTCAAATCTGGGCCATCCATTATGTGCCTAGATCTCAGCCGTCGATCCAAAGTGCTCCACCTACACCCTCCAAAATGCGCCTAGATCTACATCAGGAAAGAAGGGAACTCATTTTGGGGCCCTCTAAGCAATTCACTATTTACCTATTTTTGTTGCAATCAAAATATGGGAAATGCCATAAAATGTGGATACTTACTGCAAAAATGTGAGTCTAGTACGCAGGCTTCACATTAAATGCATATATAAGATCCTTGATTTTTTTGCATAGAATTTGGTGATTCTGACATCGCCAGCGGGTTTGGAGTAGGCCAAAACCCCCAAATCGACCCTGGAGACACCAAAAATCGATGCCCGGAGGCCCAAAAAAGGGCTTTGCTCAAAAACACGATTTGTTCAGCTAGATAGTAAATGCGATTTGGCCAACTAGACAGTTCTAGCTGGCCAAATCGTGTTTTTGAGCAAATCCCCTATTTCGAGCATTTTTGCCCTTTTTCGAGCCTCCGGGCATCGGTTTTCAGTGTCTCCAAGGTCAATTTGGGGGTTTTGGCCCGCTTTGGACCCACTAGCAATGTCAGAATCACCAAATTCTGCGCAAAAAATTATCTTTTGAAGATCACATATGTCAGACATAATAAAAGAAAAAGATTTTGAATATGACTTATTTCATATTTTTACATGGTTTTTGGTATTTTTCCAACATTACATTGGCCCTCTTCTGATTAGTCAAGAGCCTATTTTTCTAAACCCTAATAGGCCCCAAAATGAGCTCCCTTTTTTCCTAATGGGCCCTTGATTGGATTCTTTGATCCTAGATCTAATGGTCCACATCAAATGGCGACCTCTCCCTCTTTATTACACCTCCATTTTGTCAACCTTTTCCATTTTGGGTCCACTAAAGTTGCCTCCCACCAATTTGAGCATTCTAGAGCTTTGATCCATCCACCAAGCACCTCCATCCAAAGGCCAAGGTTGCCCCAATTCAAAATAAAGGTACCCATACCTAGTGAATTAATGCTATGGGGCCCTTACCCCATGGGTTACCATAGTAGGTTCACTTCCTCGTATCTTAATCCATTCCTTATGAGGCCCTTTTGAGAACCCATTTCTCCCCTAATGAGGGATCTAGTCATAGTTAATCCTCTTAATGGCATATCAAAGATGTTGTAAATTTTAATACTCAGGAAATAGAAACAAATTTAAGGAGCTTTTTTTTGTCAAGGAAAACAAGCCAAAATATAGAAAATAAGGATTTAACTTAAAGTGGATGATGGGAATGCTACTCTAATCAAATTTTGGACACCTATTTTTGAAAGTCGAGACCAAGTCAAAATTACACAAGATAGTTACTTGTTTGGAAGCCCACAAAAGGAAAAGGCCATTGTAGTTGAAACCTCAAAGAATGGACACCACAATGTAAAGATATACCATTTTGTACAATAAAACACCCTAAACTTATTGTTAAGGCCACTTTATGCATAACACAATAGGTACCAATGGGAAAGGAATTATTTGTTAGTATTAATATTAAAATAATTGAAATAGTTACATTGAGTTTACTAACCTAACATAATGGTAGGTGGGAAATGGCCCTTACATCATTTTCAAAAAATTAAACATGCTAGTGTCTCTTAACACTAAAGTTTCAGGCTAGCATCTATCATTTTAAGCATTTTAATTCCCCTAGCAATGCTCCTTTTAAGTATAACATAAAGTAGCAATGTTTTTGTTGACCTTTAGGGGTAGGATAATGTGATTTTTACTATCATAATATGGCAAGAAAAAGCATTGAATATAAGCAACTTCTCCAATGGTAAAATGAATACTAACATGACATTATCATTAATGATGAAGTTCAAGGATAATAATTACATGAAAAGTTTGATAAGATAAAATATTCATGTCATATAAAAACTCATGTTACGCTACAACTAGTTGCATCATTTGCAATATCCATTTCGTCAAAAATGACTTACACATTTTTGTGTAGAAGACTAAAAGCATGAATATAAGCATGGCTAAGGAAGTGTTTTGAAAATGGTCCATATATTAATAGATTGACATTGTTATTTGTAAACCCAAGATGTTTCAACATATCGACACTCACAATTGACAAACATATTTTAGGGTTAATAGGGGCTAAAATAGCCCAATCCGCCTTATAAGTTTATATAGTTATGTGTATATACAAGGATTGCTTAAAGGCACATTTTAACTTTCATCCCAAAGTGACATTCGAGGACAAAGAGCCTAGCCTACCAATAGTGGCTACACACTCCCCAACTCTAAGAAAACTCCACCAAGTAGCATGCCATTACTTCTAAAATCTCTTTTGTCTTCCTACCTCTTTGCATCTTTCAATACATTTCTCCATTAGCTTCCCATCAACCTCCTACACTAGATGCGGGAAGGTGTTAACGGTTCTTTCTTTGAGGGAAAGGCTAGCTTCATTTTTGCCATGGCAAGTACTCTAGAAAGAAAAGATGAGAGGAAAATCTAGTGATGGGGTTCAAGTCCATGACCTTTGTTGACTTGCAAGTTTGGTCATTGGAACCATCATCATTTTGGGGAAGGGAATCCTACCCAATCGGTAGTACTCATAACAAGCTATCCAATCCATAGTGGATTAGTAATTACTTTATTGATACTTTCAAGTTCTCACCACAATGGGATAGGGGTCCCTGCACTAGGTGATTCCAATTTCCCATGGTGATTCAACCGTTTTATACAGCCACACAATCAAAGGGGATGTGTGCTAGTGCACACCAAAGCAAGGCTCCCAACAGTTATGATTTGAGGCCATCACCACACTGAATGTAGTGCATCCAACTAAAATGCCATTATCAAATGTAGTGCTACCAACTGAAGCCAAGGAAACACTGGTTGCCAACTAAATGCCTCGGGGGGGGGTCACTATGTATAAACCCTCTATACCACGTGTGTTCAAGGCATATTTCTAAAATCCCTTATCTGTGTAAATTTTTCATTAATAAAATGTACCCCTTTTCTATGCATATCTGTAAATTTTTTCCAAAACTATTTAAAATAGTCCCTTATGTATATTTATTTCTGTAAATTTTAGAAATAAAAAATATCCTTTTGTTGAACTCACGTGATAGGTTTACATATGATGAGTGACCCCCCCAAGCTAAATGCATGGGTCAAGAACAGACTGGATGCAGTGCTTCCAATTGAAGTGACACCGAATGCAGAGCTTAAGAGGACCTAAGATGAGAACTTGAGGTGATGTGATAAGAGACTTGAGTTCCTATTGAAGTGACACTAGTTTCTAAGCTTGGGAGGACTTGAAATGAGAAATTGTGACTTGAGATGAGACTTGAGTTCCAACTCAAGTGACTCTAGATGCTAAGCATGGGAGGACTTGAGATGACTTGAGATGAGACTTGAGGTGAGAAGACAGGGTTCAAAGAACTCTCTTCCTATTTAGGCTACAAGGAAGAGAGGATTAAGAATGCACTCTTGAATCTACTTTTTTTTTTTCTTATTGACAAGGGTGATGGACTACCCCCAAACCTTCCAAGAACTACTATTTTTCAGGAAGAGTCTTTTGCAAGTGCTCAAGAGTGAAACAAATAAGGAGAAGAGAGAGGATATAAGGTATAAGGAGAACCAACTTCAAACATGGTTGGGCGAACTAGTGGTGGAAGAGAAGGTATCTCCCTCATTTCAATTTTCCCTTCTTGGATGCCCCAGTTTTCTCAGCTTAGATGTAACCTTTTTTGTGTGCAGATGATGGTAGAAGCTCGAAGTTGTGTTGACTGTGTAGGTGAGAACAAGGAAGATGAGGCCCATAAAGAGGAGCTACTTTGGCAACTCAAGGAACAAAAGAAGATAAGAAGTTGGGATTTGCAAAAATCAGGCTCTCCAAAGTTTGTTTTTGATGTGAGCTAGCGCTCCCATTTCACTGTTGAACCAAGTAAAGTCACCATCCCAATAGGAATCCACCCACAGTTGCCAAAGTTCTTTGAGATTCTCCCAAGCTGTTAACTCAGTCCCTCTAATTACATTGCCCTTTTCCATCCATCTGTCACATTTTCTTTCTACCATGTTAAAGTCCCCCATGGAAAAAAAATTGCCTTTTGCACAGGTTAGTGAATCCCACAGTAATTTTCTTTTGGCTACTATGTTTGGGGTATGCAGAGAGTACACTAAAAATCCATTACCTTTGATGAGACATTTGAGTAACACCCATCTATTCATAACATTAGTCACTACTTGAGTGACTCCTCCCTGATAATGGGAAAGTATTCGAATAGCAGCCCCTCCCTTCCCTTCTGTATGGGAAGTCAAGTACCAAGTTCTCCTTCTATCAATATTTTTTAATCTACTCTCTATGTTGACTCCACTAACCTTGACTTCTTGCAATGCTAGAAAGGTAGGAGAGAGAGAATTGGCCCTCAGACAATGAGTTATCTCCTCTCCTCTACTAGGGTCCATCAACCCTCTAACATTGAGAGTCCGGAAGGAGATATTTCAACCCATCATTCTTTTTCCACCCCTTCTTAGCCCTGGGGTTAGGGCTGTTCATTTCAGTAGAAGGTGCCTTGGATTATCTTCTCTTGTTCTAGACCATAGTGAAGACTTTACCTTGACTTGCATCTTCTTTGTTTTTGGGGTACTCTTTCCTTGTTCCTCTTTTGAGTATCCTCTCCATTGATATCCTCCCCTTCCATTGCATCATCTCTATTAACTTCCTCTTCAAACTCCTTGGACCAACCATCCTCTATCATCACGATCTTGGCTGTTACCTCCTTGTCCTCCCCTTGTTCTCTAAGAACTTCAAATGAGTTCTTAGTTATAGGAGAGGAGGTGAAAATTTCCTTCCCTTTATCCAATGTGTTTTTGGAAATATGGACCTCCTACTTAGAAGTATCAGGGGCAACAGGAGTCTTAAGACCCACTTTTCATATGAAGCAGCTTGATTTTGGGCTTCTAGAGTAGCCTCTCTGGGCTTTCCTCTTTTCAAAGGTCAAATTTTAACCACATGTGTGGACAATTCACACAGGAAACAAAAGTTGGGCAAGTTTTTATACACCAAGGCTTGCTCCCTAAAGATTTTTACATTTCTACTAAGGTCTTAGGGAGTTCTTCAGCAATGAAGAGCAATGTCTAGCTTAATACACACCAGAGGATTACCTTTAGGGTTGATAAAAATTTCATGTTCTACACCCATGAATTCTCCTAGCACACACCAGAGGAAATTCAATTGATTACACAAAACTCGGGGGGGTCACTATGTATAAACCTTGTATACCACGTGCGTTCAAGGCATATTTCTAAAATCCCTTATCTGTGTAAAATTTCCATTAATAAATGTACCCCTTTTCTATACAAATCTGTAAATTTTTTCCAAAACTATTTTAAATAGTCCCTTATGTATATTTATTTCTGTAAGTTTTATAAATAAAAAATATCCTTTTGTTGAACTCACGTGATAGGGTTACATACGATGAGTGACCCCCCCGAGACACAAAATATAAAGGAAGGTTAGGGAGCTCCACCCACACAAGAATTCTAGTGGATCTGGGGGCATCAGGAGAGAACTCCTTAGCCCACCATTCCAAGTACAAGGGTTGATTTCTAATGGTCCAAAGACCATATTGTAAAGCTCTAGATGCCATTTTTCGTTTCTCAAAAATAAACACAAAGAAGCGTTTTTTGAGAAATCTTACATTCAAAACGAGTTCAAAACATTCATTCCCTTCCTCACCCAATTTGTCCTAATCCAAGTTTCAAGAAAAGCCATTGGAGTTCTAACTCTAGGAAGGAAGCCAACTAGTGCTATCACGTATTGTGATTGTATTAAAGAAAATGCCTTCCAAAATCCAAAATCCAAAATCCCAGCACTAGCCAAAATCCAAAACACACCTATTGAGAGAACGAAGAATGCTTTTCCCTCCTACCTCGACTTCTTGTTCTTGGGAAGTCGCGAAGGCAGAGGAGGAAGTCTTGCACGCCTCTCATACACACATGCAACTCAAAAGCCATGGGGGCTTCTTTAGCCTCCCCCGGGGATCATGCCCTACTCCTAGACTTGCCTATTCAGGTGGGTCCCTGGCTCCCAAATTCATATACAAAGCCTCATAATTTAGCTCTCCCCAACCTAGAAGAGGTCCAAGCAGTCCAAGTGAAATAAGAGCCGCTAGCTACTCCCAGTGAAGGAAAAAATAGAGGAAATGGCCCTGCTGGAGACGTTAGACATAGGCATGACCCAAATGGTGGGAGACTCCCTACTAGAATAGGAACTGGCAGAGCTCGAAACACAACTGGAAATGGTGGGACAATAGTAGACAACTCCCCAACAAGCGGAGGAGGTGCCGGCAAAAGAATATCGACAGAGGACTTTCTAGATGTTAGAAAGACTTCGAGCAAGCAGAGGCTTCCCTCCTTCAGCAAGACAAAATACAATGTCTCGGTTTAATCAAGGAGCAATTGAAATGACATATTTGTGGTATTTTGATATTTTGACACCAGAGATCTTGGGCGCACACTCTATTCATCTACATACATGTCCTTCTTTGGGTTGTTTTCCATGAGGAAGTTGCAATATTGGCTATTGCAATGGTGAAAATGGATTGGAATCCTTTATTGATTGAGGGTTGTCAATAGGGGGAGGAAATGTGATTCATTGATGGGAGTGGGTTAATGGGATCATGAATTGTAGTGCTCTATAGAGGATTTCGTTCAAAGGTAAAGGGGCCCTGGGTGTAGAGGAGGACTTCACAATATGCACCTCTTCATCTACGTGCTACTCATCACAGCCCAAGCCTGAGCCTTCAAGTCACTGACCTAATTCTGGTGGCAAGAGCCAAGGAGCCAGTCTTCTACTTGGAGCGTCGACCACTTCACCTTTGTTGAAAGAAATCTATGCCAAATCATGTGTAAATGCGGCCTGAGCTTGCAGTGTGCCTGTCCACTCTCGCAAATGACCTGAAGTTATGCACCAAATTTTTACTAAAAACCCCCAAGTCGTTCGATACTGCCATGGTCTCTGTATGTAAAGAGGGCCTTCATGACATAGCTATGAGGGATATATCCTATTCTCTTCTTCAACCATTGTGATGTACTCTGAAAAAAATGTGAAGAAGGGATGCATATCAATATTGGCTTTGTTAATAAGGTACCTTGTGAGTGAGAGAATGCATTTGGCTAGAAAAAAATACTTCAGCCTAATGCCATTTATCAAGATGAACCTGCTTATTATTGATGGTGAGGTTGTATGCATCTACATCATACACATTGGGTATTTCTTCTGCGACCTTGTCATCCTAAGCTTCTTGCCATGGTAGGTTTGCAAATGGACGTAGGTTATACCTTTACAAAATATTCTTTGTGGTTTATGACTACTCGATGAGGTAAGGAGGCAACACCTTCAAAGTGAATTTGTGATGCTTGGCAGATCGCTCTTCACGTTGAGGACAAGTGCAAATGGTATGAATGATCCTCTAATCCCAAACACATGTGAAGACAAATGGTATGAGTTAGATAACAAATAGCATCCAATTTGAAGGCAATGAAACTTCCTAGTAGATAGAGGTGATGGAAATAAAGAGGATAGATGGGAAATAGAAAGCTATGGACAAAGAGGACAAATGGGAAATAGAAAGCTATGGACAAAGACAAGGCTGCAACGAGATTGAATGTCCTAAATTTGGAGTACTATTTTGGACATGCAATCAACCACTGTCGCTGGTAGGCATGTGCCATCAAAACTACTCATGTGGTTGTAAAGCACTCTCCATGTCCACTCCCTCCTTCATGACCCAGTTAAGGAGAGATTAAGAGACCTATCCTCATGACACGAGAATCACTACTACTGATAGTTCAGGAACCAATTGTCTTCACTTGTGCCGATATCTAACTCCAAAAACATTCACTCAAATTTCTTCCATTTATTTGATCCCAATTGGTCTATGTTTGAGTTTGATCAGGGAAAAATATAATGTCCAATTACACTCAAAATAGGGGCTTCTCGGGGGCCCATTTTGATGTGTGCTAGTGCACATCCAAAATGAGCTTTGGGGACCCCTATTTTCCACCACATTGGATCCCATCTCACCCTCTTAGAGGTCATCTTGGCCATAAGGGTTCCTCTTGGTCCAATGGCACTTAAAACAAGGGTTCTTTGGAGGCTCAATTTGATGTGCACTAGTACACATCCATAATGAGTGTCAAATACCACTATTTTCCACCAGGCTATGATCCCATGTTGCCCTCAGTTGTGCGGGGATCAATTCAAGGACCCTCCAAAATAGGGGTCCATCCAAAAAAAATCAAGGATCCCTATTTTCCACCCTTTGATCCCATCTTGCCCTTTGTTGGAGAGGGGATCTTTGAAGGCCATTTTGAAACTCTACTAGTGCACATACAAAATGAGCTTTGGAGAGCACTTGTTTGAAGCCAAAGGGGAACAATTAAGTATTAGGAAAAAGAACCTAAAGAGTCACACCATTTGGGCCGTATAAAAACATGTCCTATTGAGTGCCCCTCATTGTATTATCCCCTTGGCCACTCCCTCTCAACCATGTTTGACTAATGCACAGGTAGGCTACATTCTATAGCAGGGACTTCTTGAATGTAAATAGATATGGGAAGACATGGAAAAGACCAGATGATCACTAGTTTGTACCTGTAAAAAGTGTGCCAAATTTATGTGTAAGTTTGAGTTTTCTTGGCAGGAGGTGTTAACATTTTGATTAATTTATCAAGGAGTCCACGAGCCTACACGATGCACTCTGGGAGAATTTATTGCAAAATGATGTGCGACGAGGCTACTTTAAATAACTAGGCAATGTTGAGGCCATCAAATAGACGTGATCTATCTCAACACACACACACACACACATGTGTGTGTGTGTGTGTGTGTGTGTACTACAATCATCATTGAGGCCAAAGAGAAGGAAGGATTTTTTTAGGATAGAGATGTTGGAAAACCAACCCCACAGATGGAGACAGGAATGGACTAGCGAAGGAGATGAACAAGAAGAGGATAAATAGGAAGGAGATAGTGAAGCATTTGAGTCTGAGGCAAGTGATGGAGAGGCCCATATGGATAAGTATGTTCAAGCGACCCCAAATGAGACCATTACCATGGATGAATTGAGTGAAAAACAAGTTGCCAAAACCTACCACAGGGTGTTGGGCAAGGAAATTGAGCTTGGCCTAATGCAGGAAGTATTGGCAAGCTTCTTTATCCATAAAAAAACACAACCCCCTCCTAATACCACTCTACAAACTTCTCCCCCTAGGCATAAGCACAATAAGAGCCCTTTATAATCTATAAATTTCATCAACTAGCCATCTTAACTCTATACTGTTCACACAATTTTCCAATTTACAAGCTCTATATTAATAGAAGCACATGAGAGTCAAGGCTAAGGCTTGCCTTAGTATTGTAATTAATTTGCATTACAATGAGATTTCATTGCGTTTACACAAGATGATCTTCAACTATAGCATTTCATATCTGATGAAATTTATTTGCTAATCCAATTATATACTAACACTATATATTGTTCAATGCAAGCTTGAATGTAGGCATTTTTTGTAAGGTTTAGGGCATTTATTATATATAGAATACTTGCTTGACCCATAACTTCTGCATTGCCCAATGGAGGTTGATAAACTTGGTCTCCAAGAATCAAATATGAGACTAATAAAATGTGGAGTTGATATTTTTAATGAGATCATTAAATCATTACCAGTGCTATGTTGCATGTGAATCATGTATCCTAAACAATATATGATACAAAAATCTATTCAAAACCATCAAAGATTTATTCTACACATACATGCAACCTTTTAATCATTCAAAAGTGCACTACTTGAGCTTCCCCTCAACCAAATGACACCTAATTAAGAACATTTCATATGGTTCAAGGGGTCTCCAATGTTGTGCAAAAATTATGCACACCTATTTGAGGGCATGCTCCATAATTTTTTTCTTGATTTGTTGAAAACCTGAAAAGTATTGAAGAAATGGAATCCACACTTATGGGACTAGTGCAAAGATGGTCTTAAAATTTTTAACTTTGGCCATATTGGTATCTTTATTCACCCTAGAATTGATAAATTAGAAATTATTCAATTCATGCATGTGTAGAGATCTTTGAATAAATCCAATACTATTTATTATTTTACATTGCTTCTTTTTCCATGAATTTTCTTGCTATAAGTCCCATAAGCATATCAAAGTTCATTGAATTTCATAATCCACCACATCAAATATGCTAGCATCCCCTTTGGCCTTTTTTTTTTAAAAAAACATTTGAGGCTATGTTGCAGTCAGCATCTTCCTCAAAGGGTTGCCCAATAGCATCTATGAGGGCTAGATGAAATTTGTCTCCAGAATGGAGTATTTGACATGAGGTCACTAGGCACACTAATTGTCAACACGAGCAACAGAGAGGATATTTCTCTAATTCCTCTAAGCCAAAGGTGTGCACTTAAGGGGAACATTGGCAAGATTCTCGGATTCCATTTCACACTCTTGTCCCTCACATATCAGTCTCCATAGTAGTAGACTCAGTCTAAGGGAGGGTGTTGCTTTGTACACTCTGATTAGTCTCATTCTCAATATTGCCAGGTCATCGTGCGGTGCTTGCTTTATCCCAACTCATTGCTTGGCAGTCAATCAAGGGGAAACTATAGCTGAAAGGGCTCAGGAAATGGTGGAGAAACGAGGGAGAACAAGCTTAAGCAAAAATCAGGATAGAAGAGGGAATAAAATATGAAGAAGGAGAGAGATGGGAAGAAGATGATGATGTGGTAACCAGGGAGCTAAAGAACCTATAGCCCTGATACCACATGTTGGGAAGTGGTGGGAGATAAGAGATGCATCATGACAAGAGTTGAGAACACACAAAAAAATCCAAAAGTGTGTTCTATTGATTTTGAGAGAGAAGCCTCTCATTTATAGAGTGGGAGAGAGGGTGGCCTAGATCATAGGCACCTCTCGTACATCAAAGGAAATCAGCCCTACATAATAGGGGCTTCATAAATCATTGGAACCTCTTGAAGAGGGTGTCATCTAGTGCATCATCACCTATGTCATGATCCTAGATAGCACTTAGTGTGCTTTACTACACACACACACACAAACATGTGACTGCTACTAGATGCACACATGCACCTTAGAGCAAGCCCTTGAGCGCAAATGTCCCAGCAGAGTGGATTCAATAATTCTTCAATTATCATGGTAGTCACTAACACACTCAAGCTCCTTAGAAGCTTCCTAATTATGATAAATGCCAATTGATTGTTGTTCCCTTATTTGAGCAACTACTACTAGGATAGCCAAGCTCGCACTGGTTTTCCATGGTAGAAATATTAGTGACCATCAAAATACAAACCACGTTATCATTTTTATATCAAATTAATTAAAAATATCATTGCTACCTTTTTAAATATTGAATTTATTTCATTCATGTCTTCGTACTTGCTCAATAATTTCATCTAGATTGGTCCTTCATAAGTCTCACTGACTCTAAGTATTGTCCAAAAATCAATATTGATTACACAAGAAAATGCTCTTAATGACCATACACAATATTAAACAAAGGCTTTACATTTGTCAATTATTTGCTTCATAGAGAATAACTTCTCTAAGTATACTGGAGGTTACTATTACAACAAAGTTATATGCCCACGTGATATGTCATGAATGGATTCTCAGTCATGAGCTTCCTCTTTCACCAGTGCAACTAGTTTTGAAGTTATTTCTTGGCTGCTCCTCATTTATCTACTGACATGCATTCCATACAATATACCATGTCCTGAACATTTGTCTCCTCTAATCATGCTTGTCTTTATAGCTCTCTAATTCCTTACTAGTTCTTTGAGATGTTTCTTTGCCAAATTTAGTATGTCTTCTTGCACTCTCCAATGTTCTACTCACAAGGCACAAGCATGAGGCTCAAGAGGCTTGGATTATCCTAAGCTCATAAAGAGTAAAATGCACTACACGATGTGATTAGAGGCTACATCAAAATAACCTCTAGGGCAACATGACTAGGTTGAACTTTGGCCTAGCAAAGCTCAATAATTGAAAAGAAAGTTAACAAGCAAAGCCAGGCAATGTAGATTTGTAGTGGGGTGATGAGTACCTGAAATACAACATAGTCAAGCATACTCGAGTCTATCTTATCCACATAAATCTTTCACATGGCAACTCGCAAGCTTCAAACTCAAGCGTACACTATACTCAAGTATAACATTCTCCGAGATATTCACTTGAGTGTGCTCTCACATACACATGCACTCAAGTATAGCCCAACACTGCCATACCTATAGCCTACTACAATTCACTCAAGTGTACCTTTGAGACTTGAATTCTCACTTGAGTATAGCTCCTTGAATAAAGTATACATGGGCATAATCAAGTATACACTTGAGTATACTCAACCATACCAAGCCCATACACCTTAAATCCCTCATATAGACCCATTCAAGCACTTCTTACCATATGAGAAAGCCTTAACAAAAGTCTATATCAATGTTGTTATTATTCATTCTAAAGTCTTCACTTAAGTTTAATCCAAGGATTATTTAAGGTACCCCGAAGCCCATTCCTAAATTTCATTCTGCGTATGTTACAAGGCCTCTTCCAAGATAAATCGTAGCAATCTTCAGCCACTCTAAAAGTGCACTTTCAAAGGATAGAAATCAGTAGAGATCAAGAACCTTTAAAATTTAACCTCAAATTTTGAAAGGAATTTCAACTCAATGAAGATAGATTTGCCTTAAAACTATGAGAAAAAATACAAGCTTATGAGAGAATACATTAGTGATTATTGAGCATGGAAATATGGCACCAACAACATATATTAGAGTTTGGTGGGAAGGTCAATTTGGAGGGGAAAATGGATTTAAATTATTCATAGACTTTCCAAAAGCTCAAATCATTCAAGTATGAAGACCTTGTGCCTCACCCCATTTGCCCCTCTCACCTAAAAAACCCCATTTTTTCCTTCATCCATAAAATTCATGCCACATGTATTTATTAATCTTTCATGATTATTGTACCTTTGACCCCCTCAATCAATGTCACTCTCATTGTATGGCCTTGATTTAATCATGGAGAACACAAGGAAATAAAAATTAATAAGTTAATTTTTAATTATCTAAGCTCCTATCAAGGACATTTGAGGTTTCCAATCCCCTTGCTCCTCCAAACCAGCCATATGTGGCCTTTTTTCACACTTTCCTAGCCTTTGGGGGCAATTTTACACTAATTTTGGCATAAGAAATGGTCAATTAGCTTGAGTCAACTAATGAGTGTGAAAGGTCTTCATAATTGAATGGTATTAGTATGTGGCAATATCTTTAAGGATTTTTTTTCTCCAAATCAACCATAAATGCAATCTTTTTTCACACTTTCTATATCTTTGAAGCCATTTTCATCAAAATCGCTAGAATAGGTGGGTAATGTCCCTCAACTTAGAAAATGAGTGCACCAATTCTTAACAATTGAAGGATAATAGCTTGTGGCAAGTCATTTAAGGATATAAATCCATTTGTCCCTCCAAGTCAACAATATAAGGTCTTCTTTCACATTTTTATGCATTTGGAAACATTTTTCAATGGAATGGCCAGAATAGGTGGGTAAGGTTCCTTGAGTTGGGTAAAAAAGTCTTCAAGGCCTTCATAATTGAAGAGCTTGAGCTTGTGGGAATATTTGCATCCATTTACCCCTTATTTTGACCATATATGCTCTTTCTTTACACTTTCTATGGATTTGGAGCCATATTTAACTAGATTTGGTGTCCAAAATGTATAAGTATTCTCAAGTCATATAATGCTTAATAATTGCCTTAATATCTCAACAATATGATATTATATTATCCATTTCCTTTCCAAATCAATACTTTCCTAGCCTTTTGAGCCATTTTTCACTTAGTGGACATACAAAGGGTAAAGGTGCGTGAGTCTACAAACAAGCATGCAAGGGCTTTGTAAAGGGTATGATATTTTTGAAAGTCGATTTAAGTTTTCAAATCGGGAGACTCTTCCTCAACCCGACACGTGGATTGTTGGATGAGATTTCAACATGATTGAATTCTTCGAAGACAAGCTCGATTAGAGTGAGGGAGGCCTTCTGACAGAGAAAGGATAGAGTGGGACCATCTCTTGCTCCATGATGGGCTTCATGATGCATCTCAGTTGGATGACTTTTCTCATCTGTCAGAAACTCTAGCTCGCTCTCCTTAGCCAAATTAGATAGATTCTGTGTCGGCCACGATGCATTTATGCTGGTCTAACTCACTCTCCTTAGCCAAATTAGACAGGTTCTATGCTAGTCTTCACGAATCATCTCGGTTGGATGACTTTCTCATCTGGCTGACGGTCTAACTCTCTTATTATGGGCAGGATTATGGATTATGGATTTAGTTTTCGTACTGGGTGTTGATGCCAATTTAGTGGCTCCACCCATCAGTTCATTGTATCCATTTCTTTCAGTCTCATAGACCCTTTTTGGTCTTCTCACTCTCCTTAGCAAGATTAGATAGATTCTATGTCAGTCAATGTGGCCAGGCTATATGAGGGTAGTTGTGCATTTTGTCAGTCTTTGTTCTCTCCCGTTGCTAAATTATGTCGAACTCTATATTGGAAGGCATTGGTCAGAGTTTCTTGAGGCCCTGCAAGAAGTAGCCCATAGCCTCATCTATCACTGTCTAAATGGTCTCTCTGCATATCAGTCACAGTTAGGGGACATCCACACAATTTGACTACCACTGCTGAATCCATTGAAATCCCGCCTAGCCTTAGGAGGGCTTGTTAATTGGAATAAATCAAAAGCTATTTGGAAAAGTGATGTGTAGGATACTCTAGATTGGTTGTGTTGACAGATCTTTCGCTTGGTTTTCCAAGAGGTACTTCCATTAGATATCTTAGCTCTCAAGTCGGGGTTGGTGTGTCTCCAACCCAACAATTTGAACCTGTGTTGGAGCGTATACGAAGGAATTTAATATATTGAAACACTGCTAGACTTTTCTTGGCTGGTCGAGCACATGCTCAACCAGGTGCTTCTAGCTACCATGTGGTATGTGGCCTTTTGTTGGTGTTTCTGTGCAAACAGCATTAAATGAAGAGGTTGCTCAAGAAATTCATATGGAGTGGAGTGCTCAGTGGATGCCTCAGTAGTTGGATACTAGAGCGAGAGTGTCTTGGGACACTATGACTGTTTCTTCCTCACACAGGGTGGACTAGGGATTCTTGATCTAAAGCTCCAGAGCACACTCCTAGTCAAACTTCTTGTTAGAGTCTTCACCCCAAAGGGACCAGCCATGGAAGAAATTCTTTCTTCATGGCATTCTTCAGGCTTCAGTGTACACCACGAGCAGCTGGGCAATCGTCAGTGAGTGTCAGCTGGATGTTTAGGGTGGACCATCATTGGCAGCTCTTCCCTGATTGTGACAAGACTTGTCCAGATTTGGGATAATATCGTTTGGCTCTCATCCAAGCAGTACCATCCACCAGGGAGGAATTATCCAGGCAGCCTCTTTTTCTTAATCTTCTAGTGCAATATCAAGGTGTCACCCTTGGCAATGAGTAGAGGGTTTTTCTAGTATTGGTGACTGGTTCAGTGCATGTCGTGAGATCATAGAGAAGATCATCAATCACAGATATGGACCACTTGCTCAAGTTGTTGGCATAACTCCAAATCATGAGAGCCATTCTACAAGCTTGGAGAGAGACCTTATTAATTCTCATACTCTCAAACTCAGTTGAGATGGTATGGGTATTTCAGCAACTAGGGCACATGTTTAGGAGTAACAGGACTAGCACCTTTATCATACTTTATCACAGACACATCTCACAGACTCACATTTACCCAATCGTTGAATGAGAAGGTTTTACACTCGCAAAGGATCAGAGTGGGCAGTATTTGGTCATTAGACCATCCCATACTACAATTGCAGCTGAGCCCAGGCGGACGCTTTCTCAGGGGAGTCCTGTTGTGTATTCCATTCTTTCAGTATTCCACAAGGATTGGATGCACAATTCAGCAAAGAACCACCGATCATCTACCCATAGCTGTTCAGTACTGGTAGACATAGGGTATTTCAAAGCACCATCTGTCGAGGTCTTGGTCTCATTCTTGGAGGATCAGTAGGGACAAGAAAGTTTCATAAATTCTATGGCTAACTATCCATAGAGGTATTCCAGTTGACTCTTGGCATCAATAGATGGGCAAGCCCTTCTTATGTATGAGATTGCAGCTTGCAGAGGAATCTAGCAAGCATTATTTGTGAAGTCTGCATATTGCCAGGGTGGTTGGACGAGTTTTCTGATTATTCTCATACGTTAGTTCTTTACTCTGATGTGGGGAGTAGTTTGGGGCAGCGGTTCGGGGCCCATGCTCTATATAAGTCAGAGGAAGGTAACCATGCCTTCTTCATGCAGAGGCATTACGGACGCAGCCCTACAGATATAAGCACCATGGAGCCTCAGGATTTGTTCTTACTTCCCATCCCAGCTTAGGACCCACTACCTTCATCATAGGGCTCGGCTTGGGAGGTGTTTCCAACATTACTTTATGGTGGATATGGAGTTCGAGTATGCTCAGGTCATTGGTGGACATGCATCCACTGCCGCTGATGTATTGGCTTCCATTTGGACTGATCTCATTTTTACTATCCAAAGTCAGTGGGAAAGATACACTGGGACCTCTGCAGCCGCTTTGATAGTGTTCATGAGGACCTGGGATTGTTCCCTGTTTTTTCATGCTACTCCACATGGCATTATAGACCACCCTTATGGTTGTTTATTCATATTATAGAGGCCAAGGATCGAGTTTTCACTCTCCCACCTCTGGTTTAATTTGTTTTGATGAATGGACTAAATTACCTCTAAATGTAAATGGCATCTCTCTGGAAGTCTAAGATCTCTGCCTGCATGATACATGTCCTAGCATTAAAATCCCCCAACATCAGAACCTCTCCTTGCTGCCCATGTCTCTAAACGCCCTCATATAATGGCAAATAGGTGGACATGTATACATCCCCTGTGGAGACCCTGCTAAACTCAGATTTATCGGGGGAAAAGTAGCATGCTGCAATGATACATCTCTAGTGGAAGGTCTCCGAAGATGAACCCATATGTACTTGGCATGCTTGTCTGTACTCAGCATACTACTCCTCCATCTGTGCGTGCTCCATCCAGGACAATGATAGCCATGTATACCCATGTACCATAGGTAATCTTTAGACTCTGATATGTTTCTGTGTAGACCACAAGATCCATCCCCTGGAATGTTTCCTGAAGGAGTCCCCCATTAACGTTCCAGAGTGTAAATGCTAAGGTCTCAGAGGCCTCATACCCCTATAGGAGGGAGAGAGAGGGAGGTCGGGTGTCGTCTTCTCCTGGATAATGACAACCCATTTCTGCATACTGCATACATTGAGATCCCTCTGTCTATCTGCTTTCTGTATTAGAAAATGATTTTTGAATTGATATTGTTGGCATTTAACTCAATCCTTGATTTTCTTGTTCTCTTGAAGTGTCATTAGTTCAGGTTCTGCCTCTGTAGCCTATTTACTGGGCAGACTTGCACATATATTAGGCCGGAAAAATCATGTGAGTGTTAGTTATTAAAAAGGACAACAACAGTGGTAGATATAGTCTGCAGCAACAGCAACAGTACACAGATCATCCGCAAGCCACATGGCCCATTAGGGCTTCCCCTCTCACAGAGCTCTTGCTTTTGGAAGTTGAAGTATGAGGCACATGTTTATGTAAAGATTCCCTTGACTTCTTATGTGTACGTGGGATTTCTAAAACTAGGAAGAGACTTGTGGCGTGCACGACCTGACAAACACGATCCTCGTGTGGACAAACTCCACAAGCACAACCTAGGATAAACCATCAAAGCTTAGTCAGAGGACAATCATGGACTTGCCCAAGCCAGCAGGGGGCCGGGAGGTGGCAAAGAGCTAGAGTGCACAACTTGACAAACATGACCCTCGAGTGGACAGACTCCACAAACACAACCTAGGGTGAGAGTGAGCTTCCTGTAGGAATTATAGAGGAGGAGGGAGGCAGTGGCACTTATTAGATGTGAGCTTCCTCTAGGAAGCTACATAGGAGAGAGGGACCCTGATAGTCTAGACAACAAAGGTCCATCATTGCTTTTTTATGCATATTACCAGCGAGCAGCGAAAGGCAAGTGGACATCACAAAGCCATCAAATAGAACCTTAATGTGAAAAAGACATTTAGTTTTACCAATCTACGCCACCACTAAGGTGAAATAGTGAATACATATCCAATCATACTTGGCAAAGTTGAAGCTATTCACCCTCAAATAGACTACTAGTTAATTCAAAAGGAGCCGAAAAGGATGCAAAATAGATGCTCTCAATGGTGGAGAGGTAAACCACTCACAATCATGTAGAGGAATCTACCAAAATTGTATTGTCCTATAACAACCACCAACACATTTTCATTGCATGCCATTGCCATGCAGCACAAAACCAAAGTTGGAAATGAGTCACTTTCCATCTACTTTGTGAGGTTTCTTCTACCGCTCAAGGTTTGAAATAATTCCACTATTGTGAGAGTAGCTTTGATGCATGAATTGATGGATCATTGTACCTAACCCAAACATAGAAATTAATACGAAGTATGTGTGCTTGCAAGGCATGTATGCGCTCTTCTTTGCATCATGTTGCACAAAGTCAATATAGGTGCAACATGGAAACTCTGCTACTGTGACAGAGTAGGTAAGGCCTTTAACAATTGAACCTGCACTCCGTATATGAAACACATGCACCTCATTAGGGATGATGATATCCTCTTTCATAACCTGCTCATTCCACATCATTGCCTTATCTATCCTATCTTTGAATTCCTTAATTTTGATCTCCATTTGTCAATCTTTCCATCATGACAAGGTGGTTGTGCATGGCTTACTCTATTGCCTTATCACACTTCAGCACCTTGGAAAACAATATCAAGGATAAACCCTACTTTGACCAAATGATCTTTCTCTTCTTTTGTTAGAGAGGCTCCCCTAGCAATCTTCCACACACTTGGAGATTTTCAAGGAGCACCTTGAATTAAACAATCTACTTCCCATGTGTGGGTAATTGATGTATTTGCAAAACCAAACGAGCTACTTCTTGATCCCTTTTGGATGTTGCTATCTACCCTTGAAGCATTGTGTAGCCACTTTTTGTTTAGCCCCTCTACCCGACGGATTAATCAATGCCCCACACCTTGTACATGTATCTGCCAAGTATCCAAAGCATGTGACAGTCTATGTGGTTCAGTTCTCTGTATTGCCCAGATGGCATCATGCATGTCCTTCTCTTTGCAATTGTTGGCAGTTGGTTGACTTGAATGCCTTCCAAATGTCAAACATTCTTTTTTGAGCCAGGACTCTATTTATTGTGTGACTGATGTTTACTCCAGACAATGACTCTCAATCTCTCTCTCCTCAACAAGGGATCCCAAACCCCTCTTTCTTTGTTTTGTTAAAGGTGTAGACATTGGTCTCTTGTGTTCAGGGCTGCCTCCTCAAGCATGGACTCTCTCGAATCAACAAATTTATTTCTTTGTGATTTAGTAGAACCACCCTCTAACACGCCTTGTCTCATAACATCCAGATCCGGTCCAGTACCCAAGTGTTTTCCTGAGATGAATGCATGATATTGGGCACTTGTAAGGCAATCATTGCAAGATTCATAATTCAGGCCTCATGTAGAGAAACATATTTTCATGGTCTAGCACTTGCTCTAATTCCTGAATGCTTATTTCATATAGATTCAATGTAGGAATAAACTTAGCATTGACTTGTTGCATTAAGAACAAGCTCCCCCATTGACACACACAAATGTCCCAGAAAGCCATCCACCATTGTTGGAGCACAGGTAGCTCTCCATCCTTCACACGAGATGAAGACTAGAACTCACTTATTTGATTTTTCCATTCAGTTGGTTGCACTTCTTCTAATTTCTAGATAAAGATTTGTGCTCTTCTTGGGCTTGTGATTTAATGCATCATCTTGTATGCTCAACCATACTAATTTCCCAACAAAGACAAGTTCTCACCTTGCCCTCCATTTCATTCCGATGCCCTCCATAGTTCTGAACTTGCACCTACACTATCCGCCATAAATACTCAAAATTCAAGTTTCTGATACCTGCATCTATTCATTCAACATTTCCCAAAATTGCAATTGTACATTTGAGTTTTGCACTTTAAACTCACACGTTTCTATTGTTAGTAGTTCATGCACATATGGATCATAAACGTGAGCAGCCATAGTAGCCCAACATTGAACATGATGTATGTGATCAAAATTCACCCATATCCCAAGATTTTGTCTAGGCCTCATTCTATTTACCAGGTCAACTCCAAGGTAGGAACAATAGTGGACATTTAGAAAATGTGAGGCTGATTGCTATCGTGAAGTTGGCCAGGAAACAGTATGCTTTGCAAGAAAGAGTGCACCATTTCTTCAAATCCAAAATTTGATCAAGGCCACCATTGCCTATGAAAGAATCCTTTCTTGCACACTTAGAGATATTTGATGACGCCTACAATGACACAATGGAGTAAGTGTTTTAAGCACTTCATTAAGCCTTGACTCATCTAGCTCATCATGTGCAACACCCTCTTTAACCAGTATCATATAATTATTGTCATTGAATCTCAATGTTCTTGCAGGATGGATATGGAGCTAGTTTAGTTTCCACCCGCTTACTTTTGAATCTTGACATTCCCAGTTCTATAGGGCAATCATGCATCCCCATGTGAATTACACATCTTGTTAATTTGTTGCAATCATGAGGTAAGCAATAGTAAATCAATGCACTACATGGACATGCCCATAGGGCTTTTACTTCATTCGTGTCGATGTGAGATTCACATTACGGCTATTAAAGGAGGGGAGGGAGGGGGGAAGAGAGAGAAAGGGAGGGGGTAAGAGAGAGAGGGAAAGGAAGGGGAGGGGGAGGGGGAAGGGAACGAAGGGGGGGGGGAGGGGAGAGAGAGAGAGAGAGAGAAGGGGGGGGGGGGGGAGGAAGGGGGAAAAGAAGGAGAGGGGCGGGGGAAGAGAAGGAAGAGGGAAAAGAAGGGGAGGGGAGGAAGAAAGGGAGGGGGGAAGAGAGGTAAAGGGAGGGGGGTAAGAGAGAGAGGGAAAGGAAGGGGAGGGGGAGGGAGAAGGAAAGGGAAGGGGAAGGGAAGGAAGGGGGGGGGGAGGGGAGAGAGAGAGAGAGAGAGAGAGAGAGGGAGAGGGGGGGGGGGGTGGAGGGGGAAAAGAAGGGGAGGGGAGGGGGAAAAGAAAGAAGAGGGAAAAGAAGGGGAGGGGAGGAAGAAGTGAAGGAAGGGGGAAGAGAAGGGAAGGGGAGGGTGAGGAAGGGGGAAGGGGAGGGGAGGGGTGAGGAAGAGAGGGTAAGGGGGATGGGTAGGGGAGGGAGATGAGGAAGGAAGAGGGCAGGGGAGGGAAGGGGAAAAAGGGGGGGGGAGGGGGAGGAAGAAGGGGGAGGCAGTCATAGCCCACAAGAAGAGAGAGAGAGAGAGGGGGGGGGAGAGGGGGCATGGCTGTGATCACACACTCCCCCCTTCCCCTTCCTAAAATTCCTTCTTGCCCCACTGTCGTGCATCAAAAAAGAAGTTTGTTTTTCTTTTGGCATGCACGCAAATGCGGCTACACAATTTTGTGTTTTGGGAGGCAAGGGGGAGCAAAAAAGACAAAAACAAAGGGGAGGAGAAGAAGAGGGATAAGGGAGGGAGAAGAGAGAAGAAGAGAGAGGGAGAGGGGAGAGGAAGAAGAGGGAAGAGAGAGGGAGAGGGAAGATGAAGAAGAGGGAAGAGAGAGGGAGAGGGAAGGGGAGAGGGGAGAGGGGAAAGCGAAGGGAGGGAGAGGGGAGAGAAGTAGGACAGGAAGGAGAATAGCCTCCTTTGGGTTATGGAAGGCTTATGGGAGGTCAATATATAAGCCACCAAGCCCTAAAAATTTCAAATTTCCTTCTCTTTTCCCTCTCCCTCTCCCTCATTAGAATTCAAACTTCCTCTTGTCCCTTCCCTATACTAGAATTCAAACTTCCTCCTGTCCCTTAACTATACTAGAATTCAAACTTCCCTTCCCTTCCCCCTCCCATCCCCTCTCTCCGTCCCCCCTAGCCCCCCCTCTCCTCCCTAATTCATTTTTTAGTTCTGTTCGATTCGCATGAAGGAGCTCCGAGATAGGCTCAAAGAAGTGAGAAATGATGGGGACATGGCAGACAAGGAGCTTAGAAAAGATGCAAAAGGATCTTGAGGATCATGTTAGATATCAATGCTCCACTCTCGTGTAACTACGCAGGAACTAACTAACTCTACTTGTAAGCCCCCCATATGAGGAGAAGGCATTTGAGTAACTCGGTTATCTGGTAGGTCCTGTTGGACACCAGATGGGGGCCATGTGTGGCCTGATGGCTACACGGCTTTAGATAGAGTTGGCACACTGCCAACTAGGCTACATGCAAGTGCGGGAAGGCATCCCATGATTGACTGCACTGAGGGTAGATGGAGCATTTCTCGGGGTAGCCCACTCTTGGGTTGCGGGGCCCGTTTGGAGCCCCAAATGATCCCGGATGGCTCTGGGCCGAACGGATACTATAGGTTAGTTGCTCCATTTTGCGCCACAGCTCTATCGTGTGGTCGGTGGCCTATTTCCCTAGTAGGCCATTTTGGGCAGACTGGGTCGGTCACCTAATTGAGTCTAACCGATTACAAGTGGTGGGCTATATAAGTGCAAGCCCGTGAAGCCCATTATCATCACTGGCTACAGCAACCCTGATTCCTTAGCATCCAACCTCCGTCCTCTACTATTTCTAGCATGCCATTGAAGCTTCTCACACAGGAGCGCACGGCTGGGAGGCAACGCCATCTATTGTATCAGTTTTACAGTAATCAAATTTTTTATTCTTCATACTATTAGCTTTTCTCTCTTGCATACGAGATTCTGTATCTGTTGAGCACAAACGTTGTATTGTTTTCTTACATATCAGAGAGCTAAAAAGGAGGGTCTTTATAAATGTCTCTACAACATGCAGAACACATTGAACGTTGAAAAAGACCAGATGATGGAGGAGCTGAAAAGGGAGAATGTAGAAACCAAAAAGGTGATGCAAGAGTTGCGAGAGAGCTTCAAGGCCGAGAAGGATGGGGCAGAGAGTAGCCAGGGTGGAGAAGACACCGAGGTAGCTCCCCAGGCCAGGAAGGATGCAGAGAGTAGCCACGATGGAGCAAGTTCCAAGCACCACACTGGAGTAAGTTCCAGCCACCGTGGTGGAGCAATTTGCAGTAGCCACGGTGAGGGTTGTTTTTTCGAAACACTATTGGAAGTCCAAAGAGCAAGCTACAAGACCCTACAAGAAGATCCAAATAGGTGTTTGCATGAGCTTGCCATGGCTTTCGATAGTTATGAAAAGTAGTCCACCATCCTGAGAGATTTCCAAACTAGAGTGGAAGTCTTGGAAACAACCCATGAAGATGTTTTTCATCAATTTACACAGCTTCAATAGATGTTGAGGGATTCAAATAAAGCTGCTGCACAGAGTGAGCAAAAAGTGGAGGAGATGAAGGAGAACATCTGTAGCCTTAGGATGAGGGAGGAAGGAATCAAGAAGCAACTTCGTCATGTACAGAGCAAGATTGTGGTATTAATGGCTGCAATAGTTAAATTGGATGCCCATCCTACTATGCAGGAGGGTCCGAAATGCATGGTCTGCCATACCCCCATCATAGATGACTGCTATATCTAATGGCCTGCGTGCTACCACCTTGTGCACATTTTTTTCTTTGGAGTGTTTGTGCATACAAAATCTCTATGTAGAGAATGCCATTTGCCATTGCCCAGGTCATGGACATATCAAATGTGCCTGCCTGCTACAACTATCTACGATAAGAAAGTAGATGATGCAACTCAATTTGCCATTTGGGGAAAAGATCGTAAAGACAAGGAGCTCAAATTGAAGAAGGCCAATGATTGCGAGGAAAAGGAGCCTAAAGGGAGGAGCCAGCCCCCTTCAGGAAAGGAGCAAGAAGAACCGAGCTTGCAACCAAGAAGCTCAAATCAAGGAAAGAGGAAGCGGCATGAAGGGAAGGACTGGGCCCCTGCAGGAAGGAGCCAGCCCCATTCTAGAAAGGAGCAAGGAGGGCCAAGCTTGCAATTAGGGAGCTCAACAAGGAGAACTTGAGATGTAATTTGAAGTGAAGGTGTCTTTGAGATTGTAATCTATGTAATCTGTGTTTATCTATTGAAGTTTGAATCTTTTCCAGAGTTTACTTGGGCGATGTTTTCTCAGCTATGTGACTAAATAGTGTCCTTTGATCCACGCCAGCGTGGTGATAATAATGAGACAAAAGAATTCGATTTGACAAGTAATGTGCGACAAAATATTTCAATTAGATCACTAATGTGAGACTGAAATATTTCAATTAGTGAACTAATGTGAGATGAAAGATTTCGATTAGACAAATAATGTGAGACGAAAGATTTAGATCAGAGAACTAACATGAGACTGAAGAATGAGAAGGTCGGGCTCAATGAACTCTTTCCCTATTTAAGTGCAGCGCAGACACAACTAAGAGCCCATTACAAAATATAGCCCCAAAACTCTATATACCGATCCAAACTTTGTATACCGATCCACCTACTACGAATCTATGGCATACACAAAAGACTTGGGAATGATTTTGTTCTATCTGAAAATGATGTTGGATGGCATCCTCACAGAAACAGTCCTGCAGAAGAGGGATGAAAATACCTACAATGCTCCTTTAAGGTGCTTGTTAAGCTCATGATGTATTCCTTTTTTTGGGAGGACATGATAGAGGTGCGAAGATGTATAGATTGCAAAGACCAGTATGAAGAGGACCCCCAGCAAAAGGAGGAGTTTACTATGGGTGTATAAGTCGACAGGCTCAAGCAAGCAGTGTGTAATCTAAGTGTGTGAAGAGGTCTACCATTGTGTAGCAAACTGGCCTTAAGAGCTCGGAAATGCTTGCTATAGAGAGGTTGATAAGATAGTTGGGAGTCTAGAAGTTCCTTGAAAAAGCAAAATGTCATTGTGTTTTGAAATAATAAAAATCTTGCAGACATTTCTTGAATTTGTGGATATTCTCATGGTACTCGTAATACCTGATTTTGAATCG
Source organism: Dipteris shenzhenensis (assembly GCF_047967505.1). NCBI lineage: Eukaryota > Viridiplantae > Streptophyta > Polypodiopsida > Gleicheniales > Dipteridaceae > Dipteris > Dipteris shenzhenensis. Next base: position 16,916,598 of record NC_141601.1, read on the forward strand.
ACTTGCTTCCATGTTAGAAATTAAATGTTTTAAGTAGCCCGCTGGTTGAAATCTGACGGCGGTTAACTATAACCAGTCTAAAGGGCACTAGCACTGTGCAACAAATTTCAGGATAGCACAGCAATAGTGTAGGGATAGCATGATAGTAGTGCAGGATAAGTTATCGCCAACGCAGTGGTTGGTTGCACTAGGAGATGAACAGTCACCAGTGTGGTGGTTTGCTTCTATTATTACAAGATGAATGGATTCATTATGGGAAACCAATGCATTGGGATACACTAAAAGCAAGCACTAGCACTGTGCAACAAATTTTAGGATAGCACAGCAATAGTGTAGGGATAGCATGATAGTAGTGCAAGATAAGTTATCGCCAACGCGGTGGTTGGTTGCACTAGGATATGAACAGTCACCAATGTGGTGGTTTGCTTCTATTATTACAAGATGAATGGATTCATTATGGGAAACCAGTGCATTGGGATATACTAAAAGTGAAGTGAGAACTATTTCATAGAAACGAGAAGTAAATGGAATATTCTTTTTTATACCGTTAGAAATTGCCATTTTTAACTCATTTTTTAGAAACTCACTTCCTATCATACATCCCAACAAAAAAACACTAGAAAAATGGAATTCCTGACTTGACTGGATTTGCATGAATACATTAAATTGAGCACATTCTCCATTAAACTGATGTACACACAAGGAACCATCATACTCTCTGCATGTTTTTCTCTCCTCATCAAGCAAATACTTGTATTTCCTAGAAAATGTCATCATGTATTGCATCCTCATCTATTTGTGAAAGTTTAAATTTGATCTCCATCCTATGACAAAGGCATCTATCGGTCATTAGGAAAGTTGATGCTATTATGACTCATAGCTCATGATAGAAGTTGATGATGTTATCAAGTTATGTCATAAGTTGGAGAAAAATAGCAATGAGCCATAATATGATTTGAAAATGGGCAATTAGAGCTACATTTATGCTAGGATTATTGCTTGGTACTTGTATGATATATATCTGTTTGTTAGATGGAATTTCCTTCTATAAGAAATTTTGCACTAGATAATGACCCCCTTACCTTGCACCCTATTTTGGAGTGCATTCAACTTTAAATTAGAACAAAGTGCCAAGAGACATTGTAGAGCCATTGTGCTCTAAATTTTGAGCCAAAAAGCTTCCAAAATGGAGTCCTGGTTCAAAAGTTTTCATCGTTTTACTATTTCTATTTTAGTTATGAAAAAATTCAATGATGTTATCAAATTTTGTCATAACTTATGAAAAAATTTGATATCATCAAGTTCTATCACAATCGTTTCAAAATTTAATAATATCATCGATTTTCATCATAACATTCGCCACTACAAGTCGATGCTGTCATCGAATTTAGGTTAAATTTATGACATGACTTCATGATATCATCAAATTATGTCATAATTTGTGATTTTTAAAAGAGTTTATGGTACTTTCTGGGCAAAAAGCGGACTATGAAACCACAATCAAAATTAGCTTTCTTGCCAGGTTTTTCTCTGATCGCCTCTCTTTTTCACAAGTTTTTTCCCTGGTTGCCTCTCTTAGAGATTCACGTACGATATTCCAAGCTTGATTTTTTATCTTAGACACATAAAAATTTTCTATAATCTTCCAAGTCTATCTTAGAGAGTCGCTTGTGAGCTTTTAAGCTTGATTTTTTATCTCAGCCATGTAAAAATTATAATTAATAATGATTGGGTGCAAGCGTTGCCATCAGAGTCTCAATCTTCCCAACCTGATGAGGCTAGTGAATTTGTTGGTCTAGAACATGAAGCTATTGAGGAAACTAGAATAGGTTTAACTATTGTACAAGGAGTGTACAAGAAGAGACACTGCTACTACCACTATTGATAAGACATGCATAGATTGTGTTGATGTTTAGTTAAAACACAAGGGTATCATGCTTGTCCTATTTGTGGCCCTAGTTTGAATTCATGACACTCCAAACATATGAGAAAGATGGTTTATGAAGGCCATGCATGCTCAATACCTTTTGCTTGATCATCTTGCACATGAATGTCAACTTGCTCCACCACCGTAAGAAGGCAAGTGATTGCATTTGGGATTGAAGAGCTAATAGTGAGGAGCCTCCTCCTGGTATGAAACAGTTGTTGATCTTTCACGAGATTCCATATTGTGGTGAGTTACAAATTAATCATCTCTTGGATCCCATGCATATCTTCAAGAATGTGGAGGCTTCTATTTGGCAACACTTGGTTGGTGACAAAGACACAAGGGGAGTTCAAGATAACTTGCACAAGTCTATGGGTAGGATGCCTCACTTGTGGCCCCAAGAGCATGTGGGTAGAACCCAAGAGCATGGTTCTACAAATTTAGAGGGTGGTTCAAGAACCCAAGAGCATCCTCCTATAATTGTTATCCTGAAGGCACCATGCAAGCTTTGGAGGAACCGCAAAAATTGATACATTGGAGACCGTGAAGGATATAATGGACTCTGTTGACATCTTCTTGGACCATGGGTACATTGTCCAAGAAGAGTATCAGTATATAGATCAAGATGGGCAAGATGAGTTCCTGAGTGACCCTTCTAGCTAGCATGAGGAGGACAATACGAGTGATGATAACGTAGAGCACTAGAAAATGCCATTCTTTAACATGTGCATGAGAATGTCTCATATGGAGATCAATTTTGTTTACAATACTGATTCTTGGATATATGATAAGGTCTTTTATGAAGACCAATGTTGTTTATCAATATGAATTTTGTTTTTCAATACAAGTTTATAAGAGTTTTAGTAAATTGAACTTGAGTTTTAAGTAGAAAATTGTCTCTTAAGTAAAATGTAAGTATTTATTGTTTTTCTCGCTTCTTACCCTATTTTGTGTTTGTGTTTGTTTTATTGTTTGTGTTTCTACTTGCCCAATCCCATTAAATTAGACATCTCATCACGTTGCACATTTTCCCATCATCCTCAGAATACAGCACATGTTTAGATGCAAGTCCATTGTGGAACTGATGATGTGGCATGCTACACATCAGTCCATCGATGACACTTTGAGGATCCATGCAAATAGTGCTACTTGGAAGTAAATAGACAACATCTGGCCAGACTTTGCGAGGGAATCACACAATTTACAACTCAAGGTTGCAATGGATGGTGTGAACCCTTTCAGGTTACGATTGACATCTTGGTCGACATGGCTCATAGTCTTGGTGAACTACAATATCTCGCCATGGCTAACAATAAAGAAGGGACACCTCATGCTTTCCCTACTTGTGTCGGGTAAGTACAAGCAAAAATATGGATGTGTACATGGCACCCTTAATCGAGGAGCTACAGACCCTATAGAGGGGTATACGTGTCTTTGATATTTCTAGAGCCCCAAGATGTGGTCTGCAGACATTTTCATCAGGGTAATTTTGATGTGGACCATGCATAACTATCCTAGATATGGGGCGTGCACAAGTACATTTTAGTGCATGCGTATTGATAGTTTTATGCTTTATTGTGGTGTGATCTATGCATGTCTAATGACCTATTTGTGCATGCATATATGTAGGACTTAAAACACAAGGGTACCATGCTTGTCCTATTTGTGGCCCTAGTTTGAATTCACGACACTCCAAACATATGAGAAAGATGGTTTATAAAGGTCATGCATGCTCAATACCTTTTTCTTGGATTCGGGATTGAAGAGCTAATAGTGAGGAGCCGCCTCCTAGTATGAAACAGTTGTTGATCTTTCACGAGATTCCATATTGCGGTGAGTTACAAATTAATCATCTCTTGGATCCCATGCATATCTTCAAGAATGTGGAGGCTTCTATTTGGCAACACCTGGTTGGTGACAAAGACACAAGGGGAGTTCAAGATAACTTGCACAAGATGGGTAGGATGCCTCACTTGTGGCCCCAAGAGCATGTGGGTAGAACCCAAGAGCATGGTTCTACAAATTTAGAGGGTGGTTCAAGAACCCAAGAGCATCCTCCTATAATTGTTATCTTGAAGGCACCATGCAAGCTTTGGAGGAACCGGTTTGAGCCAAAAATTGATTATAATGGACCGCGTTGACATCTTCTTGGACCGTGGGTACATTGTCCAAGAAGAGTATCAGTATATAGATCAAGATGGTAGATCAAGATGGGCAAGATGAGTTCTTGAGTGATCCTTCTAGCTAGCATGAGGAGGACAATACGAGTGATGGTAATGTAGAGCACTAGAAAATGCCTTTCTTTAACATGTGCATGAGAATATCTCATATGGAGATCAATTTTGTTTACAATACTGATTCTTGGATATATGATAAGGTCTTTTATGAAGACCAATGTTGTTTATCAATATGAATTTTGTTTATCAATACAAATTTATAAGAGTTCTAGTAAATTGAACTTGAATTTTAAGTAGTAAATTGTCTCTTAAGTAAAATGTAAGTATTTATTGTTTTTCTCGCTTCTTACCCTATTTTGTGTTTGTGTTTCTACTTGCCCAATCCCATTAAATTAGACATCTCACATTTTCCCATCATCCTCAGAATACAGCACATGTTTAGATGCAAGTCCATTGTGGAACTGATGATGTGGCATGGTACACACCGGTCCATCAATGACACTTTGAGGATCCATGAAAATAGTGCTACTTGGAAGCACATAGACAACATCTACCCAGACTTTGCGAGGGAAGCACACAATTTACAACTCAAGGTTGCAATGGATGGTGTGAACGCTTTCAGGTTACGATCGACATCTTGGTCGACATGGCCCATAGTCTTGGTGAACTACAATATCTCGCCATCGCTAACAATAAAGAAGGGACACCTCATGCTTGCCCTACTTGTGTCGGGTAAGTACAAGCAAAAATATGGATGTGTACATGGCACCCTTAATCGAGGAGCTACAGACCCTATAGAGGGGTATATGTGTCTTTGATATTTCTAGAGCCCCAAGATGGTGCACATACATTTTCATCAGGGTAATTTTGATGTGGACCATGCATGACTATCCTAGATATGGGGAGTGCACAGGTACATTTTAGTGCATGCATATTGATAATTTTATGCTTTATTGTGGTGTGATCTATGCATATCTAATGACCTATTTGTGCATGCATATATGCAGGACTTGAAACACAAGGGTACAATGCTTGTCCTATTTGTGGCCCTAGTTTGAATTCACGACACTCCAAACATATGAGAAAGATGGTTTATGAAGGTCACATAGTCAATACCTTTTGCTTGATCATCCTGCACATGAACGTCAACTTGCTCTAAGTAGTGCTTGATTTCGGTGGCCCATTCGGGAATGACATCAAGGAAGAAGAGAAGCATCGGGGGTTTCGCCCTTATACACAACAACTGTGGAGTCGAATTCTAGTAGGATCAGCATCCACCTAGTGATGCATCCCGTCATGCAGGGTTTGTTGACCAAGTATAGCAACGCTGGATGGTCCACAAAAAAGACAAACTTGTTAGCTAACAAGTAGTGCCTGAACTTCTTTACTACATAGACCATGGTGAGACCTTCCCTCTCAGTAGTGGTGTAGTTAACCTCGGCCTCATTTAGTTTACGGCTCACAAAGTATACCGGGTAATCCAAATTATGCTCCCCGAGTTGGGCTAACACCCAATGGCAAAGTTAGAGGCATCAATATGGACATGGAATATCAAATTCCAGTCGGGTGACCTCAACACTGGTGTGGTGGCTAGAGCTAGTTTGAGGGATTCAAAGAATGTTTAGCATTCTTCGGTCCAATCAAAGGATACTAGTAGTTTGTATAATGGGTGGGCTATGTTCGCATAGAACAAAATGAATCTTCAGTAATAGTCCATATGGCTAGTAAATCGTTGGACTCCCTTAGCACTGGTGGGAGGCGGTAACTCCAAGATGAGTTTGATTTTATTGTGGTCCATAGAGATTCCATTTTGGGACACTATGTGGTCCAAGATAACACCATGTTTGACCCAAAACTGGCACTTAAGGGGGTTGAGGGATATGTGGTACGAGCGGCAGTTCTCAAGGGTGAGCCTGAGATACTTTAGTTGGTCATCCCATTTCGAGTTCATGCAGATATCATCCAAGAAGACTTCCACAAAGTCCCTCAAATATTCCTTGAATACCATAATCATCATATGTTGGAAGGTAGCACGGGCATTGGTTAATCCGAATATCATCACCCTAGCTACATATACACCCCATTCAGTTGCAAAGGCGATCTCATGTTGATCTTGGGGAGCAATCAACACTTGGTTGTAACTTGAGAATCTGTCTAGAAAGCTATATGCTTCCTTTCTGGCTACCCTTTCTAGAACATGTTCCGTGAATGGCAAGGGGTAGTGGTCCCGCCTCATGCCAGCATTAACCTTTTTCAAATCCTGCATACTCTAATTTTTCAATTTTTCTTCAGGACTATCACAATGGGTGACCGTATGCTTGATCTCATAGATGAATCCTACATCTATGAGTTTTTGGATTTCTTCCCTCACTATGAGTGCATATTTAGGATTCATAGGGTAGGGGCGTTGCCGTACTAGCTTGGCATCATCCATCATGGGGATTGTATGTTGCACTATTGTGGTAGGTACCCCTTTCATGTCTGTACTTCTAAGCCATGCAGCCCTTGTATTCCCATAGGAGAGCTATTAAGGCATTCTCCTCATTGGGGTTGAGGTCATTGACGACAAATACGGGTTGTGGGTCCTGCCCTTTGGGGCTAGGTTTACCTCTTTGATCAGGGTCGGCCCATCATACCCTTGAGAACAACCGTCTTCTCGAGATCTTTTGGCCTGTTGGTATAACATCTTACGGTAAGACCGTATTAGATAATTTGGGAAAACTCAATTCCCAGAATGGCAGTTTTGGAAGAAATTGTAGCTCCCCTCAATGAAAAAACAGGAGAAATATGTGAAAATAGACTAGATAGCCATTCATGAAGTGTGAAATATCAACTACATTCTCAAATAATAAATAGAATATCAGTGTCTAAACTACGTTATCATCAACAAAATAATAAACTTTGAAACCCATTTGAGTTAGATTCATCTCGTGAGCCATAGTGATGTTCAAAAACACCTTCATAATAGCGAGTCTCTGGAATTTCCATTGATATTGAGACTCGCTTTTGTTGTGAGCATTCTCATTTGAAAATCTCCAAAATACCATTTAAAAAATGTAGTGTAATTAATAACCATGAGTATTGCAATGAAAACGCACAGGCTCTTTAACTTAGTAAGATATGTAGTTGATGGAAAATCAAGATATGTAGTTGAGGAGAATGAATGCAAGATATGTAGTTGATGGAAAATCAATGGGCAATGACAAGCATTTGATGTAATTTAGGTGGCAATGACAATCATTTATTGTGCACTTTCAATGTTTAGACTGACTAGCATTATTGTAAAACGATAACTTTACATGTCATGTTGATTACTCATTGCAAAGTAAAAAAGTACACTTTAGGATGAAAACATAACAACTTGTTGATACACCATTGAAATCCCTGAAATAAATCATGATTCCAAAGAAACTCTCAATTTCTAGCCCCAAAGAGAATGGCATCGGAAAGAATGGCATGAGAGACACTCCTTCAAAATACATTATGAATGTAGTTATGAACATGTTTGCATATTATTCACACACAACAATTACGCACCAATTCACATAGTTGGCAAGAAAGTAGTAATTCCCATAAGTAATGATTGTATAAAGAAATACAATGTTGTTATTCAAAACTCATAGTCTGCAAATAGCTCCTCTCCTGCATGTATATCATCTATGGATTCAATACAAATGTGACCATATTCTGCAATATCTATGTTCATCATGGGGTCATACCAAGGTGGAACATCAGGGGAAAATACATAACAAACATTTGGCTTTACATTGGTATTTCTATTGCTGTTAATAAATCCTGCCACATTGCCATATTGAACATCACCAACAATATGCACCATATCCTTCATAGGGACAGTAGGGTCCTCTTGGATAGAGTACTTCTTTAGCCTTGGATGAACTCTACATAATTCCTTCCAGTCTCTGTAGGAGTACTTGTCACCTCCATAATGGAGAATAGTAGTCCCTCTCTTGATGGAGCCATGCACAAACAAGCCCAAGCCAGCGCCTGTAATGGTTGACTCATGCACCTCAAAAGCCACATTTTTTATCCAGAACACTTCGTTGATAGGGACAGGTAACTTTGGTGGTCCAAATGGATCTCGTTCTGGTATGTACCTACTCAAGCTTGATTTGAACGTATATCTATCTACATCACAAAAGACAAATTCAATTAGCTACAACAACAGTTCTATAGATTGCGATAAAATCAAAAAACAGTTTGACATATGTACCTTCATGAAAAATATGCATTCTGTATTCGGTTTATGTAGCCCTTAGCAATGTATTTCTTGATATAGCGACCTTTGTACCCTAGGTCTATAGCCAATTGAGAAACTTGCATAGCATTCATGCTAGAGAGTTGCGGAGCATTCCTTAAAAGTCTTATTTGGGATGCATTGAGTTTAGGTACCTGGCCATCACCACCATGGGTTGCCCTACCACCTATATCCCTCTCTCTTAGTTGATCTGCAAGAGGAAGATTTCTTGTTTTATATTCCATTCTTGACCATGCATGATTTTCCTCCCTCCATTCATCAATTACTTTCTGGACAAGGTTGAAATCCTTATGCCCCTCCATCATAGGTAATTGTCCATACCGATTTGTCTCAATCATGCTGCGCACATCTTTAGTCTCATCGAGTTGTAGTAAGTACGGCATCAACTCTCTCAGTAGAATATTATCATCCTTGTCTTGTACATCAAACGTTGAAGGAAATATGCAATTTGATGGAGGGCTAATGCAAGCCTTGTATGGAGAGTCATCAACAGGGATTGTCCTTCTAGCATCACATCCAAATGCCTTTGAGATTTTTGCTAAGGGTTTGAACATTGCCTCAACACCAACCTTGTCAGGCCTATTTATCCTCGTCTTACTGTAAGTGTAGCATCCTTGCTGAGACCATATAACAAAGAAAGGGAGGCTCTCATTTGCATAATTTCGCAGCTTTCCTACCATATCAAGTACGTTATACTCCATTGCAGTTGACCAGATACCTACATTAAATCTTTGTAGCAAGATTTTAAGAAATTCTATGCACCCACGATGAACAACCATATAACTATTTTTGCCATGCATAATAGACAGATGTATTGGAGACTTGAATAGTCAGCGACTTAATAACAGGCCATTCAAGTCTAATATGATTGTTAATCGTGGCATATCCAAAGAAATTGTATGTGGATATAGATCCAAATTCTCCTTGAAGTTGCTGGCTTCTAACTCATCCAAATTGTCAGGTGCTATGATTTCATACATGTTTGCAATAACAATAAGATTATCTAGTTTTGTCCCCAATGTTGAGACAGTACGTTCATCCATGTTCTCTTCTAAAAGTATAGGATTCGTGATATTCCTTGCAATTTTCTCCATTTTTGGGGTTATGTTTTCTTCTATACCTCCTGTATCCATCGCGTAATTGATAGTCCCCATTTTGGGTGGTATGTTGTCCTCTACATTTGATGTCTCCACATCCTTCCATGCATCATTGGTCCCTGTGGAAGTTGAGGAATATAGAAATATTTTGATTCTTTAGAGTGTATTCAAAATGTCGAAGCACAAAAGCATATGAAACTAATAAATAACAATAAAGTATGAACATTATCCATCATCATTCACTGATTCCATTGTCTTTTTGGGGAATGGCAAACGTGCCAATCTCTCTAAAGGTCAATTGAGAATGCAAATAGTGCAACCTTTCTCTCTGAACTCATAGAGAGAATGGCAATAGTGCCATTATTCTCTTGGGGTGGTGCTAGTGCCATTTTACATATAAGGTTATGGAGAATGCCACTAGTGCCTTTCTCTATACCCTCATTGGGAGGAGAGAATACTACTAGTTCCTCCCCCCATGTCCCAAAAGAAATGTATAATGCATGATCTGAAAGCATAGATACTGTATTACTTTGGTCCAATAGATTTGTAGAAAGCACCCAAATCAAAACTTTGGTAGCATAGTTAATACTATACAATTTTTAATCTCTGTAATGCTTTCAACTAACATAGATTCAAGAAAGGAACATAACAGTATTACCATTTCTACATAACCACAAAGAGAGAATGGCACTAGTGCCATTCTCCATATGAGGTCACATAAAATGTTAATAGTACCTCTTACGTATAACCCGGCATAGGGAGAATGACACTAGTACCATTCCCCATGTCATTATGTCACACAATTTTATCATACCTAATGTTTAATCTCTTTAATATAATGAGAGTATGTGCAATCGAGAAAATCCATAAAAGTCATATTATTTTGAAACTGAATACACAAGGCATAAATGAGTAGCTAAAGACCTTGCTCCAAATCTTCCAATGTAATCTTTGGGATAGCTTCAAGATCTGCTTAGGTCGCAAGTCTTCAATGTGATGCTCACCCTATTTAATTCCTTCATCGATAGGTGAATCAACTCTATGTGTCTCAAGAGGCCTCTCAATGCTAGACCAAATCTTAATATGGGGATTATTTGATGCATGTGCCACACACATAGCCTCGACCTCTGTCACCTGTTGGGATGTCTTCACCAGTGAGATCACTTTTCTTTTGCTTGACAATGCTTGTAATGCCACACATCCATTAGTAAAGACATCAACAACAACTTCATGTTCCCTACTACAATAGCACCTGATGCACTCCTTGATGATGCCATGCTTCACAACCGCCTCTTTTTCATACTCATCGCCCTCATCAGAATAAAGAATATTGTCCTCAATTATTGTGTATGGCCTTGTGTTTTCTAACATGTGCTCAAATCCATCAAACCCATCATGTGAGCTGACAAATGACAAAAAACAGAAGGTCTCAGACAAACACTTTTGTGCACTATCCGATTCATGGATAACACCCACAAACCTTCTATGCCAAAATCGAGCCTCTATCATTGCTTCCTTGAGATTTACCATCTCTATCATTGTCATAAATGATAGCAATACATACTGTGACGGAGTGGCAACGGTCTCCATCAAGCCACAGAGCAACTTCTTGAAGGCATCCTTATCCCAACACATGCCTTTGGCAGATCCCTCTGAGGTGTCAAGCACACACAAGCTGATTGGAAGTTGTCCCTCGGAGTGACGTGTTAGAAAGCTCTCCCCCTCCATCTCCATGTTCACTTGAATAATTGTCCAAGGAAAACAAGACTGCGATGTAGACTTATTACCCTCTATTGAACTAATCACCCAATCAACATAGATTGACGTGGCTTTTGGGAAATCAGGTGTGGACTTGCCAAATTGCAGCTTCTCTTTGACCCATGACTCACATGAACCCTTGAAGCTTTGATAAACAATTGAATCAATTTTGAAGTAAGTTGCAAGGGCATCCCATGTTTGATGTTGGGGTGAAGGGTGACGTGAGTTGAACTCCTTGATGAGCACTTCTTTCAGGGCTCTATCATGCTTTATCTCCATTGCCCATTGAGACATTTCAATGGAGTCCTTGTCTTTGCTTGACTTGACCAAGACTATTTCTTTAGACTCAATCTCTGCTTGAAGTGCACGTACATCTTCGTCTTCCAATCCTAGTAGACACCTCATATATGTTATTGTGGGATTTCGACCCTCAAGATCACCCTGCTTCACCAATGTCAAAATCCTAATCCATTGTTCGTAGATGTCATCATTGTATGTGACCATGTGTGTATCCTTGGTAGCAAAGTTTGCGCCCATCGATACGCTTGCAACTCCTACAAAATTCTATATAAAAAAATCAAAATCATCTTAGACATTCTTCTAATCCAAATCATGTAATAGAGATAATAATGACACTAGTGTGATTCTCCCATTACCATGTCAAAAGCATGACTTGGTAACTAGAAGAATGGCACTAGTGCCATTCTCACATCAGGGAATTGACACTACTATCATTTCTTTTACAAAGCCATAAACATTCTTGAAATAAAAAATGCATACAAAACAAAGTTTATTACTCACATCCCAACTTTGTCGATCTTTATGCCCTTTGACAAGGCCTTGGGCTGGTTTCTTTGGTCGTCCGAATGCAATCCACTGTGCCCTTAGGTGTTGTAAGATATCGATATATGGTTGATTTTTCAAAATGGTCTGTGCCTCCATGTTGGCCATTGATGATATCTTACAACTTGCTTCAACTGGTGCATTGACAACAATTCTCGCCTACCTCCGTGTATAGAAACCTTTTCATTGATTGAAGGCTTTTCCATGTGCTTTAGTTATAAACATCCTTGCAGCATAAATCGAATGCTGCCCTGTGAGAATCTAATAATTATACTCCTTTAACTTTTCCACCTTTATCTCTTCCTTGCACATCGGAGTATTTGTGCCTGTGTGGTAAGGCATAAGATATGCACATGTTGCAGGAGGTCGTGCATTCATTGCAAAACTCTTGACCAAGTCACTGACATAGCTGAGGGTCAATGTCCTGTACACATATTGGCTTGGTGCTCTAAAGCAATTCATCACTGGGATCAACACCTCAAACTACAAACCAAATGGGAAGTACTCTACGTACTCCATCAAGCCTGTCATACTTGTGTCCTTCCTTTCCAATTTCTTTTGTAGTGCCGTAAAGTCAACATTTGGCTGGATTTTCTTATACAGGATGATAGTTTCTTTAGATGATTTCTCACCATGTCCTATTATATGTGTCTCACCACTCCCCGTTGCATCACCTCCACTTCCAGTTCCATCAGTGACTATTCCCGTACCTCCCTGTTTTCCTCCTAAAGTTGTCTCTTTATCTTTAGCCTCCAGTTTATCCCCAATGCTTGTTTTTCCATCTGACCTTATTTCCTTCTCACCTATTGTTTCCTCCTCACCGGTCTCTCTAGCCTTCTCTTTCAATGTGTTCTGAGGAGAGCTTGATCCCTCAACATCACTTTTCTTGGTTCTTTTCGAAACTTTTCTACTCTTTTTTATATCTTGCTTTATCCCTTTTGTTACCAAATCAAAGCTTTCTAATATCTGTTGATTGGTATAATTTTCTAGCTCATTAATCCAACCCCTAGATATCATCGTGTCCTCCCCAGTAGCATTCATTCTCGCATGATCAAAACAAGCAGGATCCAATTGATACACATTGCCTCCCAATGTATGAATTTTGAGACAAGGAACGTTGTCTTTCTCGGTACCCTCCATCTCTTTAACTTGTCCAACATCTTCAAAAGTTGTTCCTTGGATGTTCACAAAACAATGCACTTTATGGAGTTTTGGAGTTCGTTATTGTATATATCCAAAAACCATCCTCTTCCAGAACTAACTCCATCATAAACTAACACCTCTCGAACCTTTCTCTTTCCCTTGCTAGCCATTCTTGCAATGTTCTATTAACAAAAGAACCAAGGACACAATGAAATGTATAATAGAAAATCCTAACTGTAGTAGGAAATATTACAACCACAATGCAACTTCTATTAACAAAATAACCAAGGCGAAGCAACTTATATATACATTATGAAAAACTACACCAACACAGTAAGCAAATATACACAATATCAAAGTTAAGATGGTTATAATAAAGAATGGTATTCGTGCCATTCTCCAACATAATATGATGTTAGAAGAGTGTCACAAATGCCATTGAACACATGGATTGTGAGTTTGTTCAGAATGGCACAAGTGCCATCCTCCGTGAGAGTTTAAGGATAATGCCACTGGTGCCATCCTCCATGATGTTAAGGAGAATGGCAGAAGTTCGATTCATCACATGGCACCACTACCATTCTCCACTGGTGGCATTCTACACAGAGATTGACACAATTCCATTTGATCTCTACACAGCAGAGATAGTGATCACGACATAGAAGAATGCACATTTGAGTTTAGGATTCCTTATGCATGTTTTCAGGTCATGGTATGAGATTGGCACCATTGCCATTCTCCATTGGTGGCATTCTCCACATAGATTGACACAATTCCATATGATCTCTACATAGCGGAGATAGTAAACACTACATAGAAGAATGCACATGTGAGTTTAGCATTCCTTGTGCATGTTTTCAGGTCATGGTATGAGATTGGCACCATTGCCATTCTCCACTGGTGGCATTCTCCACAGAGATTGACACAAATCCATATGATCTCTACACATGTGAGTTTAGGCTTCTCAATGCCATTTCTTAGGGCCTAATAAGAGATTGGCACCACTGCCATTCTCCACTTGTACAGATGTTTACCCTACTATTCTAGGAGGGGTATTCCAGTGATCATAGGAGAGTGGTGTCCTATTCCATTCCACATGTGAGTTTGATGATCTCAGTGTCATTATGTAGTTTCCAGCATGAGATTTGCATCACTGCCATTCTCCGCTAGTGGTAGTCTAGACAAACTGAACCTATAGATTGACATTCCGCTAATTTTATTGGTTGTAGTAGGATAATGGCAAAAGTGCCAATGCACATGTGAGTTTAGGATTCCTTGTGCATGTTTTCAGGTCATGGTATGAGATTGGCACCACTGCCATTCTCCATTGGTGGCATTCTCCACAGAGATTGACACAATTCCATATGATCTCTACACAGCGGAGACAGTGATGACTACATAGAAGAATGCACATGTGAGTTTAGGCTTCTCAATGCCATTTCTTAGTGCCTAATAAGAGATTGGCACCACTGCTATTCTCCACTTCTACAAATGTTTACCCTACTATTCTAGGAGGGGTATTCCAGTGATGATAGGAGAGTGGTGCTAGCATGAGTTTGGCATCACTGCCATTCTCCGCTAGTGGTAATCTAGACAAACTAAACCTATAGATTGACTTTCCACTAATTTTATCGGCTGGAGTAGGATAATGGCAAAAGTGCCAATGCACATGTGAGTTTAGGATTCCTTGTGCATGTTTTCAGGTCATGGTATGAGATTGGCACCACTGCCATTCTCCACTGGTGGCATTCTCCATAGAGATTGACACAATTCTATATGATCTCTACATAGCGGAGACAGTGATCACTACATAAAAGAATGCACATTACCACTAGTAGACAATGGCAGTAGGATAATGGCAAAAGTGCCAATGCACATGTGAGTTTAGGATTCCTTGTGCATGTTTTCAAGTCATCACTACATAGAAGAATGCACATGTGAGTTTAGGCTTCCCAATGCCATTTCTTAGGGCCTGATAAGAGATTGGCACCACTGCCATTCTCCACTTGTACAAATGTTTACCCTACTATTCTAGGAGGGGTATTCGAGTGATGATAGGAGAGTGGTGCCAACATGAGTTTGGCATCACTGCCATTCTCCGCGAGTGGTAATCTAGACAAACTAAACCTATAGATTGACATTCCACTAATTTTATTGGCTGGAGTAGGATAATGACAAAAGTGCCAATGCACATGTGAGTTTAGGATTCCTTGTGCATGTTTTCAGGTCATGGTATGAGATTGGCACCACAGCCATTCTCCACTGGTGGCATTCTCCACAGAGATTGACACAATTCTATATGATCTCTACACAGTGGAGACAGTGATCTTTACATAGAAGAATGCACATTACCACTAGCAGAGAATGGCAGTAGGATAATGGCATAAGTGCCAATGCACATGTGAGTTTAGGATTCCTTGTGCATGTTTTCAGGTCATCACTACATAGAAGAATGCACATGTGAGTTTAGGCTTCCCAATGCCATTTCTTAGGGCCTAATAAGAGATTGGCACCACTGCCATTCTCCACTTGTATAAATGTTTACCCTACTATTCTAAGTTTAGGCTTCACAGTGCCATTTTCTAGGGCCTAATAAGAGATTGGCACCACTGCCATTCTCTGCTTGTACAAATGTTTACCCTAATATTCTGAGAGGGGTATTCAAAGGATAATAGGATAATGGTGCCCGATTTCAATCCACATGTGAGTTTGAGGATCTAAGTGTCATTATGTAGTTGCCTGCATGAGATTGGCATCACTTCAATTCTCCACCGGTGGCAGTCCAAATAAACTAAACTTGTAGATTGACATTCCACAAATTTTATTGGCTGTAGTAGTATAATTGAAAAAGTGCCAATGCACATGTGAGTTTAGGATTCCTTGTGCCATTTTTAAGGTCTTGGTATGCTGCCATTCTCCACTGGTGGCATTGTCCACAGAGATTGACACAATTCCATATGATATCTACACAGCGTGGCTGTAGTAGGATAATGGCAAAAGTTTCAATGCACATGTGAGTTTGATGATCTCATTGTCATTATGTAGTTGTCAGCATGAGATTCGCATCACTGCCATTCTCCACTAGTGGTAGTGCCAATGCACATGTGAGTTTAGGATTCCTTGTGCATGTTTTCAGGTCATGGTATGAGATTGGCACCACTGCCATTCTCCACTGATGGCATTTTCCACAGAGATTGACACAAATCCATATGATCTACAACGGAGACAATGATCACTACATAGAAGGATGCACATGTGAGTTTAGGCTTCTCAATGCCATTTCTTAGGGCCTAATAAGAGATTGGCACCACTGCCATTCTCCACTTGTACAAATGTTCACCCTACTATTCTAGGAGGGGTATTCCAGTGATCATAGGAGAGTGGTGTCCCATTCCAATCCACATGTGAGTTTGATGATCTCAGAGATTGACACAATTCCCCTTCTTCTGCATGTGAGTTTAGGATTCCATACGATCTCTACATAGCGGAGATAGGCATCACTACATAGAAGAATGCACATGTGAGTTTAGGATTCCTTGTGCATGTTTTCAGGTCATGGTATGAGATTGGCACCACTGCCATTCTCCACTAGTGGCATTCTCCATAGAGATTGAAACAATTCCATATGATCTCTGCACATGTGAGTTTAGGCTTCTCAATGCCATTTCTTAGGGCCTAATAAGGGATTGGCACCACTTGTACAAATGTTTACTCCACTGGTGGCATTCTCCACAGAGATTGACACAATTCCATATGATCTCTGCATAGCGGAGACAGTGATCACTACATAGAAGAATGCACATGTCAGTTTAGGCTTCTCAATGCCATTTCTTAGGGCCTAATAAGAGATTGGCACCACTGCCATTCTCCACTTGTACAAATGTTCACCCTACTATTCTAGGAGGGGCATTCCAGTGATCATATGAGAGTGGTGTCCCATTTCAATCAACATGTGAGTTTGATGATCTCAGAGATTGCCACAATTCCATATGATCTCTACACAGCAGAGACAGTGATCTCTACATAGAAGAATGCACATGTGAGTTTAGGATTCCTTGTGCATGTTTGCAGGTCATGGTATGAGATGGGCACCACTACCATTCTCCACTGGTGGCATTCTCCACAGAGATTGACACAATTCTATATGATCTCTGCACAGCGGAGACAATGATCACTACATGGAAGAATGCACATGTGAGTTTAGGCTTCTCAATGACAAATGTTTACCCTACTATTCTAGGAGGGGTATTCCTGTGATCATAGGAGAGTGGTGTCCGATTCCATTCCACATGTGAGTTTGATGATCTCAGTGTCATTATGTAGGTGCCACCATGAGTTTGGCATCACTGCCATTCTCCACTAGTGGTAATCTAGACAAACTAAACCTATAGATTGACATTCTAGGGCCTAACAAGAGATTGACACAATTCCATATTGATCTCTACACTGCGGAGACCGTGATCACTACATAGAAGAATGCACATGTGAGTTTAGGCTTCTCAATGCCATTTCTTAGGGCCTAATAAGAGATTGGCACCACTGCCATTCTCCGCTAGTGGTAATCTAGACAAACTAAACCTATAGATCGACATTCCACTAATTTTATTAGCTGCAATAGGATAATGGCAAAAGTGCCAATGCACATGTGAGTTTAGGATTCCTTGTGCATGTTATCAGGTCATGGTATGAGATTGGCACCACTGCCATTCTCCACTGGTGGCATTCTCCACAGAGATTGACACAATTCCATACAAGGATGTTTTTATCGAAGCTATGCCTATATATTAATATAAAATCTTGGCGAAAGTTTTCAAGCTCATTTTTTTAGTTTCACAATATTGGTAGAATGTAGTACTTTTTTATATTTTGAATTTTGAATTTTGAAGGAAAAAATGTAAATCCTGGCGAAACTTTAATTTTTTTTGCAAAAAAGTTTCAAATCTTGGCGAATGTTTCAAACGTTTATTTTTATTAGGGCATACAAACTTTCAAAGCCAATATAACATTTTAGTTTCTTAACGAAACTAACTTGAAAAAATCATCCATGATTCCATATGATCTCTGCACAGTGGAGACAGTGATCACTACATATAAGAATGCACATGTGAGTTTAGGCTTCTCAATGCCATTTCTTAGGCCCTAATAAGAGATTGGCACCACTGCCATTCTCCACTAATAAGAGATTGACATTCCACTAATTTTATTGGCATCATTGCCATTATCCACTAGTGGTAGTCTAGACAAACTAAACCTATAGATTGACATTCCAGGGCCTAATAAGAGATTGACACAATTCCATATGACCTCTACACAGTGGATACAGTGATCACTACATAGAAGAATGCACATGTGAGTTTAGGCTTCTCAATGCCATTTCTTAGGGCCTAATAAGAGATTGGCACCACTGCCATTCTCCGCTAGTCGTAATCTAGACAAAATGAACCTATAGATCGACATTCCACTATTTTTATTGGCTACAGTAGGATAATGGCAAAAGTGCCAATGCACATGTGACTTTAGGATTCCTTGTGCATGTTTTCAGGTCATGGTCTGAGATTGGCACCATTGCCATTCTCCACTGGTAGCATTCTCCACAGAGATTCACACAATTCCATATGATCTTTGCACAGCGGACACAGTGATCACTACATATAAGAATGCACATGTGAGTTTAGGCTTCTCAATGCCATTTCCTAGGCCCTAATAAGAGATTGGCACCACTGCCATTCTCCACTAATAAGAGATTGACATTCCACTAATTTTATTGGCATCACTGCCATTATCCACTAGTGGTAGTCTAGACAAACTAAACCTATAGATTGACATTCCAGGGCCTAATAAGAGATTGACACAATTCCATATGATCTCTACACAGCGGATACAGTGATCACTACATAGAAGAATGCACATGTGAGTTTAGGCTTCTCAATGCCATTTCTTAGGGCCTAATAAGAGATTGGCACCACTGCCATTCTCCGCTAGTGGTAATCTAGACAAACTAAACCTATAGATTGACATTCCACTAATTTTATTGGCTGTAGTAGGATAATGGCAAAAGTGCCAATGCACATGTGAGTTTAGGATTCCTTGTGCATGTTTTCAGGTCATGGTATGAGATTGGCACCACTGCCATTCTCCACTAGTGGCATTCTCCACAGATTGACACAATTCCATATGATCTCTGCAATGTGAGTTTAGGCTTCTCCACAGAGATTGACACAATTCCATATGATCTCTACACAACGGAGACAGTGATCACTACATAGAAGAATGCACATGTGAGTTTAGGATTCCTTGTGCACCATTGCCATTCTCCACTGGTGGCATTCTATAATGGCGAAAGTGCTAATCCACATGTGACTTTAGGATTCCTTGTGCATGTTTTCAGGTCATGGTATGAGATTGGCACCACTGCCATTCTCCACTGGTGTCAATCTCCACAGAGATTGACACAAATCCATATGATCTCTGCATAGCGGAGACAGTGATCACTACATAGAAGAATGCACATGTGAGTTTAGACTTCTCAATGCCATTTCTTAGGGCCTAATAAGAGATTGGCACCACTGCCATTCTCCACTTGTACAAATGTTTACCCTACTATTCTAGGAGGGGTATTCCAGTGATCATAGGAGAGTGGTGTCCGATTCCAATCCAAATGTGAGTTTAGGATTCCATATGATCTCTACACAACGGAGACAGTGATCACTACATAGAAGAATGCACATGTGAGTTTAGGATTCCTTGTGCATGTTCAGGTCATGGTATGAGATTGGCACCACTACCATTCTCCACTGGTGGCATTCTCCACAGAGATTGACACAATTCCATATGACCTCTACACATGTGAGTTTAGGCTTCTCAATGCCATCTGTTAGGGCCTAATAAGAGATTGGCACCACTGCCATTCTCCACTTGTACAGATGTTTACCCTACTATTCTAGGAGGGTATTCCAGTGATCACAGGAGAGTGGTGTCCTATTCCATTCCACATGTGAGTTTGATGATCTCAGTGTCTTTATGTAGTTGCCATCATGAGATTGGCATCACTGCCATTCTCCGCTAGTGGTAATCTAGACAAACTAAACCTATAGATTGACATTCCACTAATTTTATTGGCTACAGTAGAATAATGGCAAAAGTGCCAATGCACATGTGAGTTTAGGATTCCTTGTGCATGTTTTCAGGTCATGGTATGAGATTTGCACCACTGGCATTCTGCACTTGTACAAATGTTTACCCTGCTATTCTAGGAGGGGTATTCCAGTGATCATAGGAGAGTGGTGAACATTTGTACACAGCGGAGACAGCGATCACTACATAGAAGAATGCACATGTGAGTTTAGGCTTCTCCACTAGTGGTAATCTAGACAAACTAAACATATAGACTGACATTCCACTATTTTTATTGGCTACACATGTGAGTTTAGGCTTCAAAGTGCCATTTCCTAGGGCCTAATAAGAGATTGGCACCACTGCCATTCTCCGTTGGTACAAATGTTTACTTAATATTCTAGGAGGGGTATTCCAAGGATCATAGGAGAATGGTGTCCAATTCCAATCCACATGTGAGTCTGAGGATCTCAGTGTCATTATGTAGTTGCGTGCATGTGATTGGCATCAGTTCAATTCTCCACTGGTGGCAGTCTAGATAAACTAAACTTGTAGATTGACATTCCACAAATTTTATTAGGTGCAGTAGTATAATGGCAAAAGTGCCAATGCACATGCCCGGGGGATTCACTCTTCATTAAAGGGGGACGTCACCTACGTGCATGAACTTCAAGAAAACCCCCTATTTAAGATCCACGTAGGATGATAAAACACCCCTATTTAAGCTTATAAGATACCACCAAAATTCCATTATGTCTCCCCCTTTCCTTAAATCTACATTCTCTCTCAAGCATTTAGATTACACAATAAGCAAATTTAGGTTACTTTTCCTATGACTATTTAAAACCATACACAAAATCAAACTTGTTTGGACTAGTTACCCAAGGTAACCTATATTATGTCCCCCCTTCTTAAATATGACATGGTCCCCCTAGCTTAAATTCAATATTGGGGAAAAAAAAAGGGCCCCTACCCCTAATGTATAAGCTTATGCCTCATTTCAAAAAAAACCCCTATTGTACACTCACGTGATATCATAAGTTTCCTCCTGTGAATCCCCCGGGTGCACATGTGAGTTTAGGATTCCTTGTGCCTACCACCAAGGCCATTTTCTAGGGCCTAATAATAGATTGGCACCCTGCCATTCTCCACTTGTACAAATGTTTACCCTACTATTCTAGGTGGGGTATTCCAGTGATCATAGGAGAATGGTGTCCGATTCCAATCCACATGTGAGTTTGTTGATCTTAGTGTCATTATCTAGGTGCCTGCATGAGATTGGCATCACTGCCATTCTCTTCTAGTGGTAATCTAGACAAACTAAACCGATAGATTGACATTCCACTAATTTTATTGGCTGCAGTAGGATAATGGCAAAAGTGTTAATGCACATGCGAGTTTAGGATTCCTTATGCATGTTTTAGAGAATGGCACCACTGCCATTCTCCACCGGTGGAACATAGAAGAATGGCATGTGAGTTTAGGCTTCTCAGTGCCATTTTCTAGGGCCCAATAAGAGATTGGCACCACTACCATTCTCCCTTGGTACAATTGTTTACCCTAATATTATAGGAGGGGTATTCCAGTGATCATAGGAGAATGGTGCCAGGTTCCAATACACATGTGAGTTTGGGGATCTAAGTTCCATTATGTAGATCCCAGTGGAAATTTGCACAAACTCAACATGTAGATTGGCATTCCATTGATTTTATTGGTAGTGTATCATTGATATTTTTATTTTGGTACCAAATCTTACACATAAATCTTGACTAGTGTTGCAAGTCTTTCAATTTATCTCAAGGGATATTGGCACTAGTGTCACTCTCAAGGACTTCTTATGAGGTCTTGGAGAATGGCACTGGTGCCATTCTCCATTTAAAATTAGAATTTCAATCTCTAAAGTTGCCATTCAATCATGAAAATCAAAATTGAGATTAAAGTTTAACTTGAAATCAAAATTTGAATACTAGAATTTTGGTTTTGAAATACAATTTCAAACAGAATAATTTGAATTTGAATTTAAATTTAATATTGTAGAGAATGGCATATGTGCCACTCTATATATCCAAATTCAAAAGGGAACAATGGCGGGAAGAGCTATATTTCAAAATTTTATTTATCTCAAGGGATATTGGCACTAGTGACACTCTCACTGACTTCTTATGAGGTCTTGGAGAATGGCACTGGTGCCATTCTCCATTTAAAATTAGAATTTCAATCTCTAAATTTGCCATTCAATCATGAAAATCAAAATTGAGATTGAAGTTTAACTTGAAATCAAAATTTGAAAACTAGAATTTAGGTTTTGAAATACAATTTCAAAAGAATAATTTCAATTTAAAATACAAATTGAAATTAAAAATATCAATATGAATTTAATATTGGAGAGAATGGCATAAGTGCCACTCTATATATCTAAAATTCAAAAGGGAACAATGGCGGGAAGAGCTATATTTCAAAATTTGAATTATTTAGTAGTTTCAAACTATCACTTTTAACTTTCAAATCTACATTTCAGACAAATCAAGACCTTTTCTCTCATTTCAATTGATGCCTTTCCCTCATTCACTTTCTATTCATTCCAAACAAATTGGAGAGGAGTCTCAGAGTCTCAAAGTTTTACTCACCATAGCTCGCACGGAGAGTCTTGAGGCAAGAAGGCAACCAACAGCTCGACAGCCTGAACTCCACCGGAGCTGCGAAGTTGATGGAGCTGGAAGGAAACAACACAATTGATGCTCAATCAGTTCAGTAGCTTCCTCTTTAATTTTTGGATTTTTTGCTTTCTTTCTTGCAATGTGGCTTCCTCCTCCACCATTGAGGCAACAAGATAACAGGAGGGTTGAAAGAAAGAGAGGAGAGATATACCCGTGACAGACTTTTTATCCAAGACTTGCTACTAAGTGCTGATTCGCCATAGCCAATTCATATATCTTATTAAGCTTTCCATATATGGATTCGCCATAGCCAACTCCTCGCCATAGCCACTCCTATCTTAGAGTCTATGCTCAGGCTCTGTGAGAGCCTTGAGAAAAAGATACGCTTGAGGAAAAGCATCCATGGTAGTCTCGTCGAACACCTTCTTGCCGCATCTGAGAATAGCAAAGTGTACGTTAATCAAATAGCAAAAAATTGCAGCATACGAAAGTTTTGTCAGGAGATTATGTCTAAGAGAGCACCTGCATGAAGGCTCAAGCGACTTAAGTACGGCTAAGAGAGCAACTGCATGAAGGCTCAAGCGACTTAAGTACAACAAGAACAGTGAGCATGACCAAACGCGTAAAGATGGAGGTGGCGAAACACAGGAATTGTTTCCATTTTTGGGTGAATCCCTTCATATCTTTGGATGCACAGCAATTTCCATATGGACGGGGAAGACAAAACGCAAAGAGACATGAAAAGCAGGCCCAAAATGGGCGAGCTTGAGTAGATGAAGCGAAAGGCAAGGTGAGCTTGATGAAGCGAAAGGCAGAAGAAAGGTAAGCTAAAGGGAGGAACCCAAAAAGAAAAGGGGCAAGGAAAGTGGAGACACACTGGCAGGATTTACTTGTGAGAACTATGCTTGAGGAATCTATGCACACGAGGAGATGCACAGCAGCACGGCATGCGAGGCAATCAACATAGGGCAACGAGCGAAATGAAAGAGAAGGTACTAGGGTTTTTCAATTTTTTTACCTTCATTAGTTTAACCTTTTGCATTTCGTTAAAAAACAAATTTAACACGTTTAATATATCCTACCGATGCACTTTTTTTTTAATGTAACGAAGTTAGAGATGTGTCATTGAGTTTCAAGTATACACTTGGGCTCCATAAACCACACAAGGCTCTAGAAGCCTCTTGTAATAGGCCTTGACAAGAACTACAGTCTTTTCAAGAGCATAAGAATGTACTTCAATAACTACTTAGCTTGAAATAAGTTCTCATTAGAGTTTAGAATGCAAGCTTCAAGAGCAACACATAAAAATATAGTCAATGTTGTCTAGACATACTCATAGTGATGTAGGAGTCATCTTTGTGCAAATTCACAAACCTCTGCCTCTCTCTCTCTCATAGAAGGGAATTCCACACACAAATCCTATCAAACATAAATTTCAAACAACAAGAAAATGAGTTCCTAGGGGGCTCCTACAATCAAGCTCTAGAGCTCTCAAATATAAATGGGAACTATACTACTCAAAGAAATGGTGAAGATGGGCAATGTTGTAGAGGGAGGGCTTTAGAGCGTAACAAAACCAAGGGCTTACAGGAGAGAGACACTATAGGGGGGAGAAGAACACCATGGGCTGATATAAAGATAGGGGTGAGAGAGAGGGGACAAGATGACTAATTGTACACTACATTAGAAAATGAAGATGAGGGTAAATATACATCTTAGTGGATAATGACTATTCCTTATAATCCACATGTTGAGGATAAAAGTGCAATTTAACACTTTTTAAACAATTTATGGCTAGGTTGCAATGAAAGGTTAGCTGTGTAAAGAGGGCAAATCTATTTGAAGGGCACTTATCAAGATTGTCAATGGCTTGACCATAAAATTTAAGCCGCTGCATTAGGACAATCTAGTTGGTTGTGCACAAAGCCTTTCTATAAGCCTTGCAATGTTATGACTCATGTGCTACTATATTTCCAAATTCTTATTGAGGTGAACTTCCTCCTTTGACAAGACTAATATACACAATCTAACTAGTTTGTCGCTTGATACAACTCCCATAAAGATACAACTTTTGTCCCACTTTATCTAATATTGTGTTCGATCCTGAATAGTATGGGCCTCGTAGTGGGTTGGTATCTGCCATAGGTCTTCCTTATCCTCAATCTCCTCCTCTTTTTTTGCTGGAGCAGTGGTCTTTTTGGCCTTAGCCTTGCTTTGGATGCAGGGGATTTGGGGCTTGAAGGGGGCTCTTCCATTGTACTTATAGACCTGATGGGGGTGGTTACCCTACTTACCTTGTTTCCCCGGTTAGAGGAGAACTCGTGGTAAGTAGTTATGGCACCTACGTAGGATAGCCAGTGAAGATTTGATTTTACCCTCACGATTCCCTTACTTACCTCTCGAGGTTTGAGCATGCTAAACATTATTAGGGGAACCATCGAGGTCAAACCCTCGAGCTCTAGGTGGTGATCTGAAACCCTACTCTTTCTAGGACATCTATGTTGGCCAAGATGTGCATCTAGTTCTGCAAGAATTCTGGCTCGAGGAGAGGTGCATACCAGAAGTCGTCAGACTCCTTCTTCGGCCTCAACTTGGATGGCAAGGCAAGCCAATGGTATATGGCTCTCACCCCAAAAGAAAAGATCAATTGGGAGATATTGAGAAAGGCTTTAATTGTGGGGTTCACCCCCAATGGCCATAAATGGAGCTCGATCAACCAACTGTATGGGGTAAAATAAAACGACAAGGAATCCTTGAGGGATTGCATTGCTAGGATTAAGCACCTCAATGCCCATTGTGAGTATGAGTGGATGAGCGACAAATGATTGTTGCCTTGCTTCCTTATCAGATTGGCAGACCCAAAGCTGCATGACCACCTCATGGTGATGAACCCCATCTCTTTTGATCTATGCAGCAAGGTGGCCATCCGTATATGTGATAACATGATGGACAAAGTGAATTCAGACAAGGCCTTGACCCCCTGCGAAATAGCTCCATTGGTTAGATCGTCGAGTGTAGAGTCAATCAAGAAGGAGGCTAATGAGCCTAAAGGCTTAAATATGGGTGAGCTAGCCTCCAATCTGTTAGATCAGCTAGGCCAGCAATGGAGAATAGGAACATCCAAGGAGGTGCTGAGCAACCCCCACTTGTTTCCATGGAGAGACAATGTCTGATGTGGGGTATGAAATGGCAACCACCCCTCTAATGAGTGTCCACGCACGTAAGGGCAAGGCCGGCACTGTACTCCGCACACTGCCATAGGTGGGGAAACCATGATACCTCCCAATGTCAATTTTCAAGGTCCCTTCCCCAACCCATGTATCAAATGAGACCCCCATTAGCCCTAACAGCCCCACCTAACCACTAGATCTCTCAAGGTGGTCTTGTGGCTAGCTCTAGTCAGTACAAGACTCAGCCAGCTCTGCTACCACCACCCATACTAGGTCCACAACCCCTGCTACCTCGCATCGCCCCAGTCAATCAAGTGTTGGTTGAAGAATTTCCCAACGATTGAGAGGAAACGGATCCTGATCATGGACCTCATGATTAGTACCCCTATGAGGAGGGAAGTGGTACCTGATCCACTACCTTTCACAGAGGATCAACAAGTCCCCGTATTCCAAAGTGCCCCCATAAATGCAGGGGCGAGAGATCTAAAATCAATCGCTTGGAGACCCCCGCTCTAATGTTACACCTACTAGGGTCCCCATAGAGCAAGTGAATGCCCCTACCAAGGCAATTCAAACCCTCTAGTGTCATGTTTCAAATGCCAAGGCCCACACTTCTTGAAGGATTGCCCATATAGGGATCATACTCCCATCACCCCATCCCACCCCTTTATATGTGGGATGTGGAATGGAGCCTCTATTGAGGATTGTCCCACGAGGGGACCAACCACCCCACTCATCCCGCCAAAGAGCACCAGCCTAAATCTGCTTAGCATCAAACAAAGCCATGTGGCTGCAGTGCCACTACAAGTCATTATGAGGACACAAGCCATGGCACTAGGCAAGGCAATTAGGAAGCTCAAAAAGAAGGGTAAGGTATCCTCGTTGCCCGGTCCCGAGATTCCCCCATAGCCTCTAACCCGATCCAAGAAGGCCATTCGAGTAGGTGATGGCTCTAACTAGGTGCTCATCCAGGATGGTTCTGATGAGGAGACAACTACTCTTGCCACCTCCTCTGCTTCCAAACAGTCATCCACCCAAGGTCACCTTGAGGTACGCCTGATCCTAGAAGTGAACAAACCAGTGTAGGCCCAAGGCTAGGCCCAAGGCCTGGCACCCTCACCCACCTATAAGGAGACCTATCTTGACCCGATCTTAGAAAAGCAATACATAAAGCATGCCCATAACTTGGTACGAGATTTCCAGGATAAGTTCAAGCATCGACTAAAGGCCAGTAGGGGGTCAGATACTATTCATCCAGCCCACCTGATGGGCCACCGAGGGGCAAAATCACTCAAGGTGCCGAAAAGGGTGGAAGAAGAGGAACACCTTAGCTTGGAGCAGCCGAAAGCTCCAGATCTGATGCAAAAGATGTTCCAGGAAGACCCAGTGTTGCATAACCTCTAAGACGAAGGAGACCTGTATGGCTTTGATGACATGTTGTCCATGGAGGAAGAAGCTTCACTAGAACCGTGCGACAATGCCAAGTTGGTTGCTTTCCTATCAACAAAGGTGAAAATGTCGATCGCTTCTCTGCTAAGAGGAAATCCCATCCTATGCATGATCTATCCGATTGGATGAATAGACCATTCCTACTCCAACCTCTGCTAGCCCTAAACCCAAACAATCAACATTAGAAAAGGGGCAGAACCTACCTAAGGTTCCCATAAACAAGCTAGGCTAGTATTTCGAGGGTGATGACATAAACGCCTCTATCCCCATAGTCTACCAAAACCAAAAGGTGGAAGCCATCTTGGATGGGGGAGCAGGAGTGAGTGTTTGTACCAAGGAATGCTGGGAGAAATGGGAAAAACCTACACTTGAACAAACCCATCCGGTAGTAAAGCTAGCCGATGGGGGAACTGCTGAACCCCTGGGAGTGCTGATGGGCATAAACATTAAGGTATTTGGATTCACATACCCCATCAAGTTTGTGGTCATGTACTTCACTCAATAGTCAGAATATGAAGCTATCCTAGGCAGGCCCTTCTTGTGAATGTCTAGACTTGTGCATGACTGGTGCAATGATAATATCTACTTATGGCATGAGGAGCAGACCGTGAGAGTGGACCTGCACACCTATAAGGCCCACCCATTGTCAGGACACCTCTTTGCCATAGAGTCTGACACCACCACCCGAACCACCTCCGTAAAACTATTCCAACCCTGTGACAAGTAAGACTCTAGGTCACCTAGCGCACCAAAGGCTTCACACATCTGTTCAAACTGTTCCATGTGGGAGACCGAGTCTCGTTCTCCTAGGAACTTGGTCATTATCTTGGAAATGGCTATGG
Organism: Dipteris shenzhenensis; assembly: GCF_047967505.1. Lineage (NCBI taxonomy): Eukaryota > Viridiplantae > Streptophyta > Polypodiopsida > Gleicheniales > Dipteridaceae > Dipteris > Dipteris shenzhenensis. Next base: position 16,945,050 of record NC_141601.1, read on the forward strand.
GATAGCTTCTTGAGGGATTCGCCATCCTTGCAAGGAACATTGGGGTGGGTGGAGGTGGTGTTGCCCCCCTTCCTAGGGCGTTCACCAAAATATGCATTGCCTCATCAATCAACACGTTTGAACGACTAGCGGAGGTGGTGTTGCTATGGGCCTGATGGGTTGTAGGGCTTGCCTTAGGCCTGGCCCAGGTGGTGATCCCCATGTAGTCATTAGTGTTAGCATTGGGACGGAGGTACCTAAGCCTACATTCATTGCTGCAATAGGTATAGATGGGAAGGGACGAACTCCCAGAGGCGATGGGTCCTGGGGCATGGTAACGTTAGTTCCATGCAGCAGGCGGTAGGCTGGAATCTATGGTACCCCATAGTTGACGAAGGCTAGAGGTGTCAGGGCTATTAGAGGGTCATAAGCACTCCACCTTGGAATTTCCTAGTATCCCCTCGATTAGGGTCTTGTCTACATATTTCCCTCCACCATGGATCTTCATCATCCATGCTCTCCAACTAGGGAGGTCTAGCATAGCCAGAGGGACCTAGATCGATGAAGGTGGTTTCTGTCCCGGACTGGGGTTCAGAGCTATCTGTTGATGGCCTTCCCTTCCTGCAAACATGCCGGTAGAGGGGTTCTCCATGTTCGCCGACTCTATTTGTCCTAAGTGGCCGAACATGTTAGAGAATGTACCCCTAAGCCTGGATGCAACCGAAGGTGTAGGAGAGTTGGGAGAGGCTACACTTGTGAATGGAGCTTCCGAGGCCCTTGACCTGAGGGGTCTGGCATCACTTCTTCAAGGCTCTCTCTTTCTTCCAAACTAGATAGATTTTTTGGTCGGGGGCCTACAAATGAGTGGAGGCTCAAGATCGTCGAGTTTTTGGATTCCTAGCTAGGATGGAGGGTGGGCTAAGCATAGCTCGAAGCGCTTTCTTCTAGCATGGGATCCTTAGGCAAAATCCTTCTAGACCTCAAGTGCATGTGGGATGCCTCTGGCTGAGGACACTCAAGCTAAATTGAGGTTTTAGAATTGTCTTTTAATTCTTTGGCTACCCTAGAGGTATTGCACAGGTCAATGGGGTAACTCTATAGCACCGGTTGGTAGGCTACAGGTATAGCAACAGGCGGTGCAATACAGTTTTCGTGATGATCGGTGGCGTAAGCTCATAGCAACGATGACGGAATAAGAATATAGCATCGGGAGGTGGGATAGATGTATTGTGATGATCGGCGGGATAATGATTGCCACATCGTCGGCACGAATGATCGCAATGGCTATCCCCATGGTTGTAGGGCTATGGAACAATAATGGGCGGCAGGATAGTATCACGAGACAAACATGGGGATCAAAACGGTGACAATCGGTGGGATAAGCATATAGCAACGCTAGCAGAGTAAGTGTAAAATACCAGATGGTGGGATCAAAACAACGATGGGCAGCATGATGGGAGTCACGCAACAAGTAGAGGGGAATGATTATGACCATGGGCTTGAGGGTGGGCTCATTGCATCAACGATAGAGTAGTAGAGTAGCAACGATGGGTGGGGTAACTCTATAGTGCCAGTCAATGGCTGTCAGATCGGCATGGAAGTAACTCTGACATGCATTAAATTGGTGCGGCGGGGTAGACCGTGGTCACCGTGGTCAGAGGTTAGGTCAGTGAGATAGCACTACGGCACTGGCTCTACATAGGTTGACCGCCATGATATGGCTAACACGTTGATCAACGGGGTATTTGGTCGGTGCGATAGGGCTACCATGCCGACTCAGTAGGATAGTCACACACAGTGTCACCGAGACTGAGATTTAATGATTTCTAAAGATTTTGCAGTTTTTGTTCATGATTTTTTGTGATGAGGGAATGCTACACTATCTAATCTACTTACTCAATGAAAAAAACTTAAAAATAAAACACTTTTTGAAAGCCAAAATGCAAAATTTCAGAAAAAGTGAGTTCTAAGATACAAAACTACTTCAAAACTTGGCCAAAATCCTTATTTTTGTTGTTTTTTGAGGTGTTTGGACCTCACACACACCTTAGCAATCAAGCCTACTAAGTTTCTATCAACTTGAAATACCAAAAAGCATCAAAGACATGCTTCCCATGCTCACAAATGGCTTTCTTACAAGAAAAAATAGTTTTCCATCCTCTCTCTCACTTTCCACCTCTCTTCTCTCCTACAACTCCACTAACAAGCTCCAAGGTAAGCTTGTAGACTTGTGCAATGGGAATATATCAAAGGAAGACAAGTGCAAATGCAAAAGCATACCTTTTCCCCCCCGTAGCAGTGCCAAAAATGTAGTGGGTCTCGGCAGTGACTCACATGTCATGGGGATGTTGAAGATATGCCGACCGAGTATTTACTCCTAGCTAGTCCTTGTGGGAGCAATGCATAGCACAAGTTGTCAGCAAGTGTCACGCAAGTGGCCTCCGGATTGTTGCAATGTGGTTTCACAGGAGAGAGAGGGAAGAGGAAGAGGAAGAGGAAGGGGAGAGGGAGAAGGAAGGGAGAAGGAGAGAGGAGGAAGGGAAGGGGGAGAAGGGAGTGAAGGGGGATACAGTGACAACCACAAAGGCACTATGACAGAAACAAGAGAACACCCAAAACACTCTTAGAAGAGAAGAGGGAGCTTGTATTCAACTTGGTGCAAACAACAATGACGACCAAAGTCAACCAAGGGCTCTTGGGCCCATAGGGTGCCAAGGCATATTGCTATTCTTACCATCTCTCCCTACTAGCGGAAATAGCGCTTGTGTTAACCATATTAAAGCACTTGGGACAAGCCTAGCATTAGGAGGTGTTCCTAACCGGCTCCCAAATAGCACTTGTGTTAGCCTCACACCTCCTAGTCTTAGGTGATTTGGGGCTCAAACTCCTTGAGCACCCTCACACCTTAACCTATTTGTGGTTTAAACCCCATGCATTTGGCTCAAAACCTAGAGTGGCGAAGCCTAACTTCCGCAAGACACCCATGACAATCTTGCACGTTACCCGGAATCCTTTGCTTCGGAATATTTGGGGATCAAACTCCTTGAGTTTAAGCTTTACTCCTTTCATGGCTATTTTTGTTGGCGTGGCTATTTTCATGGATGTAAAGCTAAAAAGTGCATGTTGCTTGTGCTCCTTATACATCTGTGGATGTGAACCTGAAGTGGCATCTCCTTGTTCCTAGTGGTGGTAGTCAGAACATACAATTTGTGCTTGGAATCCTTGAATGGTTGGACTTTGGAGCAGACTTTGGGTATTTGGGAATCAAACTCCCTGAGTTTGAGTTGTACTCCTTCCGTGTGCACATTGCTTGTAATCATTAACCTTGGTGTATTTGGGGATCAAACTCCCTTGAGCTTGCCTGTTGAGGTAGATCATTCAACCTGGACACATTTACTCATTGATTACCCTACATTCGGCGATTGTACTCTGTGGATCTTAACAACAATGCACCTAATAATATCCTATCTAAGCTCATAGCAATGCAGTATATAGCTTTTAGTGATAGGGAGTTAAATAAGATGAAATGGTAGGTGGGCATTGACATCATTGTGTTGTTTGACTCAATGTTGATACTCAATGTAAGTAACTCCAAGCTCATAAAGAGGTTGAAACTAGTGGCTAGTCCATTTGACTATGCCTATATGGTCATAATGGTTTATGGAAGTTCAATTGAAGCACTGGACCTAAGGGTTACCTAGTTAGAACTTAGGATTCATGCCTATGTGGAAGAGTTGGAATTTGAAATGACCAGACTTGCTCATGTAGGTTCCTCTCGTATCAAGAAAGAAGTGAATGGTCTTCTTTAGCACATCTTGGAGGTCTATTGGCAAGCTCAAAATCTTGACTCCACCATCTTTACTAATGTGAGCATTGGAGTATACATCTAGAATATCTTATCTCTTCCACTGCTTCTCGAAAAAATTTGCTTGCAAAATGCCTCAAGAAATTCCTAGAGCATTTTCAATCATGCTCTCATTGATGGTAATCTTCTAATCTTGATAGACTAGTTGCCCCTCCTTCATGTTCACCTCCTATACCAACCTGGTGAAGTTTTGGAGAGCATCCAAATTAGGATTTTGAAGAGCGAGAGAGGAGCTCCCATATGTCACGATTTCAAGATCAGGGGAGGAGGGGCTCTCGCACTGTGCTGCAGAGGGGGAGGAAAGATTGTGTGAGGAGCTTCCGGACTGTGCAAGCTCCATTACTAGAGGGGATAGAAGTTGCAAGAAGAGTGCAAGAGAGATAGAAATGGTGCAGAGGGATAGAAGATGAAATAGTGAAGGAAATGGAATAGTGGAGGCTTGAGTTTGGAATCGGATTGCAAGGGAGAAAGAAATGGTCAAGAGGGATAGAAGATGAAGCAGTGAAGAAAATGGAATAGTGGTTTATAGCCCGACTACACTATCAAGGTGAGAGCCACCACAATGGTTGGCCCGAATTTTGAATAATTCAAGGCGGTAGTACTTATTTGCATGGTAATGAATGATTAGAGGTGGTGGCATCTAAGAGTCCTAGCCACATCTGTGGTGGCGGCTAAGACCCACCAGGCTGGCAGTTAATTACCAGCCACCGCAGTGGCTCGCAATTACTCAACTTTCGGTTACCGCCACCAGGCTTGCATGCATGATTACTATGAGTGCAGTAAATTACTAGTCACCGGGCTTGCATGCTCAGAAGAGTACTAGAGTGCATGGTAATGAGGGATTAGAGGTGATTAGGCTTCATGATTTACTTTTGTGGGAATTACTGCCCGATGGTGGTGGCTGTCATCAGCCATGTCTAACATGGCTACGATTCCATTGTGCCACTGCTCACCCACCACTGCACTTTAGCATGCATGATCACTATGAGTGCAGTAAAAATTACCAATCATCGGGCTCATATGCTCAGTAGAGAACTAGAGTGCATGGCAATGAGTGATTAGACATGGTAATGAGTGATTAGAGCTTCATGATTTACCTTTGTGGGAATTACTACCTGGTGGTGGCGACTCTCATCACCCATGTCTGTTGTGGCTAAGATTTCACCGGGTTGGCAATTAATTACTAGCCACCGGAGTGGCACCACATGGCGTCTTCTTCATGATTACCAGCCCATCTGGGGGATTCCACCGCGGTGGCCTACAATTAATATGGATGGAACCCCATAGGCTCTAGCTACCACGGTGGCTCAAACTTTATAATATATATAAGATCCATGGCATTTGGCATTTTACTACATTTCTCTGATCCACCCATACTCTACTACTTTGCTCCACAATCTCTGCTACTTTGCTCCACACCCCTCCTGTAGCTCTTTTCCACCATGCTCTACTTTGCTCCACCCTCCCTCCTCCAACTCTCAGCAATTCCCTCTTGCTCAAATGAGGCTCTCAGCAATGGCTGGATGTAATCTTTTGGGCTCTCAACAATCTTTTGGCTCACTAGATCTAATGTTTTGGTCTCTAAGTCATTTATGTAATCTCTTTTTGTTCAATTTGAGGCTCTCAGTATGCATTGTTGTTAACTTTTATATTTGTATTTGAATGGTTGCTACCTATAATCTTCCTTTTGGGCTTTAAGGCTCTCAATAATTGTCGAGTTTTTATAAATGTAAGATCCTCTGTTCAATTTTTGCTTAGTATAAGTTGATCATTTTTATATAACCTGTTATTGGATGTAGATGTACATTGTAATCTCTTTCTCTCAATTTTCACGATAAATTTTACTTTTTCCCTCATTTATATGTACTGCAAAAAGGACTAAAATACCAAGAAAGAAGGACTACAATTTCCTTGCTTTATGACCAAAATAGGGCTAAAATAACTCCAACGACCCCACCATTGTGGTTGCATGGAGATACATATTGAAAAATACAATTCAACTTTCAAAATTTGCAATTAACTATATGGCCCTTGAGGGTTCCCCTCTAGGGGCAAGGTCTATATCGATGTGCATTATACAATATCTAGCATGCCACTGGACAGAAATGGCATGTTGATATGGCCCTTGCCCCTACAAGGGACCCCTTAAGGGACATATCATCAATTGCATTTTGCTTGGTTGCACAATGGAATACATTTACCTTGGTACACAAATATATAACTCCAAGAACCAGTGCAGTGGCTTTCATAGATCTCCTTTTGTTTGTCAGCATGCTGGTCGTCATAGATCTCCTCCTGTAATACATAAAAATAGGTAATAGAGCTATAATTCCAAGAATTAGCACGGTGGTTTCTCCAAGACAACCTTGAATTCCGGGCAATGACAGGTCATCAAGCTAGAGACTATGCTGAGGCAATGCTAAGAATGATAGATTGCATCTCATTATTATACCAAAACTAGCATGGTGGTCTCTCCAAGCCAACCTATGATTTGCATGGGTTGCAGGCAAAGATACGGTAAAAGGTTGCAAGATGATAGGTGGTCAGCTGTATTGAGGCGGTGTTCAAAATGATATATTACGTCTAGTTATTACGCTAAGAACCAATGCGGTGGTCTCTCACAACAAGACAAAGCACCCATAGACGCGCGCACAGACGCGTTTCATGAACTAAATAAAAAACTTACGGGCGCGTCTATTTGTGCGTCAGGAGACCCGCATCTATTAGCGTGTCTATATATCAGACTTACGCACGTATAGACGCGCTTATACACGCTTATATAGATGCGCAAATACACGCATTTATAGACGCACGTATAAACGCATATCGAATAGACAGACGCGAATATAAACGCGCTTGTAAACGCGCTGATAGACTCGCCTTTTTTTTTTTTTTTTAAATTTACAGAATACTGTGTATGTTGTGTATGCTATATAGTTACAAGAATCCCATATCCACATTTTGTAATTCAATTCTTACAGCCAAGCTCATTTTAATTACAATTCCAAATAAAATATTACAACTCCAAAACGCAATAAAATTGAAAGCTCAAAAAGTGCTTGTATATACATATAGCACGAAGCTAAGCCACGTCATGTGGCTCCAAGTACAAAAAATAAGGAAGCTAAGCCATGTCATGTGGCTTCAAGTACAAAAAATAAGAGGAGTCTATATACAAGAGGCACGAAGCCAAGCCAATGGCTTTAAGTACAAAAAAGAATAGTAGCACTACTTCTACGACTAATCCTCGCTGCCTTCCACGCTCCCTGATGCGCTGCCTTCTGCGCTCCCTTCTGCACCTCCTTCCTCGTCTTCCTCATCGTCTTGTGCAGGGGCGCCCTGTAAACAAGGGACAACATATATCAATGTATGAAAAATCAAATCTTTACTTATAATTTTGGCATTATTTAATTACTTTCAAATACCTCGGGGGCATATCCAGTCGCTCGGGTATACTGCTCCTCAGTAATCAACCCGTCATCATAGAAGTGCCTCCATGTATCTCCTCTACGATGGTGGCAGTGGTAGGCTGTCTCCACTGGAGTAGGGTATCTGCCCACGATCTCAAGCTGCATGACCGCGATACACTTTGTGGAGGGATTAGTACAAAGAAACAACCAACCTCCTAATAAACTACATAAGCAATATAATTTGAGATCGATACTTACAAATTGGGCCTCCCATGATTCCACGCCCCCTGCTCCAAAATGCGCGCTCCCATACTCCTCCATCTGGATCCTCCGTGCCTCCACGTGCTGCAGACTCGTAGCCGGAGAACCAAGTCTCGATGGCTGGGGAGTATGTCGACGGCTCGCTGAGGCAGAAGGACCTCCTGAAGGCATGGGGGAAGGGGCATAAGACGGGATGGCAGAAGGGACATAAGACGGCATGGGGGAAGGGGCATAAGACGGTACGGGGGAAGGGGCATAAGACGGTACGGGGGAAGGGGCATAAGACGGGGCATAAGACGGCTGTGCGGACTCCGCTGGGCTGATCTCAGGCAGTGTGGGGTGGCTCGGAGTCTGTACTGCCAACTCCTGGGGAGTGTTAAGGGTACCCGTCATGTACCCGTATAACTCCATAGGACTAGGAGGGTGCCCTAAAATATTATATAAATCCTTCCATATCGATTCACGCGGATCAGGTGAGCTAGAAGCACTTCCTCCCCACATGTTAAACTGGAAAAAAATAAACAAATCTAAAGCTGAGAAGAAAGGGGGAAAAAAAAAAAGAGGCTGTGTTCGTACTCCTCCTCTTCTCCTTGTTCGTACTCCTCCTCTTCTTTAGGCTTGGAATCAAGCTGTGTAAGTACGGTCCCTTTGTCTTGAGTGAAAGCTTGGAACTGTGTGTGTATGGGAGGCTCTCTCTTAAGCTTCGAATCTATAGAACTACTAATAATGAAGGAACAAAGCCGCTCGCGAAGTTTAAGTAGTTAAAAGAAAAGCAAAGCGAGCGGCGCGCCGAAAAGCAGGTTTAAAAGTCGCGGGTATAGTCGCGTCTATTAGCGCGTCTATAGTCGCGTCAAAATACACAGAGTAAGCGCGTCTATAGGTGCGTCTATTAGCGCGTCTAGAGGCGCGTTTAAATACACAGACTAGACGGGCATTTAGACGCGCAGATAGACGCGATAGTAAACGCGAGGATAGACGGGCATTTAAACGCGACACAGAGTTTTTTAAGTTAGGCATTTGAAGAAGAGCAAATTTGGTGGGTTGTTTGTTTGTAGGATGTCTCCATCTTCAACAAGCAGCTCCAGTGAGGATGAATCCCTCCGTATCCACCATCGCGAAATGTGGTTGGAGCAAAAAATCAAATGTCTGTGTGATCGATGTCGAGGAAACATGTATCGTGCACGCAGGATTACGCTCAATCATATCTCAAAGTATGGAGAATGGGATGTGACCGTAAACAGGGTAAGGATTTGTAAGTTAAGGTTGATTGAGATACCTATGGGTGTTCATATGTTTGAGTTATAATGATCCCGTTTTAATTTGATACAGGATGCAGTGCCACACCCGCACATGTTACCCTATGCCCGTCGTGAGGAGGCGAAGCGTCGGCGATATGAGGTGGGATCTTCAGGAGGGACCGTTACAGATGCATGGAGTGATGGTGATAGTAGCCCTCTACCATTACCTCATGAAGCCGTGGAGGAGGAGGTGTTTGATGATATGGTGTGGGATTTATATGTCCATCAAGGGAGGGATAATAGCATGGAGCAGGATGATCTTTTTACCGCAGCATCGACTCCACTATTTGAGGGGTGCACATTCTCTGTTCTACGTGCCTCCCTTGAGTTACTAAACTTGCAAAGCATCTATGGATGGAGCAATGCAAGTTTGAATGCATTACTCAAGTAAGCTTTAATTTAAAGTCAATTTTGCAAACATGATGAATTATGCGCGTGGGTCAATTACTCGAATGCTTTTCCTCATTTATGGTCTTCACGTGCAGGCTATTGTGTAAAATGCTTCCAAGGGAGAATAAATTACCGACCTCAAGAGATATGGCAAGGCAACATGTGACCTCTCTTGGAGGATTAGATTACAAGCGCATCCATGCATGTGTCAACGATTGCGTTTTGTTTCGTGGACTACATAAGGATGCAAGAGAGTGTCCTACTTGTGGAGAGGCAAGATATAGAGAAGATCTCAAAACCTTGGACGTGCCTCGTAAGGTATTGCGACATTTTCCCATAATCCCTCGCATCCAACATATGTTCAAGTGCAAATCTATTGCAGAGCTCATGTCATGGCATTCCTCCCATCGATCAACCGATGGCAAGTGGAGAACTCCCGCGGACTCTCCTGCGTGGAAGCATATTGAAGACACATGGCCAAGCTTCAAGGAAGAACCTAGGAGCTTGAGACTTGGATTGGGTATGGACGGTGTGAACCCATTTGGTCTAAAAAGCACGTCTTACAGTGTATGGCCAGTGGTATTGGTAAATTACAATCTTCCACCCTCTATGGCTATTAAGAAAGGACATGTCATGCTGTCCCTTCTAATTCCAGAGAAACATAAAGTCAAAAACCCTGATGTTTATTTGGAGCCTTTGATTGATGAGCTAGAGATACTTTGGAGAGGTATCAAGGTGATGTGAGCAGGCCTCCCTCGTCACGAGACTTCAACTGCAAAGCAGTCTTGATGTGGACGATGCATGACTTCCCAGGCTATGGCGAGTGTTCAGGTAAGCATTGCATTTTTTAATTATGAATAGGCAAGGACGTGGCACCCTAAACCCACCTTCCACTCTTAATTGCATCTATTGTTTCAGGTCTCACTACATCGGGTTACCATGCATGTCCTGTTTGTGGTCCTTCGCTAGTTGCCTCACGGGCAGACGCATTGAATAAGGTCATCTATGAGAATCACCATCGATTTCTCCCACCTGATCATCCTAGATATGTTGCCCCTTGGAATGAAGTCCTCCCACAATCACTCACCGCGGGAGATTGGATGAGAATTTGGGACGGATCCACGACTCCTCCACCACTTGGCATGAGCCGGTAAGGATTTGTAACTATTGGCTGGAAGTAAAGATTAGCTATATTGGTTGAAAGTGAAGATTGCACGTTAACACTTTATTTTGTTTAGATACTCCATCTTTTATCGTTTACCATATTGGTCCCACCTCAAGATCAATCACCTGCTCGATCCCATGCATATCTTCAAGAATGTGGCATCTACCATTTGGGAGCATTTGAATGGGACACAAGATTCGGCAGGCATAAGGGAGGATCTACGTACCACAGGGAGGATGCGTGAAGCTTGGCCTCAAGAGAGACCAAATGGGCGTGTTTTTTTACCTCGTGCACTGTGGATGTTATCAAAGCTAGAGATGGTGACGGTGAAGCGTGCTATTACTACAATTCGTACTCCCACTGGATGCATGAGGTGTTTGAAGGGAGCCTTTACAAAGAGCAAGAAAAGAGGTGTAGAGCAATTATATGGCTTGAAATCTCATGATTGGCACAAGATGCTCCAAGTAAGTATTTTATGTGCATAATATCTTTTTCCTTTCAAATTTGTGAGTGAATAGCTATAAGCAACTAATCAACCACCTCCTCGCGGGTTCAGTTCATACTACCTACTAGCATTTCATGTAGTGCATCAAAGGACGTGAAAGATTGTATTTACAAGATGGGCGAGCTTGTGAGGTATGTGAGCTCAAAGGAAATAGATCCCACCACGCTTGAGAATGCTCAAGTTATGTCAGTGGAGGCAGTTTGTTTAGTGGAGGAGACATTTCCACGTTCTATTCTCACAAGCCAACTACATCTCATAGTGCATTTGGTGGATGAGATTGCTATATGCGGTACTATACATGCACGATGGTTGTTCTTCCTCGAGCACTTCATGAAGACCTTGAAGGGCTTCGTGAGACAAAATGCAAGACCCGAAGGTAGCATGGCCGAGGGTTGGTTGGTACAAGAGTCACTTGTATATATTTCTGAGTTTCTTGTTGATGTGGATAGCTCTCTCCCACGACTATGGAGAGATGATGAAGACCTAAGGATGACCTCTATTGTGCCTCAAGGAAGAGGACGCAACAAAGTAATAGACACGGAGTTGCGTAATAGTATCAACCTCTTTTGCGTGCTTAATAGTGATGTGATGAAAAGATGGGTGACAAGATACGAGGATGCAAAGGCAAGAAGACAAGAAGAAAGGGCCCTCTTTCGTACACACCACGGATCTCGTGTGCCATACCCTCAGCGTCTAAGAGCACTTCCAAAAGATATTCATGTGGATTGGCTACTTGATGAAATGGAGAAAGCAGAGAAAGACGAGGGGATGCATATCACAATGGAAGAATGGGAGTATGCTAGGGGATGCATGAGCAAGGTCGGTATATAGGATGTTATGCATAAGTTAGGAGGTTTTTATAATTTAGATTGCTTATTTAATTGATTTTTTCTTGGTGTAGTGCACTATGTTCAATGCTATATGGTGTGAGGGCAAGCATTTTCGAACACAACGGATTGATGATAAGAGAAACACACAAGATTGCGGCGTCATTGCTAGCTTTGAGGGAGCCAATGGAGTCATGGATGATTATTGTGGCATAATCCAAGATATCATTATGCTTGACTTTCGACGCTTCTTTGTGTATGTTTTGGATGTAAAGTGGTTTAAGGACGTGGTGGAAAGAGGCCCTAATGCAACAATCAAACGCCATGCAAGTGGCTTTGTAACTATTGACTCCACAAAGTTTTGGCAAAGTAGGAAGGACACACTAATACTACCGCAACAATGTGAACAGGTACTGTGCACACACATAAAAATACTCGCTTTTAAATATTTGATGCAAGAAAAGTAACATGATTGTATTTGTGTTTGAATTAGGTTGTCTATCAACCAATGGTGGATAATAATAGGTGGTGGCATGTCATACCTATTATGCCACGTTCCAAAGTGATGTATAGTACATTTACTAATATGGAGCGTATGGAGGATGATCATGCCCATGGACGTGATGATGACCGTGATACAAGAGAGGAGGATGATCATGAGATAGGAGATATAGATATTGAGGCCGGCATTACCCGTGAGAATGAGCCTACCATTGGAGATCTTGATTTCGATGAGCACATGAGTGGCACAAGTAGTAGTGGGTTGAATGTATTTGTAGATCTAAACACTTGTTTGGATTTTGAAGTAGATAGTTTGGCAAGGGTTGATCTCATTGAGGATGAGATTGAACCGTAGCCCCACAATTGATATTGGCAAAACTATTTTACATATTGTCTCATTCTCCTCATTTCCCTTAATTCTTGTATATGTGGGCTTGCAAAAAATTATGTGCTTTGGTAATCATGGGCAATGTTTGGAAAGCAATGATGTACACCAAAATCTCACTTTCTGTATTCTCTGGATCGCGTCTAACCTCGCGTTTAAATGCGCGTCTGAGTCTCAGTGTAAACGCGCAAATACACGTGCAAATAGACGCGCTAATAGACGGGATGTTAAACGGGCCCGTATTTTCTCAGGTCTAACGCGCAAATAAACGCGGTGATTGACGCGCAAATAGATGAGCGTTTAGCCGCGCCTATAGACGCGCCCGTAAATTCTCTTCTAGAGCAACGCCTATAGACGCGCCCGCTATTTTGTGCATCTACCAAGCGCGTCTATAGTTGCTTTGTGTTGTTATGTCTCCAAGCCAACCTTCAATTTTAATGATCTGCATGGCCAATGACAGCTAGCAAAGTTGCAGAAAAACGCTATGTGATGATAAGTGATCAGGTGGCATAGACCAGAGACTATGCTGCATGAAGCAGTGTAATGATGCCATGTGTAGAGCCGTGCGGTGTTCTAAACAAATAGATTGCGTCTCATTATTACGCTACTGCGCCTTCATGACATCGGGAAAATTTTCAACGAGAGCGTGGATCCACACAAAATTCAAAATTTCCCCCAGGAGCACATCGCGTCGTGGCCCCAAAATGGCCCCAAAAATAGTTTCGCAATTGGCCACACCCAAGCAAATGTTGACCCTTTTGGAGAGATTTAGATAGCTCAAATATGTTGACAATCTCTTGAAGAAGTTTCATATGGTAGATTGCAAGGTTGCATCCACTCCCATGGAACAACGTTTGAAACTTACAAAAGATTCAAAAAAGCCTACGGTTAATGATAGATACTATAGGTAGCTCACATGATCTCTTATATATCTAACTATCACATGGCTAGATATTTGTTATGAAGTAAGTTCACTAGCACAGTTTATGGCAAATCCAAAACAATCTCACTAGAATGTAGTCAAAAGCATATTGAGATACATCAGAGGTACAATACAGTTTGGGATAGAATATAGAGCAAGTCATCCAAGGTTGCATGGATATTGTGATAGTGACTATGCTAGAGATCATGAGACCAGGATATCGACACAAGGATATGCATTTTTCCTTGGTCAAGGTGCTATATCATGGTTGTCGAATAAACAACCAACTATTTCTTTGTCTTCGACTGAAGCAAAATATAGAGCACTCATTACAGATGCATGTGAGGCTATACAGCTCATAAGACTATTGTCAAAAATAGATTACTTTGATGAATCAAGCCAATAATAATATACTGTGATAATCAATTGGCTCAAGCATTGGCCAAGAATCTAGTATATCACTCCAAGGCAAAGCACATTGATGTCAGAGAGCAATTCATCAGAGAAATAGTGTTACTTGGTGACATCACATTGTAGCATTGTGATAGCAAAGAGAATGTTGTAGACATCTTTACCAAACCACTCAGTAAAGAGCTTTTCGAGAAACACTGACAAGATCTTGGTTTGATGCAGAGGAACAACATTCCCATTAAAGGGGTGTGATGGAATGTAATGCTCAGCCCTTCTTCGATTCCCCAGAATCATTATCTTGATGGAAGGCCTACTTCATGATGTTGATCTTGAGGGAAGATGTTGAGAGATCACACTCAACATCATGTGATCATATGTGCATAGGACTAACCCAATAGAGTGCTATAAAGAAAAGGGTTAGATGCCCTAGCCCTAACCCTAAATGGGTTTGCATATATACTACATTTTCAACTAAATCTAGCATACATTTAGTCATTTGTGGTGTGCTCTCTAGCTATGCCCTCTCTCCTCATCTCCACTCTTCTCCTCTCCCCTCTTCATACTTTGATGGAATATAATGCTCAATCCTTCTTTGATTCCCTAGAATCATCATCTTAAGGGAAGACCTACTTCATGATGTTGATCTTGAGGGAAGGTGTTGAGAGTTTATGCTGAACATCATGTGATCATGTGTGCATATGTGCATAGCACTAAGCCAATAGAGTGCTATAAAGGAAAGGGTTAGATGCCCTAACCCTAACCCTAACCCTAACCCTCGAATTTGCCATTGAATGGCAATACTCTAGACTAGATTCTCGTATCGCTCTCCTAGTCCATTAAGCATGACATGAACCATCTCTACTGGGTTCATGGTCTCTCCTACTGTTGCGAGTTGATTGTTGTAGTCTTTGATCTGGAGTACATAAGCATGACCGGTTTCCTTGGTATTGTAGAAACTTTGGTTGATTTGATTTCTCAGTGTGAGAATCCTGGAAGTGTTCTTGGACTCGTAGAGAGCTGCAAACATATCCCATGCTTCTTTGAATGTCTTGATGGTGTTGAGCTGTCCTAGCATGATAGCTTGCACATTCTTTTTGATTAGATGATATGCATACTTATCTTTCTTATCCCATTCTTCCTGAGCTCAGGCAATGGCAAGATCTACTATAGGTGCAAAAGCTGTTTGTATAGCTGGAGATCCCGCTGTAGATCCCACTGCTAGTGCTATGACAACAGGTGGAGTAGAGCTACTACTGACTGGATCATCCAATGATCTAGGTGTAGATCCATCGACATACTCCCATTTGTCCTAAGGTACAAGAGTGGTCTCCATTCGGTATTTCCATGTGTCATAATTAGAGTTGTCTAGCTTAGCAGATGCCTCCAGATTGAGGTTGCTAGTCATAGACATGATGCAAGAAATATACTCAAAGTTTCATGAAAATCAATGTCTGAATCAACTGCAAACCACTAACTGTGGCATGTGAAATCTGAACAGTGTCGATGAAGGTAGAACTACAATATATAATCCGATCTAAATTTCAAGGCTTGTGGCAAATGGTGATAGAAATAGCCAAGAGGCTTTACAAGGCTTGAAGTGATGTGTACAATGACATGAAATAAGTGAATAGGCTTTACAATGATGGCATGTGTGTGTGCAATCAAATCATGTCTATCTACCCACTGAACAATCGACAATGCCTCTGGATACTCTAAAGTCTGCTCACTGAACTGGTGAACATCAGGTTTCAGGTAATGGGACTGACTCCGAGTAGGAAGTAGTCAGGAATTTTGGGCATGGCTTAGATTGGCAACATGGGGAAATTCAAAGCGTCCCTTCTATGGCGATCTAGTCTACTCTAATCTAGATCTATACCAACCATCGATTGATGAAAGAACAACAAATAATTTCTTTTCTTATGTGCTAGGTCAGATGCATCGATGTAGATGTGGATTGTGTAGGAAGTGGATTTGTCAGCAAATCTCAAAAGTGAGTGATACTTGCACCAAAATGTGCACATGATGAGCACGCAGAGCATAAAAAATTGACCGTTTTTCCTTTTTGGAGCGCCCTCAAATTCTTCCTAGATCAAGAGATACAACTTGATCTAGCTGGAGGGGCAAAAGGAGTGCAAATGTGCTAAATGATGATGTGGTAGTCAGGGGGTCACATGCAGTGATTGTGCCTGGCAAGGACTATGCGTGTGGAGCCCTGTGCTGAGGTGGCAAAAGTGGTCACATGCAAAATGCCAAGTGTGCCTAGCAAGGGTCAGAGTGCCACGTGGCACTGCTGAGGTGGTAGGATGATGTGGCAGTTGAGCTGGCAGGATGATGTGATAGGTGATGTGGCACTGATGATATGGCATATAATGTGGCACTGATGATGTGGCTGTCACTATGGTATATGATGTGGTAGCTAACGTGGGATGCTGATGTGGCATGTATGAGGTGTCCATATAAGATGATGTGGCAGTCAGCTGCTACCACATGTCAGAATGTTGACCATAGTTCCTTGTGGTTTGGGGTTGGATTGGCCAACCCTATCTAGTCTTAAACTTACCCGGGTTATGATTGACCAAGGAGCAATTTGCAGAGAGCCACGTGGCCTTATCTATCACGTGGTAGTTTCTCTCTCAGAGGGTTCTTCTCCTTGTCTGGTCAATGGCGACGGCAACGAGAGACCTTGGGCTTGGTAGAAGGCCGTTGTGGGAGGCATCCACTTGCTACTCAGGTCGTTACTGTAGAGATGCTGACTAGTTGTTGGTCTCATCCGTTAGCTAAGAGTCTTAAGCGCTGGCTGATCCATCATTTGGAGGCTTTGGCAAGGATCGATGTCATCCATCTACTGTTAGAGGCCCATCTAATTATAGAAGCTGCTGGAGGTGCTACTAAAGGCATCAAAGAGAACTATAGGTGCTTCACTATGGTAGATGGCAATGTGCAAAGGCTTGGCGCATACGGGCTAGAGACGTAGAGGTGGCTCTCTACTACAAAGTAGCTTTGCAACTAGAGAGGCAGACGATGGAGATCTCTGTTGCAAACATGAGTGGAGGAGCCGTTGAGGCTATGTTTGTTGCAAGGTGAGGGTTGTCGGGAGTCTCATTGTTTGGCTAGTCGAGACTGCAGAGATGCGGGCGTGCCTTGCAAGAGGAGGCCTTCAATAGCCATTGGAGTTAGAGTCGACTAAGTCAGTGGCTTGGACCTTAGAGCACTAGAGTAGTTTGCGCACGGGCTATAGAAGGAGCGGTGATGTAAAGCTAGTGTAGATAGGCAGTTGGTCAGCGTGTTGGAGTCTATGGGTAGATGTGAGGCTATGTTGGTGTGCTGGATCTTGGAGCACCTCGTTGAGGTGTTTCATATGAACCGAGCATTGGTCGTAGGTGTTCTGCGTTGCTGCACATGTAGGCTATCGTTAAAGTTGTAAGAGCTTAGAAACTGGGGGTCAGTTGAATGAGCTTGGCCTTTGGAGGCCGCTTGTGAAGAGATTAAAGCCTTGGGAGCTTGCGCTGTGTGTTGATGAAGCATCACCCTTAGAAGCCTGCGATTTGAGCTCCTCAGTAGGATAGGATGGTGGTGGGCTGGCCTTAGAGGCTAGAGATGGACATCGTTGGAGGTGCGCAGCTACTAGAATTATGGCCCATTGTGTCATTATAGCCTTTGCATAGAAGGATCCTTCACTACAGCTGAATCATTGGAGAGGTGACTAAGAGCAGAGGTAGAGGCAGAGGCAGAGGCAGAGGTAGATTATTCTAGAGAAGTGGTCATCATCTGCAAAGTTATCATCATCAACACAATCCTCAGCAACATTAGAGTCAGCAAAGAGGAAATCATTCCAATCGAGGAAGATTCTAAGGATGAGGGAATACATCCACCAATGGGTCCAACATTCAATGCAAGTATTGTCATAAGTTTGGACACTATGAAAGAGATTGCCACAAGAAGCAATACGACAAGGGCGATCAATCCAACAGCAATCGAGGGAATCTTCGTAGCGGAGGAAATCATCGTGGTGGACATTCTAGTCACAGTCATTTTGCAAATGAACATGGGAATATATTTTTTGCAAATGAGGAAATGCAGAAGATTGATACAGTGTATCTAGACACTAATTGCAATCCAAAAGAGGATTTTAGTTATCAAGTCGACCAAGCAGATCAAGATCCTTGGTATATCAATAGCGGTGCATCATACCACATGACAAATCATCAGGAATGGCTCACAGAGATGAAACCATTAGAAGGTCAAAAGAATTTCATCTACATAGCAGATAATACACTGAATCCAGTTCAAGGGACATGCATTATCCCTATGAACAATTTCACTGGTACGAAAGGATTGGTGAAAGATGTACTTTATGTTCCAAAGCTCAGCAAGAACCTCTTGCCAGTACGTCAAATGATGGAACACAACTACCGAGTCATCTTTGACAGAGATGAATGCACTATCAAGGACAAATCCAAAAGATTTCAACTAGTAGAAAAAGGTGTCAGGGAAGGATGCTTGTACATAATGCTAGCTATAGTACCAATATGCATGCCATGTCAGATCAACTGCAACAAATGCCACTATTCGCAAAATGGCACAAGAGATATGGTCATGTCAATTTCAAGAGCTTGCTAGATCTCAGGAATCAAAATATGGCAATCGGGATTTCAAAGCTATAGTTTCTTGAAAAAGCTTGTAGAGCATGCTGCTTCGGCAAACAAAAGCGAACCAACTTTGGTAGAAGCACCTCTCGAGCACAAGGTATTCTTGATTTGATACATACAGATGTATGGGGTTATGCCCAAACCCACACCATAAATGGTTTGCTTTACCACTCTACTTTCATCGACGACTACAACAGATATTGTTGGGTCTACTTTCTAAAAGAGAAATCTAAAGTGTTTTCCAGATTTAAAGAATTCAAAGCCATGGCAAAAAATCAGACAGGAAAAAATATCAAAGTCATGAGATCAGATAGAGGAGGTGAATACATGTCTTCAACATTCATGAACTTTTGCAGAAGTCATAGCATTCAAAGACTATTCACATGTGCAGATACTCCTCATTAGAATGCAAGAGCTGAAAGGAAGAACATGGTGCTTAATCAGATAATCCTAAAGCAATGCTTAGTGAAAAGCATCTTCCGAATCAGTATTGGGCAAAAGCAATAGCCACTGTAAGCTACTTACTTAATCAGCTTCCTACCAAACCAATACAGGGTATGACACCTTATGAAGCATTCACTGGACATAAGCCCTCCATAAGCCACGCATTGGGCATCTTTGCATATTTGGTTGCATAGCATAGGCCCACATACATGATGGTCATTGTCATAGAAAATTGGATGCAAAGTCACGTAAATGCATCATGGTTGGCTAAAGTGAAGAAATCAAAGCATACAAGTTGTATGATCCCATCAATCGCTGTGAAGATAGTGGGAGAGAAGGAAGGAGTCTTAGTTGCAGCTTTCTCACATACACAATGGGGGAATACACACAAAGGTGGAGGCTAAAATAGTTTTTCTCTTCTTAGTTGTGAAAGCGAAAAGAACTCTAGTACAAAGAAATAGAAGAACCCTATATGTGGGTCTCAAACCAAACTCAGCTAACTAAGGTGGCATACTAACTGAGCCACGAACTAGAGGACATAAGGATAGCTGTCATCCAGCTATTATTTATGGGTGGTGTACCAACCGCATCTGCAGCTAACGTCGGTGACATAAATGCACAACGGTCACCTTGGCATATCACGAGTGGAGCTCGATATCTCAACACTCCCCTTCGAGCTCAATCCCAATTCTTGCACACCAAGCAAGTCTCTCAACTTGCGCAACTTCTTTGTGCCCAATGCCTTCGTGAATATGTCAGCTACCTAATCCACTATGCTGACATAAACTAGATCAATAAGACCTAGTAAAACCTTCTCCCGCACATAGTGATAATGCACCTCAATGTGCTTTGTTCTAGCATGATAGACTGGGTTATTTGCCAAGTGTATATTGCTCATGTTGTCACAATAAATGACAACTGGCCCATCTGTAGACTGATGCATATCATAGAGTAGCTTATGCAACCAAGCTACCTCACATGCAGCCATTGTTGCACCCTTGTACTCAGCCTCTGTGCTTGACAAGGCAATTGTAGGCTCTTTCTTGCTACTTCAAGTGACTGCAGAGCACTCCTAAAAGAGAACACATATCCATTGGTAGATCGTCTATCAAAAATACTACCAGCCCAATCAGCATCAGTGTATCCATGCAACTGTATCTGAACCCCAGCCTCATAAAATAGTCCATACTGCAATGTGGACTTCACATACCTGAGTATGCATCTAGCTGCATCCAAATGCGGTTTCCTTGGAGCCTGCATAAACTGACTTACCAATCCAACAGCATAGCTCAAATCTGGCCTGGTAATAGTCATATAAATCAAACTTCCTACTATGCGCCTGTACATAGTAGGATCTTCTAGAAGCTCACCTGCATCTGCGCTCAGCTTCACATTCTGCTCCAAAGGAACTGAAATAGGCTTACAGCCTGTCATCCCATATTTGGACAGCATGTCCAATCCATACTGCCTCTGCAAGAGCCATATCCCACTTGGTGATCTAATCACCTCAATGCCCAAGAAATAATGCAACTCTCCCAAATCCTTCATCTCAAACTTCTGCTTTAGTAGCATTTTCACATGAAGGATATCTTCATCACTATCACCTGTGATGATCAAATCATTAACATAAATGACAAGCAGCATAATACCTTTCTCTATTTTTCTCTCATAAAGTGAGAAATCTGCCTTGGAAATCTGAAAGCCAATAATGACAAGATACTGTCCTATCTTGTCAAACCATGCTCTAGGTGCTTGCTTCAAGCCATACAAGGCTTTCTTCAACCTGCAAACAAACAGCATGAACATAACCTGGTGGCTACTCCATAAAGACCTCTTCTTGCAAATCACCATGCAAGAAGGCATTCTTTACATCCATCTGATGTAAAGACCATCCCTTTGATGCAACCATAGCAATGACTACTCTTACGGTTGCCATCCTTGCAACTGGACTGAATGTTTCTTCATAATCAATGCCATATGTCTGTGCATACCCCTTGACAACTAATCTTGCCTTGTATCTATTCACAAAACCATCTGCATTGTGTTTCACCTTATAAACCCACTTACAACCAATTGCATTCTTGTCTTTAGGCAAAGGCACCAATTCCCATGTAGCATTTGCTTCCAAGGCATCCATTTCTTCATCCATGGCTTTCTCCCATTTTTCTTTTCCCATGGCTTGCTCAAAAGAGGTGGGTTCTGGTTCCTGTATCACTTTGACCATATAGGCATAGTGAATGGCTTTAAATCCATCATATTTCAGCCTATCCATAGGATATCTAGCTCTGGTAGACCTGCGCAAAATAGGCTCACTTCTAGGTGCTCTCAAAACATCCCTGGTCTTCCTTACTCTAGGTGTAACAACAGAAGGAATACCCAACTCATCATCAATGCTCTATTCAGAGCCAGTGGATTCACCATCCACATAAGAGTGACCTGTATTCACATCAAACATGGGCTGATCTACCTTCTCTTCTGCTTTTCGTGATACTTGCATACCACTAGATGCATTGCTTTGAGGAGATTCTCCTGATCTCAATGTACCGTATCCATGGCAAAGTATGTGAACCACTGCTAGAGGACACTGCAGGTCCACTAATATTTTGTGATTACTGCTGTGAATTTTGTGCAGCATTACCTCTTTGTGCATCTACATCATCAATCACATTTACTGGTTTATACCAACTGCTCATCTCATCAAAAACAACATCTCTGCTCACTGTAAACTTACGAGTAGAAGGGTTATAGCATCTATACCCTTTCTGCTACAGAGAATAACCAATAAGGATGCACTTCTTAGCTTTTGGATCCAACTTGGACCTCAACTCATCTGGCACATGAGCATTGGAAATGCAACCAAAATTTTCAAATGAGAAATAATATCTGGTTTCCTACCAGTATACATCTCCTCTGGCATCATGCCATGTATTGCTGTAGTGGGAGTCCTGTTCATTATGTAAACTGCTGTAGCAACTGCTTCAGCCCAATAATAATGTGGTAGGTCTTTTTCATTTAGCATGGCCTGAGATACCTCTCCAATATGCCTGTTTTTCCTTTCTGCAAGTCCGTTTTGCTATGGGGTATGACTGCATGAATATTGCTGCTTTATGCCATGCTCCTGCAGGAGCCTTACAAACTCATTTGAGAGGTACTCTCCCCCTCCATCTGACCTTAGGCATTTTATTTGCAGGCCTATTTCTTTTTCAACCATAGCTTTAAAAGCTTTGAAATGCCCAAACACTTCACTTTTCTTTTTTCATAAAATACACCCAAACTTTTTTGCTATAGTCATCAATAAAAGTGACAAAGTAATGACAGCCTCCAATAGATGCAACTTTAGTAGTCCACACATCAGAGTGGATTAATTCCAATGGCTTCTTACTCTCTTGAACATGTCTAGGAAATGGTTTCCTTGCCTGTTTTCCAAATTGAAAGGCTTCACATACCTTATGCATTTCTGCAACCTTAAATTTAGGCAATCCTGCAACAATATTTTGGGCCTGTATTGATTTAAGTCATTGTACATTAACATGACCAATGTGTTTATGCTAGATATCAATATCTGCAACTACATCGGTCCCATGTGCAAACATTGCTGCACTCAATTCAGGCATGTCCGCATCCAATGTAAACATCCTGCCCTTCTTCTTTCCTTTTGCTATCAATCGACCGTTATTTTTCATATCCTCAACAAAGCATCCATGAGGATTAAATCTGACCTGCAAGCCCTGCTCAACCATTTGACCAACAGAAACCAGGTTCTTGGTGATATTCAGGACATGAAATACATCGGACAGGTATTTCTTTTTCCCATCCTGCATAGACAAAGGAATTTTACCAATCTGTACAATAGGATGTGCAGTATCATCACCAGTCTCCACAGGTCTTTCTTTTTTCCTTGCATCATTCTGTATGACCTGTCATGTGGTTTGATGCACTTGAGTCAACATACAACACATCATTGCTTTCTTCTACACTTGTCACAGAATTGGTCATGTGCTACACCATAAATAAATGCTCATTTCTGTCATCACCCTATCTACTAGAGGATGCATAATTGCCTTGCTGCAATTTTCCATTCATAATGTCATTCTGCTTTTTGTAGCAGTCTTTAGCCATATGACCCATTTTACCGCAATAGTAGCATTCGACATTGCTGTTTGCATTTTGGCCTCTCTGCCATCCACCACGACCTCTTTGGCTCCCCCTGCCTCTAGAGTTACCACATCCTCCTCCAAAGGTATGGTTTTCTTGAGTTTGCTGCATATTCTGATTTCTACCACGGCCTCCAAATCGGCCTCCTCTACCTCTACCTCTGCTTCTACCTCTTCCAACATTTGAGTAGAAGACAGTTTCTTTTGAAGTTCCTCTTGAAGAAGATGCACCACCATTTCTCTGCTCATCCAAAATTAGAACAACTCCTCAAAATCAAGAAATTTTTCACAGACGGCAATGGATGTCCGAAACTGTGCATAATCCTTTCCTAGACCATTCAAGGTCACAAAAACTAAATCATCATCTTCCACTGGCGACCCAATGGAAGCAAGTGCATCTGCAATTTTCTTCACCTTCATGTGGTAGTCATTGATGCTCATATTTTCTCTCTGCACATTGTGCAACTCCTGCTTGAGCTACATTTTCCTGGCTTGCGTATTTGTGCTGTACATTTTTGCCAAAGTATCCCATGCCTCCTTTGGCGTACTTGCATCCTGAATATGCACAATCATAGAATCTGAAATACTGATAGACAGCCAGTACATAACTTTTTTGGCTCTCTCATGCCATCCTTTAAATGCCTGCATTTCCTGTTGATTAGGAACATTAGGAAGAATTGGTTCTTCTTCATTTCCTATAATGAACTCCCAATAGCCTTTTCCCATAAGGAAATTCGTCATTCTAAACTTCCATGCTTAGAAATTGTTCTTGTCAAGCTTTTCAGTGACAATTTGTGAAAGAGAATCAAACGCCATTACAAAACACTGAAAATATTCTGTCACTATAAAAAACACAACTTCTGCCTCACAAGGGTAAATCTGCAAAACTGACAAAAGTGGTATTTGACCATATAGTCACTTCCTAGTGACGATTTTG
Source organism: Dipteris shenzhenensis (assembly GCF_047967505.1). Taxonomy (NCBI): domain Eukaryota; kingdom Viridiplantae; phylum Streptophyta; class Polypodiopsida; order Gleicheniales; family Dipteridaceae; genus Dipteris; species Dipteris shenzhenensis. The sequence continues at coordinate 16,969,153 of NC_141601.1, forward strand.
CATCAACAGGCAATAAGGATGATTCTGTAACTCCCAATATCTCTGTGCATAGGCATACGATGCAATTTCTGCGGTAACTTTTCACCAACCTGTAGAGCAATGGTCGCACAGTAAAAATAGGGCCTTTTTCTCAGTGCCTATGGAAATCTTCCGCCACCAAAACGGGCCTCAAAATGGCCTCGAATCAGAAAAGTAAAGTCACCAAGGGCTTTGCCCAGTCCCGCAGCATATACTGCCCTCTCGCCACACCGCGAAGGGCGTTTCAATCTGAGACAATGCACTCTTGCACTTTTCGGTTGTGCTACCCGTAGAGATTTGCTCCCAAACTCGAAAAAGGAAATCAACACTGGTCCTCTTACCAAGACACCACGAACTTGGTTTGATTTCTTGAGCTCTTTACCACGAACCAGGCTCTGATACCATGTGAAGATAGTGGGAGAGAAGGAAGGAGTCTCACTTGCAGCTTTCTCACATACACAATGGGGGAATACACACAAAGGTGGAGGCTGAAAACAGTTTTTCTCTTCTTAGTTGTGAAAGCCAAAAGAACTCTAGTACAAAGAAATAGAAGAAACCTATATGTGGGTCTCAAACCAAACTCAGCTAACTAAGGTGGCATACTAACTGAGCCACGAACTAGAGTACATAAGGATAGCTATCATCCAGCTATTATTCATGGGTGGTGTACCAACCACATCTGCAACTAACAAGTTGGTGACATAAATCCGCAATGGTCACCCTGGCATATCATGAGTGGAGCTCGATATCTCAACAATCACAAGATCATTATCTCCAGAGATGTAACCTTTGATGAGGAATTAGAATGGAAAACCTCAAACACACAGAAGACAGACACACCGATTTCACAATCATCTACAAAAAAGGTTGATGAAGAAGAGCGAGTATTGCCAAAAACACCCCAAGCAGAGCCACGAGAGCTTAGATGGTCTACTAGAGAAAGAAGACCACCAACTAGATTGGCATATGCTCAAAAAGGCAAAGCAATTTAGGTTGAACCCACCAACTATGCTCTTATGACTACCATCATGGCTACAAAAGAGCCAGTGTACTTTGAAGATGCAATAGACAAGCCAGAATTGTAAACTACTATGAATGAAGAAATGGATGTTTTGTATAAGAATAATACTTGGGAATTTTATGACCTTCCACCAGAAAAGAAGGCCATAGCAAACAAATGGATATACAAAGTAAAGTACAATCCAGATGGAAGTATTCAAAGATACAAAGCCAGACTAGTTGCAAAAGGATTTGCACAGCAATATGGTCAAGACTATGATGATTACGGTTACATCAAAGGTGGATTCGATACGGTTCTTGATATCACTAGCGACACTCATTAGATGGATTCGATACGGTTCTTGATATCACTAGCGACACTCATTAGATGGAATGTGTACCAGCTCGATGTTAAGAATGCATTTCTAAATGGTTATCTAGGTGAGGAAATCTACATGCAACAACCAGTAGGTTATGTTGAACAAGGAAAGGAGAATAAGGTTTGCCATCTCAAGAAAAGTCTCTATGGCTTAAAGCAAGCACCTAGAAGTTGGTATAGCAAAATCAACAAGTATTTTATTGATCTGAGATAATGAAGTCCAATGTAGATCATACTCTGTACTACAAAGTTCAAGGGAAAACTTATTTACAGAGTTCGACATGAAAGATCTTGAACTTATGCACTATTGTCTTGGAGAGATTTAAACAACACCTTTATGAGTCAGCTCAAGTACGTTGACAGTCTCCTGAAGAAGTTTCATATGGTAGATTGCAAGATTACAGCCACTCCCATGGAACATAGTTTGAAACTTACTACAGATTCAAAAAAGTCTACAATCAATGATAGGTACTATAGGAAGCTATTTAATGCCTAGTCCTTTGATTCCCCATAATCATCATCTTGAGGGAAGACCTAATTCATGATGTTGATCTTGAGGGAAGGTGTTGAGAGTTCACGCTCAACATCATGTGATCATATGGGCATAGCACCATCATGTGATCATATGTGCATAGCACTAACCCAATAGAGTACTATAAAGGAAAGGTTTAAATGCCCTTACCCTAACCCTAAATGATATTTTCAACTAAATCTAGTGTACAGTTAGTCATTTGTGGTGTGCTCTCTAGTTGTGCCCTCTCTCCTCATCTCCACTCTTCTCCTCTCCTCTCTTCATATTTTGTCAGGAGGCATAAGGCTAACACAAGTGCTATTTGGCGCTCTTATATGGTTAACACATGTGCTATTTCTGACACACAAGAGTGGAACAATAGAGGAGAGATGGAAAGGTTAGTAGAGTTGCCTTGGCACCCTACACGCCCAAGAGCCTTATGAATGTAAAGAAAGGGAGAGTGAAAAAAGGAAAAGGGTTGGCCCTCCCTTCAAAAGCCGACTTGTATAAAAGGCCAAATGGTTGACTTTGGTCTTCATTGGGGAATACAAAATTGTGCGATCACAAATCCACTCGCTGCTTGGAGAGGCATGGCTCCAATAGCTCGATGGATGTGCCATCCACTCTCGTTATGCATATGAGGGTCATGACTACACCCTTCATTACCACAACACAACCGTCGTATCAAGCGCTTAAGGAGCCGGTTGTACAAGATGCGCTTGTAGTGTTGCAGGTCTAGGATCCGTGGTGGCAAACCGTCTTTCTTGTCACCTAGATATGAGGCTCTTGGGAGAATTTTTTCTAGGCCTACAACTCCAATACGACTATCAGCATCTTCACGATGCAACATGCACTCCCCACTTCTACCACCTCAACATGGACATGGTGCGAGTCGCCTTTGGCCTAATGGTCATTGGTGACAAATACTCTGTAAAGAAGAAGATGTCCAAGGCCCTCAGTAACATCTACCAGTATGATCGCAAGATAAGAAAGGGGCACATCTATTTCTCAGAAATCATCAAGCCTGAAATGGAAAAGCCAACATGGGCCCTACCATGGTTGACCCAAGTCAACAGGCACACGGATCACCACCAATCAATCATTGCTAGTTAAGACTGGCAGACCCCCAGGTTACTAACTGGGCAGATTAGTTGTGTAATCAGATGTGGGAAGACCTCTTCTATGATGCAATTAGCCAAGCCCAAGGAACTCATCATGTGGGTCTGCACTCCCGACAGTCTTCAAGATGACATCAATTGGATGTAGACCTATGGCCGAGCCTCCGCAATACAAATGCAAGGGCATCTCGTGGCTTACTGCTCCACTACCTACCATCCCCTCGGCATAATAATACTCTATAACCGGGTACTACAAGCTCTCCAAGACTCCCTTGAGTCCTTGGTTAGCAAGTTTAATACAATCCACGTAGCATACCCCAAGGAAGTTGCTAAGTAGGAGGGCCAAGAAGCCATAACTATATTTAATTCTTATGCCCCACCTACTAAGCTCCCACAATTGCCTCCCATTGATCCTGCCCAACCCACCCAACAAGCCACCCACCACCCCTTCCTCGCACAAATCTTCATGAATACTCTTCTTATTCCTCTAACACCAAGACCACATAGCACAAGACCTCCCAGTCCATCTCATCTTCTGCCTCAATCAACCTCTCGGACAAGGCCCGCAATATGTTGCTTATGTCAGCCCATTTTGTGCATTCGACCATTGACATGGTACCCACAGGGATAGCAGATGAGGAACCAATGCCAATGGAAGATGATGAGGTTCCTCCAACTCCTCCCTCCACCCCATCAAAAGATGTATAGTCCAAACCCGACCTGCAATCGTTCCAAGAACTGCTTGACATCGCACTCATGCACCACCGGAAGAAGAAGCTCAAAGGCTCCTGCCTCCACCTCTATGAAATCTTGGATGTGTGCCCCCTTATGCAATTCATCACCCAGTCCTTCAACAACTGGTGATGCACCCATCCGAAGCGCACATGTGGAGGCTACCATCTCTCCCCCGATGCTCCAATTCCTTGCACTGATGCTGACACTAGTTTCTAGCACATCCACTTCCTAAAAAAGGAACAATTTTGGCACTACTATTGTGCCCACCTCGACCGACAGATCCACCCCTTGTACATGCCTATGGAACATCACTGATGAACTTGGGCTGAGTTCTGTGAGCTCCAACAATGGGACCCCAACATTTTGTACAATTTTTAGAAAGAGATGGTGCAGGAGGGATTTTGCTTCCACCTCCATACCTTCAATGACACGTATGGCTTTTGTCCTCGATCCCACCGTTGTTGCAACAGTCCACTTCAACCACCTACTCCTCTTACTCCTCCGTGATCTCCATGCCCATAGTCAGCCAATTGATGACAAGCTCCACAATCTCAACAATCAGATTGTCTTCAACCCCGACATCGACCCCACTCAGTTTCAAGACCTATGCCTTTATCTCCGAGTCTGCAATCTCCATGGCCATCACATTTGCACATACGAGGACATGCACGCCACACATTTTTGGAAGTTCCACTAGTACATGACTCGGCTCACTCCTTGCCAATTGGACCAGTACACAGTCCTCCAGACGGTCCTCTCCACCCACCTCCTGCACCATGGCTGATCCAAGGGTGGCTTATCAATAGGAAGGGGGGCATGTTAACATCCATAGGGTACAGTCGGAGAATGCAGGGTAATGAGTGATTAGAGGTGATTAGGATTCATGATTTACTCCAACAGTTGCAGCCATGGAGGGAGTAGAGTGCAGGCTTCAAGGGGTTTGAGCCACAAATAGCTCAAGATCGGCCTCGCCACTTCAGGTTTTAAGCCTTAAATGGCTTAGGACTTGGAGGTGCGAGGATAACACAAGCGCTATTTGGCGCTCTTATATGGTAACACAAGTGCTATTTCCGACACACAAGAATGGAACAATAGAGGAGAGATGAAAAGGATAGTAGAGTTGCCTTGGCACCCTACAGGCCCCAAGAGCCTTATGAATGTAAAGAAAGGGAGAGTGCAAAGAGGAAAACAGTTGGTCCTCCTTTCAAAAGGTGATTTATATAAAAGGCCAAGTGGTTGACTTTGGTCTTCATTATTGTATGCACAAGTTTGGAATACAAGCTCCCTCTTCTCTTCCAAGATTGTCTTTGGGTGTTCTCTTGTTTCCTTCATAGTGCCTTTGTGTTTGCCACTCCATCCCCCTTCACTCTCTGCTACCCTTCTCCTTCACCTTCCCTTCTCCCCTCTCTTCTCCCTTCCCCCCCTTCCCTCTCTCTCATGGAAACACAATGCGAAAATCCGAGAGCCGCTTGAGTGACACATGTGGATGGCTCGTGCCTTGCATTGCTCCCACAAGGAGTAGATTGGAGTGGAAGCTCCATCGACATTCCTTCAAGATCCCCACAACATGTGAGTCACAGTCGAGACTACACAATCTCTTTTTCTCTCTCTTTCTCTCCTCTCTTTTCCTCTCTTTCTTTCCTCTCGTATTTCCCTCCCTTCTTTCTCTCTTTCTCGCCTCTTTCCCTCCTCAAAAAGATTCAGTCAGGAATTAATCTTGTCCCAACATCTAGCTCATGCTCTAGCCTACACGTGCCCGAGTTGCCCACACTCAAGCCCGCATACTAGCCTGTGGCCCTTCCTTTAGCTCATTCCTTGGCCCAACCATTGGGCTACGCTTGGCCCACTCTTGGGCTCTCCACTAGTCCAGAGCTTAGGCATGTACATTCTCCATCAACCTATGGTGGACTAGGCCACCGCTCAAGCCTACACGATCACTTGTACATGCTCCATCCCACGGCTAAGACCTGCACTTTTCTCCATGCTACACCCCCACAATACAAGCCATTGTGTTTTGCATCCTATGCGCCCTATCTGCTTTCCACTTTGACATACTACAAAGGTCTTCCCCTACACCAAATACAAAAATCAATACACCACTCTAGGTGACTTTTCACACACTTCTTCCTCTCATTTACCATCACAAGATTGTCAAATAAAAATTGCTACTTGTCCTCAATCAATAGGATCCTTCACTTAACTAATGCATCGCATGCACTATCCTATGCTCTGATACCAAACGAAATGTAAATTCCATAAGAATTTTGGGCAATGCCACCTCGATAACACAGTGCATATCTGCCCAGCCAACCTCTGGTAGGCAAGCGCACAAGATCTTACATTTAGTTTGCATCCTGTATGCTTTTCTAGAGCCCTTGTTTCACAAGATGGTTCCTACCACATGTCACAATCCTGAGCCCACACTAAATGCACCATTTACCCCTCTCTTGGGAAACTTTAAATCCAATTTCCCCTAGGCATTTTCCTTAAGTTGGTGCTCTTAGACTCTTAGCCTTGGAACCACCCAAATCACCCACACCAATGACCTTGACATTGACTCCTTTGACCATATAAATAAAGCACAATAAAATATAATATATGTCCAGTCCCTAAAGGAAAATGTTCACTAACCCTTCGAAGGTCATGCTACCTCAACTAGAACATAACAAGGAACCCATGGAGAGGACACTTGTTCCAAAAGTCCCAGTGATATTGTTGAGATCATGCATGTTAGTCACCAAATACATAGCCAACTAGCAAGATGCCCATGCCACTACCAAGCCAATCACCCTACCCCACCTTGTCACATGCCATAACCTCGGGATAGTCATGCATTGTGGGATGGAATAACGAGCCACATAAGGAAACCCAGTGGAAGAATGTGAGAGAAGAGACAAAATATGTTTTGCAAGGGGTACTAAACTGCCATGCATTAGAATCCCAAGGGGGCAACCTAAGAGCCATCATCCCTATTAGCTATGTTCATTGGGATACCCTTTTGGACACCTTTTGGTAGGGTTTTTGCATATTTTGTGGATGGTGTGAGAACCATATAGAATGATAGAGGATCATGAGTGTTGTCTTTGACAAGGGCATATTTCAAGATGAGAGAAAGCAACCTATCATATAAGGACAACCTATTAGATGGACCCGATATATACTTCTTTATGTTCTAGATCCAATCTTTCCATTTTGAAAGATCTCTTTCTCTATGTTAAATGTCACAAAAGTATCATTTCTTATGTGCTACCTTGCTAGTGTAGCTTTATCACATCACCTCCAAGCACCTTTTGTTTTAATATTGTAGTGCCTCCTTTCTCATCTTGCTTAGCTTGCTCAATAATGCATTAGACTACCATTTACATGAGTGCTACCAAGCCCATAGGTTTGGACACTCCATGGATATTTTCCTATGCCTAAGCACCTATAGTATGATACGAGGTGATTGAGATACCACATGTGAGCTATGATGACCAACCATGAATTGGAGATTTCACATGCATGAAAGATATACTAGTAGCATGCCATCTTCATTTATATCATGAGGATTGGCACACAACAAAGGAAGAGCGCAGGAGGGACTCTAAGAATTGGAACTAGTAGCTATTGGTCACATATGCCCAATAACTAAAGCTCGAACATTTTCACCCATCACCTAGGGAGTAATCGCAAGGTTCGCTCCGCAATGTTTTTGATAAGTACCTTTATATATTACTTACTATCTTGTCAAGTAATGCATTTCATCTAATGTATGTTCTATTTCATAGATATTCTTACCCTTCTCTTTCCTCATGGGCTGCAACTCTTATTGTTTTCGTCTCATGTGGTTGGCCATATGCCAACCAAGGATGACTATAGCTATGCGAATGCACATAATACTTAGTCTCTCCTTGAAAAGCTTGAGAGTGAGAGAGTGTAACTTGATTGTTAAGTTGACGTTCTCAAATGAAGGGGATAAACTTCTAAAGATATACTCCTCACATTTTAGATATTCTAATGCTAGATCTTCCATGATAGGTTCACCTTTATTCATTCTCATATTTGCCAATTATGAATTTACATTCCAACCAATCTCTTCCCTTCATAGGTCAATGCCAACTTTTCTTAGACGTTGTTTGCAAGGTTATGCCCTGCATGTATGCAATGCTAATATACAATTCTTCTCATCATATGTTGCCCTCTCTGGAACTTTCTCATTTGGTACATTTGCCATACCCTAATAAGGATTCCACAACTTTTTTTATTAAATTGAGAACATTGACACTTTTGACAAGTCTATGGATGTGATTTAGAATACTGAAACTTCTCAAAGCCATCATTTTGAACATGAGATGATTAGTGTAGAATATTCTCTTCTTCATAGTATTTGTGTTACTCGTGGGAACGTCCAGGCCCTCCTTTGTGCAATGAAGTTCATTCGCAAGTACCTCCTCGATCCATCTCCGTAAAATTTAGAATCTATAATTTTCACTCTAAGAGTGCCTTCCACCTTGATCTCTTATTTCAAATGGAAAGTTGTCATAATTAAAGTAGTTGACAACTTGAGCGTATTAACATTTAATCAACTAACAATATTGTCCTACAAATAGGTGACACACCAAGTCTGATCCATATAAATCATGGGCAAATGTAGTTGAACTAAGTGATACTCAAGTGCATCACAAACGCATACTCCGCTAGATTCATCTCTAGAAGACGAGATCCATATGAATCATGGGCAAAAGTCGTTGAACTAAGTGATACTCAAGTGCATTATAAGCATACACATCTCTTGACTCACACTAAAATATAACATCAAGACTACTTGACGTTAAGGTTATATAAATGGACCCTAAATTACTCAGCATTCGAGGTCAAAAGAACTTCATAAAACAATAAGGGGTCCATGTTGAAGATGGGTGTCAATCCAAGTTGTAAATGGAAATGAACATGGAAACAAAGAAGCGGTTTGTGATCATTTGTGCCCAAGGTTAGCAAAACAAAACCGTTTTACTGGCCGTGTAAATGCTCTGTGGAAACTCTCACCCACTTGTTATGGGGATGTCCCTGGGTCCGGAACTTATGGGGGAGTATCCGAGTGCGATGTGCTAAGACTCTGGGTATGGAATTCATCTCTAAAGGAGCGGCTATTTTTGGAGCAGACCGGACAGGGCCACCTTGTGGGATGTGATCAGATATGCCACATTACATAGGATTTGGATTGCCCGTTATGATGCCTCTGTTGGTGGCTCGGCTGTATTCACGGTGTCTTGTAAGCAAGCAGTAATAGACGTAGGTGTCCAGGTTAAGTGGCTAGTGGCCAGTTGACCTAAGGAGAGTGCTAGAGTTCGCCTCTAGAGCATTTTGGTTGAGATGTCCTTTGTATGAGTCTTTTTACTGATTGATATATAAGCATAACTCTTTCAATAATAATAAAAATAGTGGCATTCAAAGGTAGGGTCTGCTAATTACTTTTCTTTCACCGAACAACTGTTTGAGTAATAAAGTACCACACTAACATTTAAGCGAATGTTACATACAATCAAAGTCCCGGTTTCAACGTGTAGAAAAGAATTTAAGCTATAATGGGGGGAGCGCAGTGAATGTAGCTGCTAAGGTAGTAACTTTTCTTGTAAACAAATGACTGTTACATAGGATTGATTAATCCTTACAGTGGCAACGTTGGACGGAAATCAGAGTGAAAACGAATCTGCTGCACAATATATTAATTCCAGCTTTTGATCTGCAACCACAAATAACGAGCCAAATTGTAGACAGATCACTTAAAATGCAAATTCATCTCTCCTAGTTTATTGGATGAAGCAAATAAGAGAGAATCAATCTGGACTCTTGAAGACATTGATGGGGAACGATTATAAATTAAAGCGTCGTGGTGTTGTTATAGATTTCCCAGTTTACTACTGGGCCCTTGATGTGTCCCTTTGAACATCCATCGTTTTGAACGATGCTTGTTATTATTTGCACGTTCACCAATTCAAGCATCATCAACGTACTGCACTAATTGCTATGCAGTAACGATTTACTGCTGCTCGGACGCAGTCCTGGGACTTGCAGGTTTTTGGCTCAAAGCCCAGATAATTGCAACGGCTTATTACACATCAGTAATTCAAGGCACCTGTCTAGCTGATCGACAGAGTTGATTTATGGTCGCATTCCTCGCGTAAACTGGAAAGGGGTTTGCATTTCCCTTTGGTGTGCAGCTAGAGATTGCTCCGATTTCTCCCCCGAACAGCCCTGGTAAAGATGAGCCGAATATGCCAATAGATTTAGCGTGGATACCAAGCCAAACGCTTTTATGTCGTTGGTTTTACGTACCTTCTTTATTGAATTGTCCTCCCAACCGGAATTATCTCTGCAGATATCATCTATTAAGTCTATCGATCCGAAGATTTTGAGATGTCCAATTCAGAGTTTTGCGGCCGCGGCTGGCGGTTCATAAAGTTCCAGATCACTGACTGCAAGCCCTCCAGAGGTGGTTCTTCCCAAGCTAGAGTGTAGAACTCGTTGGACGATATCGTTTTGAAACTTGGAAAAGACTTGCTCTGTATGTCCACTTGTGTTTCACTACTAGGTTCCATGTTGCACCCGGATGAACCCGCGATGTTGACTATTTCGCTAGGTATAGATTGGAGTATCTCGCTATATGCCCTATTCTCCCTAATAACTTCGGAGTGCCCCATCACAGCATAATTGAAATCCAGTTGTATGCCCTGTGAATCTTGGCTGAAGCAGACCGCACTGGTAGAACCATAACAATTGCTAGATTGCATTTCTTCAGCTGCATATAATTGAGCTCCCACATCAGATTGTGAGCTCTCAGAAGCTAGGTGGCTGCCACCAGTTGTGCACGGCTGAACTTTTTCCTTGCCGCCATCCAGCAGGCGCGTACTCCTAGTGTACGAGTGCCAAAAATTCTTGATATCATTGTCTGTTCTTCCTGGCAAGCATGCTGCTATCTTGGACCAGCTACACAATGGCAAAGGAGTCTCTTGGACATCAATACTCAGGCCAAAAACGTGACGACTCTTCCACAAGCTGAAACAATCCTTGATCATGAACGCTCACGTATTCCAACTTTATACTAAAGCCACCAAATGGGTTTGCTATTCATGAACTAATAGAAGAACACTAAGTTCACGTCGTTGTATTGTAGCGCCGTGTAAGTTTAAAGAATTCAAATCGAGTTCACCTGTTTCCAAGAGTCTTGTGAAGGTTTACAATTAGTCTGATCTCGTCTGCGGAAAATTTGCCGCGCTTCAGATCTGGCCTCAGATAGTTGAGCCAACGCAGCCTACAGCTTTTCCCACACCGTTGGAGACCTGCACCGAGTATACGATTCGCAATAATTCTCTCAAAACTCTCAAATTCTTGGTTTGAACACAGCATATGAAGGTGACATCATCTTTACCCGCGTTCTTTGCCACGTCGCTCCAGTTCCCATAACCATGTTCTGTAACATAGCGCTTCAATTTGGCGTCTTCATCTGGAGACCACAAGCTTTTCCTCATTGTCGAGGGCCGAGGCTCGAAAGCGAGCGTGCAGGCAGAAGCGATGATCTCAAAGCGCGGAGCTAGAGGTTTGGGCCAAAATGATTGTACGTGTAGAGACTCGAGGATCTCGGCAGTTGGAATGCGAGGATGCACGATCTTGGAAAGTAAGGAAGAATGAGCTCGACCACTCACCAGCCACCCACATGCCATCAGGCTAGAAAAATCCAAGAGGCAAGGGAGGCCCGAGGTGGGAGGCGAGGGGGAGGCCCCGGGAAGAGTAGGGCGTGTTGTAAAGGCGGAGCGAATCCCGCTTCGGCACTGCAGAGGATGCGGCCAGGGCGAGGGGATGAGGAGACGTTCTGGGTACGGATGTTGCCGTCGAGCAGAGCCCATGGTGGGAAAGATGGAGGACGAAAATCTCACTGGCATCGCGGTCGGGGACTCGGGGCTAATTCACGTGGTGGCACAGGAAAACTCGATGTAGGACATGGAGGATGTGACGACTGACGAGGGACAATCAAAGAAAAGGGCTGAGTACGTAGGGTGGTAAACTGCACATTGGACCTCGGTAATGGAAAAGGAGTGTTGAAGATGATGATCAGAGTCCTGGTTTGTGTGTGTGTGGATGTGTATTGAAATTCGGGAGATGCAGTCTTCGACGATGTCCGGACTCCGATCTCCGTCACCTTCTTCTTCTGCTGCAGATACGAGGCTACGTCGACGTGTGCATGAGGGCTGAAATAGCTAAAGCTTTTCACGTGGATGAACAGCACGAGTCGCTAAAATGGGGTGAGAGAGTGACGCGTACGTTGGAGGAAGAGAAAGCGCTTGGTAAATCTGAGCGTGGCAATGTAGCTGACGGAAAAGGATTGTTAGAAGCAGATTGGCATAGCTGACGAAAAAAGACGGAAAAAGATACTTTGGGAAACATGGCTATTATGCCCATGGAAAAAGATGTTGGAAACATGAGTACTGTATATATGGCGACGGCGAGCTGCCTTTAATGTGTACAGTTGGGTCGTCGATTGAGGTGTTGGAGGAAGAGAAAGCTGACGGAAAAAGATTGTTGGAAGCTTGGAAGCTTGGCTACGGCGATGATCATGATGTGCATTGTGCTTTTTCTTGTGATGCATCGAAAGAAGAGAGAGCTGATGGAATTAAAAGCTTGTGGAACTTGTCGGAAGCTTAGCTATGGCGATGGCAGCTTCTTATAATTACAGTTGCCATTGCATTAGAGCTGGTGATGGAGCTTAATTCTTGTGCTTTTTCTTCTGATGTATAATGCATGGCCTTTGTACCTGACCATTGCTGCTGCTGCTGCTGCTTCTTCTTCTTCTTCTTCTTTGAAATTCTTTCTCTGGTTCACCACACTTGGATGGCTTTTTTGATGTGTTGCACAGTTACACTCCACAATCACTTCGCTCTTGCCATCTGAGTTTGCTATTCACAACACTAAGGTTAAGTATTTTGACACACTGGATATGTGGACCAAAATCTTCTCGGTTAATCGCTTCTGCTTGAAGGGGAGCTTCCTCAATCGATTGGTTGATGTGTGGAAAGAGGGACTAGTTATGCTTAACTGGAAGGGCCTCCCTGCACGGATGGAAGACTTTTCTTTAAGGCTCTCCATTTGATGGCAACCGGCATGGCTGAGCGGGGGAAATTTTGCAGTAGGCAACAAGAGAGTTGCAGGTCAAATAGATGCCAAAGGTGTGCACACTTGGGAAGATCTCTGGGATGCTGTTGAGAGTTCATGGCTGTCTCCCCTCCAGATTGGAGCCAAATTCCTTCTGTCCCTGATTGAAGTTGAGTTTGTCAAAGGTTTACTTGGCAGGGTTTTCCTTGATTGGCCCACCAATGTGTAGCCCGCAGAAGGCTCAATGCCTGAGGAATGGGTTTGGGGGTTAGATATCCCCCTCGATAAGCTTAATGCCAAGTCTTTAGATGGCGGGCTCCTTGCCTACAAGGAAGGTTGGTACCACAAACTAAATGAGCGGTGGCTACGGGATGATCCAGAGGTGACATGGAGTGGCAGATTTACTCGGCTGTGGAAGTCGACTCCTTTCAACAGAATCAACTATTTCCTATGGAGAGTATGTGGAGGGTACTTTCCCATTGGCAGCCATGTCCCCTAGCTCCACGTGGACAACAAATGTAAGATTTGCAAATGCTCTGCTGAAACCCTCACCCACTTATTTTGGGGCTGCCCCTAGGTCTGGAACTTGTGGGGAACCATCCGTAGGTGTTGTGCCAAGCCTCCAAAGGAGCAGCTATTTTTGGAGCAAACCTAGGCCCAAACAAGGCTACATTGTGGGAGGTGGCTAGGTATGCTACGCTTCATAGGATTTGGACTACTCGCTATGATGCTTCGGTTAACAGTTCGGTTGTATTTTCACTGTCATGTAAGCAAGCAATAGTAGACATAGGAGTTCGAGTCAAGTGTTAGTGGCCAGTTGGCCTGAGTAGTGTGCTAGAGTTCGTCGTCTGCAGTACATTTTGGTCGAGATGTCTTTTGTATGAGTTTGTTCTACTGATAAATATATAAGCATAACTCTTTTCAATTAAAAAAAAACACAGCACAATCGTCGTATCATTCACATTCTAGAGTAGGAGTAGGATGGCTCACAGATGCATTCAAAATTCAAATTGTCAAGCAAGCCAAAGTGGGTGTTAAGAACGGAGTGTCTATGTGTGTGTTTGTTTGTGAGAACCATATAAGAAGAAGAGGTGGTCTCCCCATGCCCCTTTTATAGCCTTTGAACCCTTCTTTTCTTGCTACATGCCCAAATGTCACCTCACCCCTTCACCCCATCCCCTTGCTTTTTTCCCCATACATAAGTTTGGTCACTAACCTCACAGACACGTGCTCAGAGACGCTAATAGAGAGGGGCAAGGCCAGAGAAGGCAAGGAGAGGTGGGTGACAAGGTGCGTGTGAACAACAATTGTGTAACCTGGACAAAAATGCTGCAACCACATGAGTATGCAAGCATGTGTTGTATACTGCCTATAACCCCACTACCTCTTTATTAGTAGATCAATCATTTCTATACCACACTCTAGTTATGATGGAGTAACCATGAGGCATGATTGTTTCTCCATATGCCAATAAATGTTTTCCATAATCTTAAGAAAGTGTAGAATGAGCATGGACAAGAAAATTATGAAAAACCTCGAGGGATGCACTACTGTGAAACCCTAGTCCCTATGTATCACATGCGTTAAAGGGTATTTTAAAAACCCCTAAGCTAAAATCCCCCCCCCCCAATAAAATCACCCCTCTTTACTTATAAATTAATGGAATCTCCCATTAAATGGTATTAAAAACCCCTCAGCTAAAATTTTGCCCCCCAATAAAGCCAGCCCTCTTCACTTATGAATTAACATATTTTCCCATAAAGTTGAATTAATATATTCCTTCTTTTGATTACACATGATGGTATATGTCTAGAGTTTTGTGAGGTGACCCTCCCCCCCCTTCCCCAATCAAAAACTTGTGAGTGAAATATTTTTTTCCCAAACCTACAACGGGAAACCTATATACTTTTTCCAATGTAGTGATAAGGGTTTGACAGAGATTTGGTTGGAGCCTATGGATCTACAGGAGAGGGAAATAGAATCCTCATACTTGGATTACCCTTTTTCGCTTCTGGGACAATATTGACAAAAACGAAAATGAGTCTATGGGTCCATAGGAGAGGGAAATATCATCCTCCTCCTTGGGTTACCCTTTCTAGCTTATGGGACAATGTTGACATAAAGTGGGTACATGAGGATGGTAAGCTATCATGGTGAGTAAAACAACAAAATATGAATAACATAAATTCACCAACACATTTTAGTACACATGCTGATTGTTTCAACTTGCACATAAAGATGTTGAATGATTCAATCAAAAGGAAATTGCAAGTATACATGCACATGTACAAATAAATATAACAAGGATGCACCGACTTGTGAATTAAAACATGCTACAGTTTAGACACAATTACATCTTAATGTTGACTCTCATTCACAATTTCAGTTCTATAGAAACATCCCGATAGTCTTCTTTTAAATTCATCCCAACTTACTCATCAAAGTCACTGCAGCATATGTATAACACATGGGTTCAATAGAAGGGATTTTTAAATAGAAAAGATTCACTTTTCTTTTTACAAAAGTATACTTATAAAAGGGATTTTTTAATTGGTGTATTGAAAGAACCCATAAATTTGTAAAAAAAAGGGGGATTATTTTAAAGCATTATGGCTTATAGATAAGGTGTTTCAATAACACCACTTGTATGCCATGATATACAGGTTTTCCTATAATGACTCCCCCAAGGTTGTTACCAACCTATTAATTCACATCTGAAGTACCATATTAAAACTATCCGTGAGAATCCTAGAATTTTCTTAATTCTCCATGTGATTGTCACACCCTATCCCATGTTTCTTTTAGAGACTAGTTATGCTTATATCCTCTAGTCCTCCTCTCATTATTGCTTTTTTAGTTCTTCACACCATATCCAAGTTAAATTTTCTTTGGCCTCTTACATTTTTATACATTTTCCAAGACATATGCATAACATCACATGTAAAGACATGTTTAAAAGCATTAAGCTCACATTATGCATCATAGATATTTTGGACACTCACTCTTCTTGCATCCCATACCAAAAGGTCTAACATCAATATTTGACCATCTATTTAGCATATTATACCAATTGACAAAATGAGTTTGACATTATACACCAGCTTTTGCAAAATGAATCTAATGCACTTTCACATTCAGTTTAGGTTAACCCATAATATATCATCTCCTTATGATATTAACAAATAATCATACAATTGTATAGCAAAAAATTCTAATTCAAATACAACAATTTCTTTCCTCTTCTAAAATATTTTCTCAATGCTTACACATTTGGTAAAGAAATCCCAATCTTCCTCTAATAAAGGATGTCCATGCTATGCAATTAGCAATTGTCACCATCCTTAGATTTTGATATTCGTTTTTTTCCCACTTGAGGTTTCTTTCATTAATAACTTCTAATAAGTTCAACATAAATTTAATCTCCATTACACTAAACAAGTAGCATGTAAAATTATGTAATGGAGAAATGTGTAAATGGAATGCACCTTATAATAACTTTCTAGTAATGGGGTCTTCTACTTACTATTTGCCTTCTCAAAGATATGCTATGTAGTGCAATGCAGGACCAAATGCTACCTCTTCATGTTTTTTAGTTGTCTTTTCATGTCATTTTTCTATGCTATATAAAACACACTATTCAAAATTTTTGGACTTGTGTAAAGTCCAATTTGAGAAATGGACTAAAAAACAGTCCAAAAATTTTGAATATACTAGTAATGTTGTTTTTTGAACTAGATTTGACAACTCAAAACAAAAAATTTGATGATTAAGTACTAAGAACATCAATCCATAACCAAATCTCTTACAAAGGTGGTCTACATAAACATCTTCATAACTTCACAAAAATCTCTTACAAAGGTGGTCTACATAAACATCTTCATAACTTCTTGTGAATTGAGCTACTATCACCTAAGAACATCAATAGATGACCAATAATAGATGACCAATTCTCTTAGAAAGGTGGTGTAAATAAACACCTTTATGTATAAGTGGTGTGCACACACCTTTATGACCATTTCTTTTAGAAAGGTGGTGTACATAAACCCCTTAGAAAGGTAGTGTAGATAAATCCTTTTATGTGTAAGCAGTGTACATATACACCTCACTTGGTATTGAAAAACACCCTTAACTATAAAAATACATTTGACATAAAGTTTAAAATACACCATTAAGTATAAAATGGACCTCATAAACAATCTTTATACACAATAATGAGAGTAAAGAAATCAAAAAAGTAGTAAACTTTTTATTAAATATTCGCTTTACATAGAAGTTCAAAACTTGTGATTACAAAGCCGTCAGCCATCATGTTACTCAGTACCAATGTCCTTAATGCCAGGCCCTTGACTACCAAGGTCTTGACTAATAGGCTGCTCTAAGACAGGAGTCTCAGTAGCAAGGTCCTCAATAGTTTGCTCTTCAGTTCCAAGCACTTGACTAGTAGGCTGCTTTAGAATCTCATGACCAAGTTCTTGGTGAGTAGGGACTTAGCTACTAGGTTCCTGACTAGTAGGCTGCTCTGGAGTCTATAAGGTCATGGTTGAAGAACCATCTATGCCTCCTGGTAACTCCTCCTAGTCATGCTTTGCCTCATCCATACCTTCTTTGAGTAAGGCTTCCTTACTTGATCCACTTCCATGTCCTTCACCCAAGATCAAGGGTGCCTTCCTCACTTTTAATTTCAAGGGAAGTGCTTCCACCTCTTTAGCCTTACCTTTTCCTGTGACGTGCTGTACTACTACTTCTTGCTATCGCAAGCCTTCCCGTATGATGAGTGGAACCTACTTGACTCTAGTTGACAATTGATCACCCTTATTCTTTGTGCAGATTTCTTCTTCGTGTAAGTCATCGGATGCAGAGCTTTCATCCTCATCATCACCTGAGCTATCATCACCCTCAGACTCACTACCCTCGTCTTTGACATTTTTCTCACTACCCTCTTCTTTTACATTTTCCTCTTCAAAGAAGGTAGTGCAACTGTAATATGTGTCAAAGAACTCAATTTGATGGGGGTATCAATAACATTTACATTTCTACCTTAGCGTAGCAATTTCTCAGCAGCAAAACCCATTCGATACAATGCTACTTCCCACCCATCATTCAGTAAATTCTTTGTCATCTCTAGTATCACATCAGGATCCATCGGCATTCTGTAATCCACCATTGTTGTATCAATCTTAACCTTATTGTCCTCAAAGTAATGAAGCTCGAGAGTCCTTAAAGGAATTTTGATTAGATTGCCACCACCCCTGGATAAGAAGCACATCAAGAAAGGCTGCAAGACTTGAATGGCAATGCCTTCCAAGATAGTTATATGATTGCATAGGACTATACCATGGTATACTTTTGAAAGTAAATACCCAAATGCAGATGTCAAACTCACATACAAGGCATCCCTTTGTGATTCTGTCATGAACAGGACCAACGTTGATCTTTTCTTATCTGCCATAGGACCTTCTACGATAAACCACACAAGTTCAACTATCCATGACACTGCAAGGTCTTGCAATTCATCTATGAAAAATACGCATGGCTTCTCCCAAGCATGACCGCTCATTGTTATGAAATGCTCTGTATCAATGCCATTGATGTGTGCAAATTTTGTATCATTCTCTAATAGTAGGATATCATAGGAGAAGCTGAATGGAGAACCATCATCTAAACCACCAATTGCTCTACCTTGGGCAGTGGACTACAAGGCCTTTTTCTTGATGTCCATATATTCTGTCTCAATAACCTTTGGCATTTTAGCTCTTAGATCCTTTGTTGGTGTGGCATCTACATCCATTGAAGCCAACCACTTTCTAGCCCATGTCTTATCAAGGAGTTGACCTAGGCTAAGTGCTTTCTTCTTATCCACATCAATTGACTTGATCAGATTTCAATAAAAATAATAGTGCCGAGAGAGCAGCCTCACTTTGAATCATTCGGGTGATCACTTCATCCAAGTTGCTATGCTTGCTCTTCTTTCCAAAGAAGCAGTCACCACTTAGAATCTTCTTGCATACTTCTTCTGTTATTGCATCTGGAACAAACCTTAATGCTCTCCACCAAACAATAGACATCGGTTTCTTTATTTCTTTCCTCTGAGTTGCAGTGTGCTCTGGTGCCTCAAAGGATATCTTCCCTTTTTCATATGCTTGGCAAACATCCACCATGCTCTGAAACACTGAGTCCTCGTGGAAGACGATGCAAGTAACATCCATGTATCTTGCAATGGCGGTGTTCAAATCCTTTGCCTTAACCTTATTACTTGGTATGCCTTGCTTATTGCTTACAACACCTTTCAAGCATCTATAGAACCGAGTCCTCTTTCCCATGTACTCAGATGTAGGTCTCCTGCCCTTCACTGTTTGTGGCTTTCCATAGCCCATCCATAACTCCCTTGCCTTTATCAAGATCTCAGAAAGACAAGAGCTTTTTGCAAGCTAAATGGAGCAGAATTCAGCCTTTCTGATTCTAGAATGTACTTCGAGTCATCGTTAAATATGCATATATGACAAATGACCCATTGAAACTTTTCCATCCACTCAATCTGTGGCAACTTTCCTTTTCTTCCCTCATCAAGGGCGATCCTGCAAGCTTCACAAAAGTGTTGCCCATCAATGGGCTCAAACCTGCATCATTTTGAGAATCTATTCTTTGCCAGCATGTATCTCTTCTCGATGTCAGTCCCATATTGGCTTTGGTACAAAGCCTCTCCACGAACAAAGTCACTCCTTCTAAAGTTCTCAAAAGCATCAAGAAAGTCCACGCGCTTTTGAAATGTGACATCAGGCAAGGTAGGATCATCTTCTTGAAGTCTCTTAAACAACATAGGATGAAGAGTGATATTAGTGGCAACTGGAGTTCTTGTTTTCCTCGTATCTTCATACAATTTGCGTGCAAATGTCTTATCTAGCTTTCTTTGATTTGTGAACAACGAAGCTTGATCAATAAGCATTGTGGCCATGCTGAATTGTGAAAATCCCCAAATTTTCCGCTCACCCTCTGGAGGATGTAAGTCTGCCACACTTATAGAAAAGTCTTCGAGACTTGTATCTTCTTCTTGCAGATCCTCCTATTCATTGCTATCCAATTTTTCGCCTGGTTTTAAATAACCTATACTTGAACGATCTACACGTGGAGTAGGAGTTATTTTTACTCTCTTTCTGGGAATAGCTGTAGAACTTGAATCTGCTCCACGATCACTCCTTATTCCTGTAGTTGCAGCAGTCGATGGTGTAGGCACAGTTGGAGATACTGTAGCTACTATTGCAGATATTGTAGTTACTCTTGCCAGAGTTACCATAGTTATCGCCACAGATATTGGCGGTAGAACTTGAGGGTTACATGTTATAGATGGCGTACTTACTGCTGCACTTACTGCTGCTGAAGGTACAACACCACCACTTGGAAATGCATCCCACATTTTCTTCAATGCTTCTAAGGCACTAAGTAATTCTTGGGATCCCTCAATTGAATCTGGTAAGGGCTTCAAGAAGTGCTTGGGCGTAACTCGTAACTTGTAAACCACCTCGTCATTCTTTCCTTTGCACACAACTTCTATCAAATTGTTTTCTTTAATGTTGATGTTTGAGACCATGCCACCATTTCTTACTGCCTCTGGAGAATATTTCACACTTGACATATTCTCTGCAGTGATCACCAAAAAATACTTTGATTTGTGCTCCATAAAATACCAAGCATGTTCAAGGTATTTGAAAGACACCTTGGAACCAAAACTAAAAGCCATAGTTTTCTGAAAAATAATCAAAAATAAAAAATGAGAATTACAATGATTTTCAAACTCAAAATATTAAATAAATTTCTAATTAAATATTATTTTAAGTTTTATTTATTTTTAATTTTTAAAATAAAATAAATTTATTTTTTTAATTATTTTTTAATATTTTATTTTATTTATTTATTTTTATATTTAAAATTTAATTTAATTTTTAAAATTTTTTTAAGTTTTATTTATTTTAACTTTTTTTATTTTTTTAAAATAAATTAAGTTATTTAATTTTTTTTGTCTTTTTTTTCCTTTTTTAAATTAAATTAATTTAATTTTAAAAATAAAATAAAAATTTAAAGCCCTTTGGGGGCTTAGGGTAGGGGAGAGATTAACCCCCAACCTGTTGCGTGCGCAATAGGTTGGGGGTTAACCCCCTCCTCTCCTCCCGCCTCCCCCTATCCTGCCTCTCCCTTCCTCTTTCTTTGCCTCCTCCTCCCGTCTGCGCCCTCCCATCGACCCCCTCCCCTCCCTCCTGCCTCCCCCTCCCGTCTCCCCTCCCTCCCGCCTCCCCCTCCTGTCTCCGCCCTCCTCGCCCTCTCGCCTCCTTGCCTGCCTCCTCTCCCTCCTCCCACTCGCCTCCTTGCCTACCTCCTCTCCTCCTCCCTCCCGCCTCCTCGCCTGCCTCCTCCCTCCCGATTGCCCTCTCCTCTCCCTCCTCCCTCCCCTCCCGTCCTCCTCACCGCTCCCCGCCTTAAAAAAGAGGGAGAAGAGGGGGGAAGTGGGAGGAGAGTGGAAGGGAGCGGAGGGAGGAAGGGAGGGGACCGACGGGAGGGGAGGCGAGGAAGGGGGAGGGGGCGACAGGAGGGTGGAGGAGAGGAGGGAGGGGGGGTTAATGGCCGAGGAAGGGGGAGGGGAGGCGGGGAAGGGAGGGCAGGGAGGGGGCGAGAGGGCGGGAGGAGAGGAGGGAGGGGGGTTTACCCCCACCTGTTGTGCACGCAACAGGGGGGTTTAACCCTCCCCCTCCCTCCTCTCATCCCCCCTCCCGCCTCCCCTCCCCCTTCTCTGCATCACCCCCCCCCCCCACCCCACCTGTTAAACATGCAACAGGTGGGGTGGGGGGGTTAACCCCCCTCCCTCCTCTCCTCCGTCATCCTCCTCCCCGTGCCCTCTCACCTCCCCTCCCCCTTCCCCGCCTCCCCCTCTCGTCGGCCCCCTCCCCCTTCCTCGTGCCCTCCCCGCCTCCCCTCCCCCTTCCCCGCCCTCCTGTCGGCCCCCTCCCCTCCCCCTTCCCCGCCTCCCCCTCCCGTCGGCCCCCTCCCCTCCCTCCCTCCCTCTGACCTGTGATGGGGAGGGGAGGCGGAGGGGGAGGCAGGGAAGGGAGGGGCTGATGGGGAGGGGGAGGGGGAGGGGAAGGGAGGGACGGTGGGGAAGGGAAGGGAGGGACGGCGGGGAGGGAGGGGCCGGTGGGGAGGGGAGGCAGGGAAGGGAGGGGCCAGCGGGGAGGGGGAGGGGTAGGGAGAGGAGAGGAAGGGAGGGGGAGGGGCCGGTGGGGAGGGGGACAGGGAGGGAGAGGAGGGGAAGGGAGGAGCCAGTGGGGAGGGGGAGGGGGAGGCAGGGAAGGGGAGGGGAAAGGAGGGCAGGGAGGAGAGGAGAAGGGGAAGGGGGAGGAGAGGGGAAGGGAGGGGGAGGGGAGGAGAGAAAGCAGGAGGAGGGAGGGGAGAAGTGGGAGGAGAGGGGAAGGGAGGGGGAGAGAGGAAGCGAGAGAAGAAGGGGGAGGAGAGGGGAAGGGAGGGGGAGGGGAGGGCAAGGGATGCGAGGGAGGAGAGGGGAAGGGAGGGGAGAGAGGAAGCGGGAGGAGAGGGGATGGGAAGCAGGAGGGGAGGGACGAGAGGGAGGGAGGGAGTACCTGGGTGGAGAGGTGGTGGAGCTCCAGGAAAGTTGTGAGAGAGAATGAGGAGAAGTAGAGTCTTATAGGAAATGGGTAGCTTTTAGTTCAAGTCAGCTTTTTTTAGTTTTTAAGGTTATTTTAGTTCTTTTAGGTTCACTATAAGTAGAACATTCTTTCTTTCATTCAAAGATCATTCTTTCCACGCTTCTCTCCTCTCATCAACATGTTACAGGATTCTCAAAAATTTTCAAAATGTTACAAGAGGTGAGTTCATTTCTAACCTGTTGCGTATGCAAGAACTTCTAAGAATCAAGTTTTTGTAAATTTGAATTTTTTTTCAAATCCGATTCTTTTTTCAAAAACTTGTGTGTACGCAACAACTTCAAAAAGCCATTTTTGCATTAAATCTTTTTTCCCACAAATTTTCCTCTTTACCTCAAACTCTCACAACCTATTTTCAAAAATTTCTCTCCTAGCCTATTGGGCATGCAACAATTTTTCAACAAAAAAAAAATCTATTACAAATTTTTCTCTCAACCTCAAAACCACTCAAACCTCCCTACCTATTGCGTACGCAACAACTTCAAAACAAAATTTAATCATAAATCTCTCCAAAAAACTCCTCAACAAAAAAAAAACAATCTATTACAAATTCCTCTCTCAACCTCAAAACCACTCAAACCCTACCTATTGTGTACGCAACAACTTCAAAACAAAATTTCATCATAAATCTCTCCAAAAAACTCCTCAATAAAAAAAAACAATCTATTACAAATTTCTCTCTCAACCTCAAAACCACTCAAACCTCCCTACCTATTGCATATGTAACAACTTCAAAACAAAATTTAATCATAAATCTCTCTAAAAAACTCCTTTTTTTAAAAAAAAATCTATTACAAATCTCGCTCTTAACCTCAAAACCACTCAAACCTCCCTACCTACTACATATGCAACAACTTCAAAACAAAATTTAATCATAAATCTCTCCAAAAAACTCTTCTTACGACACTTTATTACAAATTTCTCTCTTAACCTCAAAACCACTCAAACCTCCCTACCTATTGCGTATGCAACAACTTCAAAACAAAATTTAATCATAAATCTTTCCAAAAAACTCTTCTCACGACACTTTATTAATATAAGAAATCCGTTTATAATATTTTTACTCCATAATATAATAATTTTTCATTAACTAATGTTAAAATATAATTTTGCTAAAAATATATATTATTAATCTATAAATTAATATAATTATTATATAAATAAATATATAAATACATTAATTTAAAAAATATAACTTAAAAGGGAGTTCTTCTAGCATATGTGCTTTATATAATACTTATTCTTAAAACAATGAAGAATTAGTGAATATATTGCTATTATATACATTATTAACTTAAAAACTAATATAAATATAAATTAATTATTATATAAATTTAAATAAATATATAAATTATTAATATTATACATTAATAACATTTAAAATTATATAAATTATATACTAATAACCTTTCAATTTTAAAAAGTAGTCAATCAAAGAATTGAATTAATTTAAAAAATAAGTAAATATTAAAATTTACACACTTACTTTTAGCATGTATGCTTTTCTTCCATGTGTATAATACTTGTTAGTTAGTCGAAGAATGAAAAATTAGATAATGTATTTGTAAGGTAGGTATTTAAAACCATAGAATCTAGAAGAAGTTTAGCATACTTACTTATCTTTGTTACTATGTGTAATACTTTGCAAAAGCCTTAAACTTTATTTAAGGCTTTACACAAAACTACAGTATCATTGCATCCATATCATTTTTTTACTTTAGCAACCACCAGATATCCATGGTATCCATGATATGGAATACATATTTCTTATGAATATTTCTTATCACATAGTTTTTCATTTCTTCTCATACACCATGCAGCATGAATGTAAGAAAATATGAATCGGTGTGCTTTTAGCCTATGTACTTGTCCCTAATCAGTAGGATACTTTGACTAGGTAGACTTATAATTACTTAAAGTAAAGCCTTTACAAAGGATCGTACCTTCTGATACACCATGCAGCATGAATGTAAGAAAATATGAATCGGTGTGCTTTTAGCCTATGTGCTTGTCCCTAATCAGTAGGATACTTTGACTAGGTAGACTTATACTTACTTAAAGTAAAGCCTTTGCAAAGGATCGTACCTATAAACAAAACACTTTGGAAAGCATATAACATATAGTCTATATATATCTAAACTAAATACTTTGGAATGCAGATTTTATATAGTCTATATACCTTAAATCTTACACCCTAAATCTTAAATCCTAAAGTTCCCTAAATCTTAGGTTATAAAATCTAAGCTCTTAAACTTATATAATAGTTATAATCCCTAAACCCTAAACCTTAAACCCTAACCCCTATAACTTATTCTAAAACCTAATTTTCAATTCTAAATCCTAGATTTTAGACTCTAAGCTCATGATCTTATATACTAAACCCTAAAACCTAAAACCTAAATCCTAAATCCTAAACCTTGAAACAATAATCATAAACCCTAAATGCTAAATCCTAAACCCTAAACCCTAGATTCTAAACCCTAAACCCTAAACCCTAAAAACATATTCATAAACTCAAAACCCTAAGCACTAAATCTTAAATCCTTAACCCTAAATACTAAACGCTAAACCCTAAGCCTAAAATACAATCAAAATTTAATGATTTTTTTCAATTTGTGCAATAGGTTTGATATATCCCCCAAACTGTTGCAAGTGGAATAGGTTAATGGTGCACTCAACCTATTGCAAAAATTCAAGGAATTTTCTTGATTTGTGCAACAAGTTGGATATACCCCCCCAACCTATTGCTCAAGCAACAGGTTGGGGGGTATATCCAACCTGTTGCACAAATCGAGAATTTTCTTGATTTGTGCAACAGATTGGATATACCCCCCAACCTGTTGCTCAAGCAATAGGTTGGGGGATATATCCAACAACAGGCCTCGGTTGGGGTGACCCGAACCTGTTGCTCAAGGAACAAGTTGGGGGGTATATCTAACATGTTGCACAAGTCAAGAATTTTCTTGACTTGTGCAATAGGTTAGATATACCCCCTAACTTGTTGCTTGAGCAACAGGTTGGGGGTATATCCAACCTAACTTGTTGCTTGAGCAACAGGTTGGGGGTATATCCAACCTTGCACAAATCAAGGAAATTCTTGAGTTGTGCAAGAGGTTGGATATATTCCCCAACTGTATATCAAATTGTTGCACAAATAATAAAAATTCTTGATTTGTGCAACAGGTTGGATATATCCCCTAACCTATTGCTCAAGCAACAGGTTGGGGGATATATCCAACCTGTTGCACAAATTAAAAAAATTCATTAAATTTTGGTTGTATTTTAGGGTTATGGTTTAGGGTTTAGGGTTTAGGGTTTAGGATTTAA
Source organism: Dipteris shenzhenensis (assembly GCF_047967505.1). Classification (NCBI taxonomy): domain Eukaryota; kingdom Viridiplantae; phylum Streptophyta; class Polypodiopsida; order Gleicheniales; family Dipteridaceae; genus Dipteris; species Dipteris shenzhenensis. The sequence continues at coordinate 16,995,073 of NC_141601.1, forward strand.
GATTTAGGGTTTAGGATTTATAGTTTAGGGCTTAAGGTTTAGGATTTATTGTTTAGGAGTTTAGGATTTAGGGTTTAGGATTTAGGAATTAAATGTTTAAAGTTTAGGATTTACGGTGGTTAAGATGTTTTGGTATTAATTATTTAAAGTTTAGGATGTAGGGTTTAGGTTTAATGCCTTCTCTACTAGTTTCGATATAGAAGTTATTAAGTAATAATAAGCTCAATGATTATTTATTATGTTCATTTTGAGTTGCTAATCTATTTTTGTACATAAAATAGGTATTCACCCTAAGAGAGGGTATGGATGTGGTGTTATATAAGAAGAATGAAGTGGTGGCTTTTGGACGAATTCATAGTCTTGATTCTATGAATGTGTGTCATTTCCAACGTTATGGTGAGAGAAGATGTGTAGTGATAATCACCAACGTTGTAAATCCTGAAGTACATTTAAAATATCCACATGGAGACTTTGAAACATTAGGAGATATCTTACAATGTGACATATTTGATATGCAAGCACACAGAATACTCTGGGACCAAGGCGAAATTGTTCCAAAGACATACTTTCAAGATATCAAGAAAACTTATTTTGAGGGGGCAAAAGTAGAGATGTTATCTTGCTCTGGAGAAGTTTTAGCAATTGGCAACTTTAAGGGCTATGCTCAGCAGAGTTTTCTCTGTATAGTGGAGATAATTAAGTTGACTAGTGCAAGTGTCATTCAAAATGCAATGGATAGTACTTCACATTTAGATGTCCATAATACTACGTCTCAACTACAAGTTCATAGTACTTGTAAATGGGGGTTAGCTTTCTTGAAATCAAGTTTGCCCAAGACAGTTTCCTTCAATGTCATGGAAGACACAACAGAATATTATCAGAAGAAAAAGACTATAACACAAATGGGATCCAAATTGATAAGAAGCTATAGCACTAATCAAGAGTATCATAGTGGCATGCTCACAGGTATTGAGGACATTATAGTAACATATGTTGATGTAGAAAAGGTTTCTTGTGTTGCAAGTGACTCAAATATACTCATTGGTATAGAAGACTTGTCTTGTGTTGCAAGTGACTTGAACAGGCTCACTAGTATAGAAGACTTGTCATGTGTTGCAAGTGACTCAAACAGGCTCACTGGTATAGAAGACTTGTCCTGTGTTACAAGTGACTCAAACAGGCTCACTGGTATAGAAGACTTGTCTTGTGTTGCAAGTGACTCAAACATGCTTACTGATATAGAAGACTTGTCTTGTATTGAGAATAATAAGATGGGACCACAAAAAAAAATACACACAAAGATCGATGGGATAAGTGATGCAATAACAGGAATTGATGATATTAGTGACAATGATCATGATGTTACCACTCGAACACAAGGCAAAAGGGGCAGAGAATCTGAGACTTGTCATGTTGTTCGTAATATTGTTGCTAGCATGCCAGAGAATATAGATGGGAGAATCTTGAGTTACGAAGGAGAAACAGTTCAACCACAAAATTCAAGAGGCATTGGCAACAAATTGACATCAATGAACATGTCTACCAGATTGCCATTTCCAAGATATTATAAGGTATCAAATAATTCTCAAGCCCACACAGCATTTGATTATAAAGATGAAGATTCAAGGGAAATGGATTTGAGATGGTCTTATAACTAGAAAACGCAAGACATTATTTACAAAAAGAAAGTATGTGAGTGTGAAGAGGCGAAGAATCATGGCATCAATTCCAAAACCAAAGAGACATGTAATGCTATCCGAGGAGAATATGGAAAGGATGCTTATGCGAGTTTGTTGCAAGAGACTTTGCATTAGAAAATTTGGGAAAGATGATTGTGCAGCCATATGCCTTGGTATTTAGAGTAAGACAATGCCCAATAGACATAACTATCTTCTTCAAGAGTTTTCATGCTTTCTTCATCAAGGCACTAATCAAGATTTGAGCACAAGACACTATAAACCTAGATTGAAACCCATGGTTAATGGGAGACCCATTTGTAATTGAGGATATCAATGGTTAACTGGACTATCACGTGGCACATACTAGACCATTTGGACAGAGGTGAAAGAAAAAGTAGTTCATACAATTCATGGAAATACCTAAAAGCTTAAATGCCATGGAAGCACTATAAATGCAACCACAACATTAAAGCAAGTTCTCGAAGACCATGCATTACCGTAGCCTCATCTTCAACAAACAATGCTAGATGGACGCGTCGAATGCCAACAACATCTTCCTTTGGGAATGGCAAAGAAGGTCGTCCTAGAAACTGTCAATAAAACTTTACAAGATAGAGATGAGAGCATGATTTCACGATCAACCTTGTACAAAATTTGGCATAGAGATTTTGCCATGTCAAGACACCATCAAAGCAAAGGATGTCAAAATGTAAGACATGTGATGAATTTAAAAATGCCATTGAACATAGTAAATGTGAGCAGCAGTGAGGAAGATATATATTAAATGGCGATCAATCCATTTACGTCATGTGTAGGATGCTCGAAAGTTATATGTTTCTCGGAGAGAGGAAGCTATTTCACATGTCGATAAGTCCATGTGCATCACCATTGATGGCATGGACCAGAATACAACCACTTTGCCACGATATAGATGTATCCCACTAGCATTAGAGGGCAAACGTGGACTAAAAACACACTTGTGTGGAGTATTAGTACATGGATACCAAATCTTTTGTGATGTATGGATTGATAGTTTGCATGACCATGATAGTAACCGGGTTGTTACATCAATCATGAAAGCAATAAGAAAGGTCAGAGATGCTCACGGATGTTTATCTAACACATTACGAATACAAGCTGATAATTATTGGAGAGAGAACAAGAATAAATATATATTTGCTTTATGCTCTATGCTAGTTGGCTTGAAAATATTTAAAGAAGTGGAAGTTGGCTTTCTTCTTTTCGGCCATACACATGAAGACATAGATCAAATCTTCAGTGTTATCTCTGGTGAGTTGAAGGCAATGGATGTTTTGATAATGGAGGATATGCTATTTCGAATTCGAAAAAAAATTGGAGGTTCTCGCAAGGAAGAATAAGAAGTGGCTATCTTAGAGAGGATGGTAGATTGGAGAGCATTCATAGAGCCACATTTACAAACAGGAGATGATGCCCTAATAGGACATACAAAACCACACTACTTTCAGTTTTACATGCATAACAATATTCCAATGATGCAATGGAAGCACTACTCAGTAGATGGAGATCATTTATGGAGTGAGCCATATGCTTTATTACGACAAATAATTCCATTGGATGAAACTAGATTTGTTCTTGCAAAAAAAAAATCACTTGACATAGATGAAATGAAACGCTTGAAAGCCTTCATTAAACATCTTCAAAGTATGATGCATAAATATTCTGGGCAATCAACTAAGAATTTGGAGACAATTAAATCAAGTGAAGCACTTATCCAATCTTTAGAAAGACAAGAAAACTTAATGAGCATTGAATACTATGAATCCTTTTGGCTGGAACAAGCTAGGTCACCAAGTTTTCCTTTGGATATAAATATGTTGGTAGATATGGAGGAAGCAGAGGAATGCCTTTTACCTCGAAAATATTGTGGCAGGAAGGGAGACAAACCCTTACCAGAGTTTATACCATCTAATGAGATTGAAGAGAATCTATTTGTTGCAATTTGGGCATCTGATCCAAGTTCAGAGTTGGATGACCAAGGTGGCCCAATTTGGGTTACAAAGGTTGCTAAGATAGAAAGGGATGACAAGGGAACTCCTATAACATTTACACCTTTATGGTATGAACCAAAGCCATTGAAAAATCTCCCGAGAAGATATACAATAAAACAACTCTATGAGGGATGCTTGCAAAAGAAATGTGAATGGGTTCCAAATAATGAGGTATTAACAGAGGTGGAAGTCAGTAGCATTATTCATTGCTGGAAATCGAGGACATGAAGTTTTTGTGAAGATAGTGGGAGAGAAGGAAGGAGTCTCACTTGCGGCTTTCTCACATACACAATGGGGGAATACACACAAAGGTGGAGGCTAAAAACAGTTTTTCTCTTCTTAGTTGTGAAAGCCAAAAGAACTCTAGTACAAAGAAATAGAAGAACCCTATATGTGGGTCTCAAACCAAACTCAGCTAACTAAGGTGGCATACTAACTGAGCCATGAACTAGAGTACATAAGGATAGCTATCATCCAGCTATTATTCATGGGCGGTGTACCAATCGCATCTGCAACTAACAAGTCGGTGACATAAATGCACAATAGTCACCCTAGCATATCACGAGTGGAGCTCGATATCTCAACAGTTTTAAAAAGAAGCATGGATACAATGTTGAAAAATGTATCACAATCCCTGATCCAAGTCGTATCCATATTAAACATCATTTGGCAAGACTTGACCCATCAAGCGCAAATACATTACATGAATTTGATAACTCTGAACAAGATTCAGTTGCATAAGATAATGTTTTGTATGCTTTTTTTCATACAAATGGTGTATCTATACACCACCAATCAGATAATTTATTGTATGGTTTGTTTTTCAAAAAAAGGGTGTATCTATACACCACTTATATATTGAATTCAACAAACTCTTTTTTTTCAAAAAAATGGTGTATCTATACACCACTTATATGTTGAATTCAACAAACTCTTTTCATATGGTGTCATATTTTCACTTCATAGTGTTAAAATTGAACTAGAGTTAGGAGACTACTATTATTACTATTATAGTTATTGGATGGGGGCACCATGCACGAGTTTGGGAATTATAGCTTCACTAAGCCATTTTTTTTAAAATTATAGGTCACCACTTAACTTTTTAGCTTAGTAAGGCCATATTTGTATATAAGTGATACATTTAGTGCTCTAAAAAACCCAATTTTTGAGCTCACTAAGTGAAGTTGAGTGGAGAAGATATGCTCCAAAAAAAAGTCCAAACCAAGAGAGAAAGTCCAAAAATTTTGAATAGTGTGTTATAACACAATGAATGTCCAATTGTGTTATTCAATTGTTATCTTTCAAGGTTGTTTCTCTGTGCTGTATAGGAAATTAGTGCCATATAGAATAATATTTTACATGGAGTTTTCTTCTTATCTATGCTATATAGCACAATGCATGTGTACTTGTTATTTCTTAATGTTATTCAATTGTTATCATTCCATGTTCTTTACTTGTACTATACAATAGCAAAATCATATGTTATATCCTTGTTTTTGCTATGTGCTATGTTCATGTGCTATATAAAACAACATTCCACATAGATTTTGTCTATTGTCTATGTTGTATAGCACAATGCATGTTTAGTTGTTATCTCCTAATATTATTCAATTGCTATATTTTTATGTTCTTTATCTATGCTATATGGCAAATAATATATCATATCCTAATATTATATTTGTATGTTCTTTGTCTATGCTATATAGCAAATTATATATCATATCCTATGTTCATGTGCTAGATAGCACAATATTTCACATGTATTTCTATTCTTGTCTGTGCTATATAGCACCATGCATGCTCAATTGTCTCTTAATGTTATTCAATTGTTATCTTTTCATGGTCTTTGTCTATTTTAGGTAGCAAATCATATCTTATGTACTATGTTTATGTGCTATGTTGCGAATCTTTCACATGGACTTCTTTTCTCGACTATGCTATATAGCACAATCCATGTTCATTAGTTATCTCTTGATGTTGTGCATTTGTTATTTTTCATGTTCTGCTATATAGCACAATGCATGTTTAGTTGTTATCTCTTTATCAAGTTTTGATCCTTTTAGTGTTTGCAGAAGTGGTGGTTCAAATCTTGGCATTTTAGTGGTTGTAGTTGTGGCTCTTTTTAGCTCTCCTTGGCTCCCTCTTCTCACTTGCTATCCCTTGGAATTGCTTTAAAAAGAATATCCATGTAATTGATTTCCAAGATTTGTTAGCTCTCTGGCTATTTGTGCAATACTTTACGATAATGCTGATGTTCAAGTTGTTTTATGATTATGAGATTGGGATAAGTTCATGGCTATTCCGTGCTTGGTCTTCTTCAGAAAAGAAGATGAAATGAAGTAGGAGGATGAGAATACTATGTTAAGCCTATCAAGAATATAATTTTTCATTTCATTTTCTAGAAAAAATGAAGACAAGTTACTCACTGTGCTCTTTTGAAGAAGATTGAAGAGAATAGTAGAACAAAACATGTCAAATTGTAGTCAAAGACAACACATGAGAAGAGAGAATATATTACACAACCAGATGAACCATGTGCACTTATTGGGATTGGTTGCTAAAGAAAATGTACATAAATCATGTTTGCTGCACATTCAAGCCCCATTTAGGCATTGCACTACAAGAGACGGGCCACTTTTCGACACCAATACCAACACCAAATATGAAGATTTTTTTTAAAAAGAAGTGGAGTGTTAGAATATATGTCGGTGTGTGCATCACAAAGAAAGTGTCGGTGTGGACATCGATAAGTTAAGAGTAGTCAGTGTCGATATGCGCATTGGTGTCAGTGTTGATACATATCGAGACTGCAATGTTAGTATGTACTAACGTTTTAATAGGAATACAAAATTTTTGTGGGGTAGGATTGGGCTTGTTGTTTCAGTCCCATCCTTCCCCACAAATTTTTTTTTCATTAGAATCATGATTAAATATTACCAAAGAGGTGTACAAAATCATGTTACAATTTTACAAAAAGTCCTACAAAGTGGCAAAAGTAGTGCCAAAGCTAAGAATGGCAAATCTGCCAAAGTAATGTGCTACAAAATGACAAAAGTGTCAATTCCCAAATTGGAAAATTTACCGAAGTAATGCACTACAAAAGGGCAAAAGTGCCAAAATAACAAACAACCAAATGTCCTATCCTACTATTGCTCCTCCTCATCCTCCTTGCCCTCCTCACCCTCGGTCTCTTTGCGTGCACCTGATCCATTGCCCTCCTCTTCTATGAGCCTATCCGCTTCTTCTTCAGATCCAGTCTCAAAGTTTGGATCTCTAGATGGGTCAAGCATGGTTCCCTAAGAATGAAACAAGTTAGGAAAACTAAGAGAATTGATTGTAAGACAACGGTGATACTCAAATGATAACTGTTGATAATTAAGGTATACTCACATGACGCGCCGCCACCTTGTGCCAATTGATGTCATATCCTTTGTTCACCATCTCGTAAAACCAAGTGTGGGCTCCAATCTTGAATGCCCTTCTGTACTCCTCGTTAGTCGTTGGAGGCCTATCAATCATACATTCATGTGGATCCAAACTCAAGGAGTTAGATATGATTCATGACAAAACATTTGGACGACTGAACATATTAGATATTCAGTAGTTCAAGATAAATATATACTTACCACCCATGCATTGTTGGCTAGTCTACCACCGCTCATGAGGTGGGAAGGCCATATAGTGTCCAGGCATATCCTCGCTACCCTCCGCTGAGTATAGCAAACACATCTAGATTTTCCTTGTATTCCTTCTTCACTTTCTTCCAATCTTTCGACTCTGCCCACCCTAGCTTGGGCTTTCCTAACTTAACAACCCTCATTAAGTCGTATCCATATGAGACTTTAGGAGCTTCCCCATGCACGTGAGTATGGCATTTTTTTCAAGTCATACTTTCTAGGGTTGGGAATTTTTTCCTTGAGGGCCTCTATGATGGCCTCCTTGGCTCTAATATCCTATTGATTCCAAGGTTTGATTATACCCTTCGGGAATTGGGTGCTCATCAACCTTCTCCTATATCTTATGATCTTCTTCCCAACATCCTCTATAACTTGCCCAATGTTGTTCACTCGATGGATAGGTCCTCAGGTAAAACAAAGTCCAAAGTATTCACCATCGATGGAGTAGCAGCGCTAGAGTGCAAAGTGGAAGTAGGTGAGGTAGAGCGAGGAGTGGAGCGAGCACTTAAAGAGTGAGGGGTACGGGAGTGAAAGGTGCAAGGGGTACTGCAGTCTATGAGAGGGGAAGGCATGGGACTAGACTGGAAGTGGGTCTCATGAATAGGGGGAGACCTAGAGCATTGAGAATTTGCAGACTCGTCTACATCTCCCATGCAACCACAGTAGCCTCGACCCTTACTGGTCTTTTTGGACCTATGACAGTGACCCTCAGCAGGTGATGATCCCTTGGAAGGCACAAGAGGGGATGGATGTCGAGTAGGTAAAGCTATCAATGTCCCTAATCTACTACCCCCAAGGGGTGCAAGAGAGGGAAATGTGGAGCTCCTCTGTGACAAAAGAGAAAAGAATTCCTCTGTCTCCGCATTACTCATGGCTACGACAAACTCATCAGAACTCCTAACAAAGCCATGGGTTGCTAGCAAAGGAGTCTCCAAGGGGTAGGTCCCTGAGGAGTTAGCTGAGTGGAATTAAAGTTGTTTGGAGAGTAGATCCCATGAGCTCTACTCCCCATGAGCACCGAGAGTCTGCTCTCCAAACGTGCGATGTGATGACATGTCTAATTTAATAGGATTGGACAAGTAGAAGCACAAACAATAAAACAAACACAAACACAAAATTGGGTAAGAAGTGGAAAAAATAATAAATACTTACATTTTACTTAAAAGACAATTTACTACTTAAAACTCAAGTTCAATTTACTAAAACTCTAATTATTTTGTATTTATAAACAAAATTCGTATTAATAAACAACATTGGTCTTCATAAAAGACATTATCATATATCCAAAAGTAGAAACATAATTGGTATTAAAAAATACATTTGTATTGTAAATAAAATTGGTCTTGGCATACGAGACATTATCATGCACATGTTAAAGAAAGAATTTTGCTACCGCTCTATGTTACTATCACTCATACTATCCTCCTCATGGCTAGAATGGTCACTGGGAACCTCATCTTGCACATTTTATTCTATATACTTATACTCTTCTTGGACGATGTACCCATGATCCAAGAAGATGTCAACACAGTCCATTATATTCTTCATGGTCTCCAATTTATCAATTTTTGGGTTCCTCCAAAGCTTCCGGAGGATTTTCACCTTGGATCTTGTGACCCACAAGAAATGCCTCTCCTTTGAAGATCTATCTCTCGACCCCACCCAACACGTGCACTTCCATGTTAAAAATTACCCATTCTTCTTCATACATAATCTTCTCTACTGACAAAATATGAAGAGGGGAGAGGAGAAGAGTGGAGATGAGGAGAGAGGGCACAACTAGAGAGCACACCACAAATGACTAACTGTACACTAGATTTAGTTGAAAATGTAGAATATATACAAACCCATTTAGGGTTAGGGAATCTAACCCTTTCCTTTATAGCACTCTATTGGGTTAGTGCTATGCACATATGATCACATGATGGTGTTATGCACACGTGATCACATGATGTTGAGTGTGAAGTCTCAACACCTTCCCTCAAGATCAACATCATGAAGTAGGCCTTCCCTCAAGATGATGATTCTGGGTAATTGAAGAAGGATTGAGCATTACATTCCATCACACCCCTTTAATCAAAATGTCCTTCCTTTGTGTCAAACCAAGAGCTAATCAGTGTTTCTCGAAAAGCTCTTTACCTAGTGGTTTGGTAAAGATGTCTACAACATTCTCTTGGCTATCACAATGCTGCAATGTGACGTCACCAAGTAACACTCTTTCTCTGATGAAGTGCTCTCTGACATCAATGTGCTTTATCTTGGAGTGATATACTGGATTCTTGTCCAATGCTTGAGCCGAATGATTATCACAATATATAGTTGTTGGCTTTGACTCATCAAAGTAATCTATTTCTAACAATAGTCTTCTGAGCCATATAGCCTCACATGCACTTGTAGTGAGTGCTCTATATTCTACTTCAGTCGAAGACAAAGAAACAGTTGGTTGTTTGTTTAACAACCATGATATAGCACCTTGACCAAGGAAAAATGCATATCCTTGTGTCTATCTCCTAGTCTCATGATCTCGTGCATAGTCACTGTCACAGTATCCATGCAACCATGGATAACTTCCTTTGTATTCTATCCCAAATTGTCTTGTACCTCTGATGTATCTCAAGACTCTTTTGGCTGCATTCCAGTGAGACTATTTTGGATTTGCCATAAACTGTGCTAGTGAGCAAACTGCATAACAAATATCTAGCCATGTGATAGTCAAATATATAAGAGATCTGATGAGTTTCCTGTAGTACCTATCATTGACTGTATGCTTTTTTGAATCTTTAGTAAGTTTCAAACTCTGTTTCATGGGAGTGGTTGCAATCTTGCAATCTACCATATGCTCGCCATATGAAACTTCTTCAGGAGACTGTCAACATACTTGAGCTGACTCATGAATGTGCTATCTGAATCTCTCCAAAACTCAATTCCAAGACAATAGTGTATAAGTCCAAGCTCTTTCATGTCGAACTCTGCAGATAAGTCTTGTTTTAGTTTTCTGATGAAGCTATCCTTGCTTCTTGTCACAATCAGGTCATCTACATACAAAAGTGCAATAGTAATGTCTTCCCCTTGAACTTTGTTTTAGAGAGTATGACCTGCATTGGACTTCATGTATCCTAGATTAGCAAAATACTGGTCGATTCTGCTATACCAACTTCTGGGTGCTTGTTTTATATCATAGAGACTCTTTTTGAGATGGCAAACCTTATTCTCTTTTCATGGTTCAACATAACCTGCTGGTTAATGCATGTAGACTTCCTCGTCTAGGTAACCATTGAGAAATACATTCTTAACATTGAGCTAGTACACATTCCATCTGCTGAGTGTCGCTACTGATATCAAGAATCATATGGAATCCATCTTTGCTACTGAAGCATAAGTCTCATCATCATAGTCCTGACCATATTACTATGTGTAAATCCTTTTGCAACTAGTCTGGCTTTGTATCTTTGAATACTTCCATCTGGATTGTACTTCACTTTGTATACCCATTTGTTTGCTATGGCCTTCTTGCTTGGTGGAAGGTCCCATAATTCCCAAGTATTATTCTTATACAAAGCATCCATTTCTTCATTCATAGCAGTTTGCCATTCTAGCTTGTCTACTACATCTTTGAAGTACACTGGCTCTTCTGTAGCCATGAGGGTAGTCATAAGAGTATAGTTGGTGGTTTCCACCTGAATTGCTTTGCCTTTTTGAGCATATGTCAATCTGGCTGGTGGTTTGCTTTCCCTATAGACCGTGTGAGCCGCTATGGCTCTGCTTGAGGTGTTTTTGGCAATTCTTGCTCTTCTTCATCAACCATTTATGTAGATGACTGTGAAGTCGATGCTTCTATCTCTTGTGTAGGTGAGGTTTTCCATTCTGATTCTTCATCAAAGATTACATCTTTGGAGATAATGACCTTGCAATCATACAATTTGTATGCTTTGCTTTCTTCACTGTAGCCAACCATGATGCATTTGCGTGACTTCACATCCAATTTCCTGCAATGATCATCATGTATGTAGGCATATGCTATGCAACCAAATATGCAGAGATGCCCAATGTGTGGCTTGTGTCCAGTGAATATTGCTTCATAAGGAGTCATACCTTGTATTGGTTCAGTAGGAAGCTGATTAAGCAAATAGTTCACCGTGGCTATTGCTTCTACCCAATACTAATTCGAAAGATGCTTCTCACTAAGCATTGCTCTAGCACTATCTGTTAAAGTCCCATTCTTCCTTTCAACTCTTGCATTCTGCTGAGGAATATCTGCACATGTGAATTGTCTTCGAATGCCGTGATTTTTGCAAAAGTTCATGAATGTTGAAGACATGTATTCACCTCCTCTATCTGATCTCATGGCTTTGATCTTTCTACCTATCTGGTTTTCTACCATGGCTTTGAATTCTTGAAATCTGGAAAAGACTTCAGATTTCTCTTTTAGAAAGTAGACCCAACAATATCTATTGTAGTCATCGATGAAAGTCAAGTAGTAAAGTAAACCATTGATGCTACAGGTCTGGGCATAACCCCATACATCTGCATGAATCAAATCAAGAATACCTCATGCACGAGAGGTACTTCTACCAAAGTTGGTTATCTTTTGTTTGCTGAAGCAGCATGCTTTGCAAAATTTTCCAAGAAACTGTAGCTTTGGAATTCCAATTGCCATATTTTGATTCCTGAGATCTAAGAAGTACTTGAAGTTGACATGACCATATCTCTTGTGCCATTTTGCAGATAGTGGCATCTATTGTAGTTGAGCTAACATGGCATGCTTTTCTGGTACTGTAGCTAGCATTCTGTATAAGCGTCCTTCCTTGACACCTTTTGCTACTAGCTAACGTCTTATGGATTTGTCTCTGATAGTGCATTCATCTCTGTCGAAGATGACTCAGTAGTTGTGTTCAGTCATTTGACCTACTCACAAGAGGTTCTTGCTGAGCTTTGCAACATAGGGCACATTTTAGCTTCTGGGACAATATTGGCATAAAGTGAAATGAGTCTATGGGTCCATACGAGAGGGAAATATCATCCTCGTGCTTGGGTTATCCTTTCTAGCTTATGGGACAATGTTGACATAAAGTGGGTGCATGAGGATGGTAAGCTATCATGGTGAATAAAACAACAAAATACGAATAACATCAATTCACCGACACATTTTAGTACACATGTTGATTGTTTCAACTTGCACATAAAGCTATTGAATGATTCAATCAAAAGGAAATTGCAAGTATACATGCACATGTACAAATAAACATAACAAGGATGCACCAACTTGTGAATTAAAAAATGCTACAGTTTAGACACAATTACATCTTAATGTTGACTCTCATTCACAATTTCAGTTCTACAAAAACATCCCGATAGTCTTCTTTTAAATTCATCCCAATTTATGTTCCATAGAAACACCCTAACAATCTTATCTTAAATGTATAACAATAAACCTTCAAAGTAAACAAAAAATAATTTATATGTATAAATGTAGAGATTTTCAAAATTTTAAAATCTTGAAAGAGCTAGGATACCCTCATCTTTCCAAGCACAAGAACATACATTTTTGTCTCCCCCAAAGATACATATAGATAAAAATTTTGAAATATGGCTATCTAAAGAAAAATCCAATCATATGGACTCGTCACATCCATCATAGGTTGTAAAATCATTCTTGAAAATGATCCTAAGTTTTTTTATACCACCCACAATTTAAGCTCAATATAATTAGTCACACACTAGGATTGTTCTCTCTTAACCCATTTTATATTGACTATTATTAAATGTTGTTACCTCATCAAAGTCACTGCAGCATATGCATAGCACATGGGTTCAATAGAAGGGATTGTTAAATAGAGAAGATTCACTTTTCTTTTTACAAAAGTATACTTATAAAAGGGATTTTTTAATAGTAGTATTGAAAGAAACCAAAATTTTGTTTGAAAAAAGTGGACTATTTTAAGCATTATGGCTTATAGATAAGGGGTTTCAATAATACCACTTGTATGCCATGATATACAGGTTTTTCTATAGTGACTCCCCCAAGGTTGTTACAAACCTATTAATTGACATGTGAAGTACCATATTAAAACTATTCATGAGAATCCTCGAATTTTCTTTATTCTCCATGTGATTGTCACACCCTATCCCATGTTTCTTTTAGAGACTAGCTATGCTTATATCCTCTAGTCCCCCTCTCATTATTCCTTTTTTAGTTCTTCACACCATATCTAAGTTGAATTTTCTTTGGCCTCTTACATTTCTATACATTTTCCAAGACATATGCATGATATTTTGGACACCCACTCTTCTTGCATCCCATACCAAAAGGTTTGACATTAATATTCGACCATCTATTTAGCATTTTATACCAATTGACCAAATGAGTTTGACATTATACACCAGCTTCAGCAAAATGAATCCAATGCACTTTCACATTCAGTTCAGGTTAACCCATAATATATCATCTCCTTATGATATTAACAAATAATTATACAATTGCATAGCAAAAAATTCTAAATCAAATACAACAATTTCTTTCCTCTTCTAAAATGAATTTTCTCAATGCTTACACATTTGGTAAAGAAATCCCAATCTTCCTCGAATAAAGGATGTCCATGCTATGCAATTAGCAATTGTCACCATCCTTAGATTTTGATATTCCTTTTTTTCCCACTTGAGGTCTCTTTCATTAATAATTTGCATTATCTTCTAATAAGTTTAGCATAAATTCAATCTCCATTACACTAAACAAGTAGGATGTAAAATTATGTAATGGAGAAATGTGTAAATGGAATGCACCTTATAATAACTTTCTAGTAATGGGGTCTTTTACTTACTATTTGCCTTATCAAAAATTTATAGTTCTTTATTTTGACACATTTTTAAACATTCAAAGACCCCAAACCATGTAGAAATTTGAAGCTACAACTCTTTAGGTCGCTCTTATCCACTACTAGTTGGTCCATCAAAAGCATCCACCCTTTGGGCATAGATGAAAAATTATGCATACACTGTGCATTCAAGGTGCAATATGCAAACCCCTAACTCCATACCAGTCCTAGATTCCATTTATTTTATGATTCGGTGAAATAAAAAGCCCTTTTCTAAGTATATTTTTATGAATTAATTGGACTTCAAATTCCTCCCTATAGATCATTTTTCTAATTTCAATATATACCCACATACAATTTTTGAATTTTGTTATATCTATATTCATGTGCTACATAGCGCAAGATTTTTTTTCTTGTGTATGCTATACAGCACAATGAATGTTTAATTGTTATTACTTTATGTTATTAAGTCGTTATCTTGTCATGTTGCTTATCTATGCTATATTATAGAAAAAGCATAGGTTATGTCCTATGTTCATGTGCTACATAGCACATGATTGGACATGGATTGTTTTCCTACACAACAATATATGGCACTACTTCAGCAGTACATTCCATATATTTTACATAGAGTTTTGTTCTTGTCTATGCTATATAGCACAATGCATGTGTACTTGTTATTTCTTAATGTTATTCAATTGTTATCTTTCCATGTTCTTTACATATACTATACAATAGCAAAATCATATGTTATATTTTTGTTTTTGCTATGTGCTATGTTCATGTGCTATATAAAACAACTTCCACATAAATTTTGTCTCTTGTCTATGTTGTATAGCACAATGCATGTTTAGTTGTTATCTCCTAATATCATTCAATTGCTATATTTTTATGTTCTTTATCTATGCTATATAGCAAATAACATATCATATCCTAATATTATTCAATTGTTATCTTTTTATGTTCTTTGTCCATGCTATATAGCAAATTATATATCATATCCTATGTTCATGTGCTAGACAGCACAATATTTCACATGTATTTCTGTTCTTGTCTGTGGTATATAGCACAATGCATGCTCAATTGTCTCTTAATGTTATTCAATTGTTATCTTTTCATGGTCTTTGTCTATGTTAGGTAGCAAATCATATCTTATGTACTATGTTTATGTGCTATGCTGCAAATCTTTCACATGGACTTTTTTTCTTGACTATGCTATATAGCACAATCCATGTTCATTAGTTATCTCTTGATGTTGTGCATTTGTTATTTTTTCATGCTCTTTGTATGTGCTATATAGCGCAATGCATGTTCAATTGTTATCTTTTTATTAAGTTTTGATCCTTTTAGTGTTTGCAGCAGTGGTGGTTCAAATCTTGGCATTTTAATGGTTGTAGTTGTGGTTCTTTTTAGCTCTCCCTGGCTCCCTTTTCTCACTTGCTATCCCTTGGTATTGCTTCAAAAAGGATATCCATGTAATTGATTTCCAAGATTCCTTAGCTCTCTGGCTATTTGTGCAATACTTTACGATAATGCTGATGTTCAAGTTGTTTTATGATTATGAGATTGGGATAAGTTCATGGCTATTTTGTGCTTGGTCTTCTTCAGAAAAGAAGATGAAATGAAGTAGGAGGATGAGAATACTATGTTAATCCTATCGAGAATATAATTTTTTGGTTTCATTTTCTATAAAAAATGAAGACAAGTTACTCACTTTGCTCTTTTGAAGAAGATTGAAGAGAACAGTAGAACAAAACATGTCAAATTATAGTCAAAGACAAAAAATGAGAAGAGAGAATATATTGCACAACCATATGAACCATGTGCACTTATTGGGATTGGTTGCTAAAGAAAATGTTCATAAATCATGTTTGGCACACATTCAAGCCCCATTTAGGCATTGCACTACAAGACATGGGCCACATTTTGACACCAATGCCAACACCAAATACGAAGAATTTTTTTTGAAGAAGTGAAGAGTGTTAGAATATACATTAGTGTGTATGGAGTGTGTACGTTGCAAAGAAAGTGTCGGTGTCGATGTCAATAAGTTAAGACTAGTCAATGTCAGTATCCTTATCGATGTCAGTGTTGGTACATACCAACACTGCAGTGTCAATATATAGGACTATTAAGGAAATAAAACTTATTGAATTTCTCTCTTTGCTCATCTTTCTTTCAACCCCTTTGCCTTGGGAAACCTCTGCAATGACACGATCATCGTCCTTGATGTTTCAAGCATGTGGCATATTGGGATCCATGGATGTAAGAAATGCTATGATGTATACTAATGACTCTTGCACAAGCCATCCCTTTGCCATGCTTGCTTTGGGTCTAGCTCTTTGCCTTAAAAATCCCTTCAAAGTTTTCGAGGAAAAACATCCAACGACCATGAATGGTTCCTGCAATGGTGACCTCATCAGCTATGTGTACAAACAAGTGCACCTGAGTTGTCATAATTCTTGAGGGAAAGTGCTTCTCAAGCAAGAACCCAACTTCAATGGATTCCACCTTAGCCCTCTTAATGCTTAATACAAAGATCTCTCTCTGACAGATCCACCTATTCCACATGCACCCGTAAGATTCAATAAGGTCTGTCGATCCTTTAAAATTATATGAAATATAATGAAGGTGATATGATAGTAACCATATCTGACAATGCCACTGATATGATAGTAAGCATACCTGACAATGCCACTGATCTTGTAGATAGCTTTTTTAACATCTTCTGCTAAGCACCATCTCATTGTGATTGGGAGGATAAACTACCGAAGCAGCAAAGGAGTTATGACAACATATCACAATCATATAAGTTACATGAAAGCATCACAATCTTAGCTCTACTAATCATTCAAGCTAACATGTAGAATACTTGTAAGACCTTGTGCCAATCATGGGACTTGAGGCCACTAAGCTTATTGTCCATTGTAAATGCTCCCCTAAGGCAATGCATGTGTCTTGTGGGTGTCTAAAAAGATGCAATGTATGCCTTTACCCTTGCCTCCTCTACCTTGGAAAGGATCCATGTTGCCTTCGACAGAACGATTCTAGGAGGACGCTCTTGGGTTACTGAACCACCCGCTTGAGTTGTAGAACCACTCTAGATTCTATGCACACGCTCTTGGGGCCACAAATGAGGCATTCTACTCATCTTGTGCAAGTCTTTTGAACCCCCCTTGTGTCTTTGTCACCGACCACGTGTGCCTAAATAGAAGACCCCACATTCTTGCTCGGGGGGGTCACTATGTATAAACCCTCTATACCACGTGCGTTCAAGGCATATTTCTAAAATCCCTTATCTATAAATTTTTCATTAATAAAATGTACCCCTTTTCTAGACAAATCTGTAAATTTTTTCCAAAACTATTTAAAATAGTCCCTTATGTATATTTATTTATGTAAATTTTAGAAATAAAAAATATCCTTCTGTTGAACTCACGTGATAGGGTTACATATGATGAGTGACCCCCCCGAGCATTCTTGAAGATATGCATGGGATCCAATAGATGATTGATTTGTAACTCACCCCCATATGGAAGCTCATGAAACATCAACAGCCATTCCATACCAAGAGGAGGCTCCTCACCATTAGCTCTCCAATCCCAAATCTAGTCACTTGCCTTCCTATGGACCAATGGTGGATCAAGTTGACCTTCACGTGCACGATGATCAATCAGTAGGTATTGACCATGACCTTCATAAACCATCTTCCTCATATGTTTGTAGTGTCATGCATTCAAACTAGGGCCACAAATACGACAACTTGTGTTTTAAGTCCTATAATATGCATGCATAAATAGCTCATTAGACATGCATAGATCACACCATAATAAAGCATAAACTTATGAGTACGCATGCACTGAAATGTACCTGTGCATTCCCATATCCAAGATATTCATTCATGGTCCACATCAAAATTCCCCTGACGGAAATGTTTGTGGCCCCTCTCGTGACTCCAGAAATATCAAAGACACATATGTTCCTCCATAGGGTCTGCATCTCCTTGATCAAGGGTGCCATGTACACGTCCATATTTTTTGCCTCGTACTTCCTCGACACAAGTAGGGCAAGCATGAGACCTGTCCCTTCTTTATTGTTAGCCATGGCAAGATATTGTAGTTCACCAAGACTATGGGTCATGTCGGCCAAGATGTCGAGCTAATGTGAAAGGTTTTATGCCATCCATTGCGATCTTGAGATGTAACTTACGTGGCTTCCTTACAAAGTCTGGCCACATGTTGTCCCAAGAAGCACAATTTGCAGGGATCCTCAAAGTGTCATCGATGGATCAGTGTGCAGCATGCCACATCATTAGCTCCACAATGGACTTGCATCTGAACATGTGCGGTATTCTAGGTGTGTACCATGTTTGAGCATGATCATAAAAAGAGTTGGTATGCCAACAAGCACACCACAACAAATGCAAACTCGGTGACTCAAGAAGCCAAGACAAAGAACAAGTCCGAGGAAGAGGAAAATGACAAAGTGACAAAGGTTAATGCCAAAACTGAGGCCCACCCAAGATCAGATGTTTCTTTGTGAAAAAGATGGTCATACTAAGGCAAAATGTAAGCTATATCTAGAACCCATTAATATGCTTAAGATTAATTTTGGAAGATAAGAATTAGGCCTAGAGTGTGGAGTCTTTCTCGATGAGGTGTTAGGGACAATTAATGTCAATGCACTCACTTGGCCTATACATTTAGTTTCTAGTTTTGAGAAGGCACCACACCCAACCAGTGTCACTAATTAGAACAAGGAAATCTAGATGACCTTCAAAGTGGCTAAACAATTGAAGGGAAAGGACCCCATATTTGAGCTTTTGACTGAGTCGATTCTAGCCTCAAAAATGGTTACCAAGCTAGGCAAAGCATCAACAAGTACATTAAAGCCTAAACTAACCTAAGCTGATGGCCTAAGTTTTGAGGTCACAGAAGCATGGGAAACATTCCAAAAAATGAAAATAATGTTGATAATGGGTGATCATTATAGTTGGCCTCTTACTGGCAAGAATTTTTTGCCAACTAGCTCATCCCACAATACTAGGGAAAGGCCCAAGTGGTTTCAATCCTAGTCACCAGGAAAGATTAAGAAGCATTATAGGTGTCATTGTGGATGGAGGTTTAGGAGTAATTATCATCCCAAAATATTTGGTAAAACACTTAAATCTCAAGAATTTGAAGCCTCTCAAATTTGAGTATGTATGGCAAATCAAAGACCATAAGATCCCAAAGATGTGCACTTTGATGTGGTGAGTACCATTGGAGGGCTCTACTATCATCAATTTGATAGTCATTGCTATGGAAGAAAATGCCTGGACATATCGATAGCAAAACCTTCATTAAAAAGTGCAAAGTTACTACATGTTTAAGGTCCAAAAAATATGACAATTAAGACCAAGGACTCTGAGGTGAGAATTGCAACCTATGGGAGAAAAGTTCCAAAGCTACCAACCCAGGAGGTTGCTGACCAATTTCCATAGGGCATTGGACCTCTCATAATGAGGATACATCTTGCCTATTAGTGAGATTGACTATGTCAAAGTGTCTATTGAGTTAAAAAGGTCACAAAGGTTTAGCTTAAGGAACAGCAACATTTTTATCTCAAGCATTTCACTATAGACTTCACAAGAGAACAAGAGCTAGACAAGCATAAAGCAACAATCAGTTGTCTTGGTGAGCCTCAAATTTTGGTTCTCAAACAAATCTAGAAGTTGAACTTTAACTTTGGTACGATAGAAGATCCATGTAGAGTATTGGTAAGGAAGAATTATGTTGATGATCAACTCATTGCTATTAAATGTCTCTTCATGCAGTATAGGGATGCCTTTTCTTAGAGCTATACTGATCTCCAAGGAGTGCCACTAGCGATATCTCAACACTAGATCCTATTGATACCCAAAACCAATTCATCACTAGAGTTATTAGATGAATCCGAGTTATGCCAGGCCATTTCATCAATACAGGTACTGGATGAATCTGAGTTATGCCAAGTAGGTAAATCCAAGTTTAATCAATTGATCAAGGCCAAATACATCTATGCAATCAATTGGAGTGATTGGCTATTTTCCATCATGGTGGTACCCCAAAAAAATGGAAAGCTCCAGGTGTGAGTGGAATACTAGAAGCTAAATGCTTAGAGGAATATATCTCAACCTAGCTGAGTTTGTCCTTTGTGTTGGATTATGGGGACATTATTTCCAAGGAAGGGATCCAAATTGAGCCTTATAAGATTTGAGCAATAGAGCAAATGCTAGAACCCAAGAATTTGAAATAGCTTAGGTAATTTCTAGATTAACTAGCTTCTATAGGAGGCTTGTGAAGGCATTTGTCCAAATTGCAACACCTATTTATAAGATTACCAAGAAAGTTACCAAGAATTTCTACTAGAACGAGGAGGGAAGTAGCTTTTCCAAGATCTTAAGTAATGAACAACCATGACACCAATTCTGGGTATGTGAAATTCATGAGATGAGTCTTGAATCATCCTTTTTGCTTCAAAGAACCTTCAAAATGCCTCCAAAATGCTCAACAAAGTCCACATCCAGCTAATGGTCACACCCATGAGGTTCTCATGTGAGAAATCGGCTCACCCAGACAAAAAATTCATCACAGGCTCCAAAATTACCCAAATTTTCATTTTTGCTTAAAAAACCACTCAAAGCTTGGAAAAACCACTCGAGAGACTTGCAAAACCACCAACGGCGGGCTTCCACAAGGTTCAAATACCATTTGGGCAACTCAAACAAGCACCCACAAGCTTGCTCCACCCTCTCAAGAAGCTACAATAATAGGCTTTGGGCTCTAGGCACACACATAGGCTTAGCTAGACCACCCACACTCTGATACCAATTGAGAGATCTCAATAACGAAAGTAGAATGGAAGAAGATAAGAGAGAGGGAGAGCCACACAAGTTTTGCTAGATGCAGAACAACCTAATCTTCTATTATCCATATATATATATGTTCCTTCAACTTCACAAAAAATGGCTACATTGAGCATGCATTAGTCTCTCTCTCTCTCTCTCTCTCTCTCTCTCTCTCTCTCTCTCTCTCTCTCTCTCTCTCTCTCTCTCTCTCTCCAATCCTCCAACATTAAGAAGGATAATCGTAATTGATTATAAAATTGAGATCTATGTGGATGCTAAGCCTAGTCGTTTAGGGTTTTGAACTGGTTGAAACAAGCTTCATTATTCTAAGTATAGAGAATGTTGATCAGGTGTTTCTGGTAGTCGCTTCAAGGAAAATTGACAAATGGACCATGTGCATCAGTTAAAAAAAGTAAATGTCACAACCAAGCAAGATCATTTTCCACTCTCTTTCTAGGGCCATGAGATGTATATTGGGATGCACCTTTTGGTTTATATCAAACCACATTGAAGAAGATAACATCATGAGGACAAATTTTACCACACTTTGGGGCAAATTTTTCTTTAAGTTCATGCCATTAGGACTCATCAATGTCCTCACCATGTTCCTAGGCTAAAAAATAAATTATGAAAGAGCAACAGATGTGAAAACACTTTAAAAATGGAGTTGCCGATGTGCAGCTCTAAAAATTGCATGTAGCTTGTAGAATGGTTATGGAGTCTCAAGAAAACATGATGTGTGTTGTTGTTGAAGCTTCAATAAACTCTCTCTCTCTCTCTCTCTCTCTCTCTCACACACACACTCATACACAAACATAAAAGATTAAAACTTGAAGGAGGAGAGCGTAGACACCATTTTGTACTATAAACAAAAATGAATATATATATATATATATATACAAGTGCTATTCACACCTAGATAGTCGTCAAAGGAATCCTTTTTATTTATTCATTTTTATACACAGAAAGTGGGTGTTGTGTTGCTCTTCTTGAGTCAAATAAGGATCACTATAAATGGTCATCCTCTAATGGGATTAGGGGAACGCCTTGATGACCCTTGGGTTTGAGTTAAGGGAGGGCATTAGAACTAGTGAGAGGGATAAAGGTGTTAGAGGAGAGTAAGCATATGTACCTCTAGCCAAGCTAACTCCCACCCACACTCTTCAATGCCCCTTGACATTCTCAAACTTTGGTTTGGCTTCTAGCTTATTCTTGGTATAACCCAGTCAAAATCTAGCCAAGAATCCTCCTTCAAGGACTGTCTATGCATGTGTGGGTAAAATGCACAAAAGTTCTATTTATAAACATTTATCAACTAGTATGCTTAGGTAGCGGCTAGCCTACTTGAAGCCTATTGTGACCCCTCATTCCGTTTTGTCTCTTATCTCCATAGTTGTGACATGTATACTATTTGAACCTTTAGATCAATGCACACGAGGTCACAAAAGTGCCACTGGTGGGACTCTCAAGCCCAAGAGGTATTATTTTGTGTGAACCAAATCAATTTGTCATTAATGGATCTAATGGAGCTCGTGTGAGCTTTCAAGGCCATCAGGCAAGCTAAAGGGAGCTTTGTGTATGAGGCGCACAGTGTAGGTGGCCATTTTTCTTTGGTTGGATAGAGCAGGTTGTTACTATGTGGATTCCTGGAGGAACATTGAAGGCAATGCTCAGAGCCAGATGGCAAGTGCAGCTTGCTTGGAAGAGAAATGGCACACATATGCTAAAATTTGCACCCTCAAGAATGGAGCCGCCAATTTGAGCATTAATGGCACTTCAAGTCTACGTCAAATTTTGAGCCAATCTCCGAGGCAACCACCAATGGCACATTTCTCACCTCGTGTGGAGTGGACCTTAACAACAATGCTAGGAGAATTGATGTGATGATATTCGTGGGTGGTGATTCCTCTCACTTTCAATTAGTACATTTGACCATAAATTAATCTGGCTTCTTGTAAGAAAAAAGCACATGAAGATCGGAGGCCCCACACACTAATATATATATATATATATATATATCTCATGGCTGTATACGGTATTTTCCTTCATGTACGTTTGAGACAACTCCCGACTCGCCTCTCCAGATTCCTTTGAATGCTCCCACGACACCTGCAAAGTTGAGACCTTGATCAGTTGATGATCATCATTCATGACCGTAGCCTTCAAAGTGAACTGTGCTGGATTCTTTCTGTCCTTTCGAACTTTATGTCCCAGTAAACTTTAAAGCTACCTTCAAAAGTCCCAGTCCGGACTCGGAACTGGGCAAGTTGGCATTAAAAAAGTATGTTGGCCCTTGGCTACGAAACTTCGCCCCTTCGTTCACGTTTGCATGTTCGCCTAGGCTGGAGGCCAGAGCTTCAGAACGAAGTTTGAAGATGCTGGGCATTGCTGGCTGGCTGTAGACTCTGAAGTCTAGGGATTCGTGCTCTACATCTTGTCAACTTTCAAGCTCTGCACAGTGCATACAATCCAATGAACCCATGACCGTCAATAAAGAAATAGCATCTGCTCTACTGTTTTACTGAAGGAAGTACCACTGCTTCTGTGATCATTGGCCATCCTGAGACGCAAAACTGCAATCCGTGCACGATCGGTCACAGCAGTTTCTACCTGTCATTGAATCATCACTTTCGTTTTGAGCTCACGGATCAAATGAGGTATTTACGATGTACAAGGACAAGGAAATGCTGACGGAACGCCAGCTACATTGCGCAGGCAGTGGATCTCAGCCAGATTCTCAGGCTATCCTACAAAAGAAGACTGAACGCACCTGGTCGACTGTTTCACAGAAGAACTGGGCAAAACCAACAGACTTCCCAAAGACATAGGAGTCATAGGACCTGTTTCCACGCAGCGTGAAATGGTCCATTTCAAAGCTAGAAGGAGCAGATGGTGAGTTCCCACGTGAGAAAGGCAGTGGGCAGGAAATGGCCCATGGAGCAGACAGTGGTAGAATGGATCCACAGTTTTTCGATGGATCCTTTGGGTCTCCTGGGTGCTGCTTACATCGTAAGCTGGGCAAAGCATCCATCCAATTTGCTCGCGCAGGAGAAACAGTACAATTGCATGGAAGAACACCTTTTGCGTGTGAATTGGAAAGGGGGTGTTGGTTTGGCAACCTCATAGCCTTCGATGGTGTTGAGGGCAGGGACAAAAATTCAGCTACTCCCCTACTTGTAAGTTGAAAAATAAATTGATACACCAATTTTTCTCATGAAAAACCAAATAGAATATCCATTTTTCATTTGACAATAAAAATTATTTAATGAAAAATCCACATAAATAAATCTTTCATTGAAGAAATGTTTAGAAAAAGCACCAGCAAATAATATAGAAGTGATATATAGAAAAAGCACTAAACAAATAATATAGAAGTAAAATTGTTCACATCTTTATTTTTCTACTCTTTCCTTGCTCATTTTCCCATATATCCAAAACTCTAGACCAAGATACATTGGAAGGATCGACTTGGTTTGAAACAAGCATCATATGAGCATCTAATGTTTCCAACACTAGATTACTTCTAGCTATAGTTTTGATTTTATTTTGTCTTGAAAAGCCTCTTTCACACTCTGCTGTACTTGCTGGAATAACCCATATGGCTTGCCATAGTCGCATCAACTCTGGAAACTGCAAAAACCATTCATCCCCCCCACTGGACACACAAAATTCCCATGCTTTTGGCATCCGTTTATCAGACCCTGCTGCATATAGCTGCTCCACAAAGTCCTCTCGCTCACTAAGGCACAACTCTTTCTTTGCAACTGGGTGGTAACCGCTGCAGAATTTTTCAAGTAGCTTTCCAAGCCATTCTTGAGTCTTTGATTCTCGATCATCCACATCCTCTGGATAACTTCTGGGCTCAAAGAACTTAACAGCATTAAAAGTACCCAAATCTGTAAATCTGCTATTCAATGCATCAATTACAGCCTGTACAAATGTTCTCCCCAACAATATACTATCATCTATGCTTCCCGTATTATTATCATCATGTTGAGAAGGCACACTATGCTGCAATAGGATACCATCTTCTTGCTGCTCCTCTCCTTGAGTAGAGGTTGAGGCATTCTTTTGCTTTCTAGGGATTGGAACAAACCTTAAATTAAAAATTCTGATTGCATCATTTTTTGTATATTTCAAACCACCTGTAATTGCCATTTTCAAAAAAGGAGCTACATATGTACTCCCCTTTCCAAAAGGCTTGTTATGGCGTAAAAACATCTTCTTCAAAGTATTAATGGTGTTGTCCAGCTTGCGTCCTATTTCTGTAAGATCAACTACTTCATGTTGAAGGTTCTTACTCAGGATGTTCAATAATTCCAGCACATCTGCAAGAAGGTTAATAAGAAATTGCACTTGTTGGAATATAGTGGCTGTCTGATAGCCTTTTAAATTCTGAACTTTCCAAATTTCCAGAATTGCAGGCATAAGCTCAACAAGCCTCTTCATCACTTGACCTCTAGATAACCATCTAACATCATGGTATCGAAGTGCTTTTAACTCAACAATCTCAAAGGCATCCAACAACTCTTTGAATTCATTGTGACGCTTAGTTGACTTGCCTAACCATGTGTAAACACTTGCAGCCAGCTTATCAACCACATCCATTTGCCAAAAGCATTTGCTTGCATCCTTTATAACTAAAGCTTCCCGATGAGCTATACAATGTGTGGCCAATAGCCTTGGAAGAATACTTTGAAAGCGTGTAACAACTCCTATATTCGATCCTGTCATCACACTAGCACCATCGGTAGCAATAGAAACCATTCTCTTTATGTCAAGCTTCACTTCCTCCAAGAACTTCATCATTGCTTGAAATACAGATTCAGCATCACCATCGGACAAAAACACCAAGCGTGTAAACTTTGTGACCTGCTTATTCTTCTTTAAATATGTGATATAAATGATCAAGTGCTTCTCTAATGTGCGATCTGTACTTTCATCAACCATGACAGAAAAGAAAGAACTAGACAGCATTTCTGCACTTAATAGTTCTCGAAAGTAATTCCGAAGTGCCATCAGAAATTCTCTAGCTGAGACTGGATTTACATAAGAAGCATATTCATCCATTAATGAAATATTTGGCATTTCCATGTACGATTAAACTGGACTAGATGTGGATACTTCTCCAATGGAATATTGAAACAAGAGCAGAAATAAACACACTTCATGAGACATATAATTTGCTCCCTTGCTTTATCATGCAATGCATCAAATCGTTCCCTTATTGGACTTCTTTCTCGATCTTTCCAATCTCGAAAGCGTATCTCTGCATTTTGATGCTGCTCTGATTTAGAATGTGCCTTTAATGCACTTAACTGCAGTGATTGTGTTCCTTCCTTAGCATACACATTTTCTTTTATAAACTTTGTACAATATTCACACTTCACTAATACCTTCTCCCCTACTTGCACCTTGTATGCCCAAGGATATTGCAAGCGCCATTGACTTCGATACCTCCTAACTATCATCCCCTCTCTCTGTTGTGTTACATCATTGTGTCCCTCAAATTCTTGCATCCCATCCATTCTATCATCATGATCCTCATCTCCAAACAAATCTGCATACAACTCCCTATGTTTTTGCGACTGCTCACCATGGGTCTCATCACCTACTTTATTGAAAAAAGATAATAAATCACCCCCCTTTCCTTTCTTATTAACACTTCTAGCACTGCTTGAACCTTCCATAACAGTAAATTCGAAAGCAACCAACACCTATAGAGAAAAATATAAAACTGCATCAAAACACACTCTTTCGACTCCACAAAAGAGACACAAGTAATTGCATTAAGATTTCATAGCTTCACTCACCTTCTACATGTACACGATCTTGCCAGATCTGTTGAATGAGACTTGACAGATGTAATCGAAGACCTCCCATATGATTGCAAGTGTTGTGCACTTTGCCATTGATTTTGATATCCGCATCTGGACAGTTCATTTAATTTGAGCGATCTTAAGTGGAGTAGCATACCTCCCACGGTCCACCATTCCAGGGACTCCAGCTGCTGTCTCCAACATCATCGCTCGACACCCATACCGTTTCTGCATCCAAGATTCAACTGACTCACATACTGAAAAAGAGATCTTCAACAGCCCTGCAGCAGTAGAAAGGACATCTAGAAAAGCAGACAGGGATGGGCAGCTGGCTGAGCTTCCGCTACAAAGGGAGGAGTAGGAAGAAAGAGAGGCGGATTATGGGAAAAAGATGCAGGAGAGGACTTAGGTACGTCTGTTGCTTCAAGGTCACCATAAAATTCTGGAGTAATGATCTTCTCCAATTTTGAAGATTAACGTAAGAGTTTATTCCCCGTGTAGCACGCTACCTTTGGAAATATCCAAGCAAAAATTTCAATATGGAAAACTGGACCTATGCTTCAACCAAGACTGTACGTGTTCAAACGAGATTATTAATAAGCGTAAAAGTCGTCTGTACATATAGGGCAGCAGTGCGCAGTGAAGCGATCAGGATTCAGGCTGATCGCCAAGCGTTCATGCAGACGATACTAATTGGAGGTAGTGAATGTGACTGCTGAAAGAGACGAATGCTGCAATGGCGATATTGCGCAATGTGCATCAGATTCAATGCGACTAACTTACGGCGAGATGATGAAGAGCAAACAAATCGCGTTGCAGCTTCCACAGATGGGATGATTGTGAAATTTTCAATTCACTGGGCGAAGGACTGCGACTCCCTAAGCTTACTGAAGAGGAGAGAACGACTAACTGGCGGCTTCCATGGCCTCAAATTGAGGGACGAAGATGAGGAGTTGTAAACCGACCTAAGGTCCGAAGAATGGTTTTGACTCTGGATTCCCCTGCATTACCTTCTCGCTCCTGCAGGATCCTCTCATGCTTTCCAACAGTCATCTCCAGCGGCAACATTATAATACATATCATACCTTCCGTCAACGGACGAAAGGACAAAAGGCAAGCCACGGACGTCAATCTCACAGCTCCGTCCATCCGATTATCAACAGATTCAAGGTTCCAAAAGAAAAACATTACTCATACATGTAGTATTTCAGTCAAACAAAACAAAGGCGGCATGCCCGGGCAACCCTCGATCATCGATGACAGTGAAATACCAAAAACGACAAAGTAGAAAACCGAGATTCGAGAATCGAGACCAAAAAACACAACCTGTGAGTACCTGGAAAAACAAGTCTGTTGGCCATCGAAGCGCCTTCACTATCCACAAAGCAAACTTGTCTATCAACGTATCCGCCTCTTGAGATCGATTTTTGTGTCGGACAAGGAAGGGAGGAGGAGGAGGAGGACTCAGCAGACAAGTGAGGACTCAGGAGGAGGAGCAAGGAAGCGAAGACGAAGAAGAGAAAGGAAGCTCGGGGGGGTCACTCATCATATGTAACCCTATCACGTGAGTTCAACAGAAGGATATTTTTTATTTCTAAAATTTACAGAAATAAATATACATAAGGGACTATTTAAAATAGTTTTGGAAAAAATTTACAGATTTGTATAGAAAAGGGGTACATTTTATGAATGAAAAAATTTACAGATAAGGGATTTTAAATATAGGCCTTGAACGCACGTGATATAGAGGGTTTATACATAGTGACCCCCCTGAGAAAGGAAGAAGGCCCGATTTGGGGGCAGGGGGGGGATTCGGGAATCGATGGAGGTTTTATAGGGGGGAGGACTCCCTCCCCTTCACCCTCAAAGCCTTCAACACCTCCAGGCTCCCACCCCGATTCCTTCCTCTGCTCCCTCAATGAGGAACGCCTCCACCACCCTTTCCTCCCTACGCTGCACTGCTGCTTCCAGCACGGCTTTCACCGATTCCTCATGCTTGTATGTAATGCACCGCAGATTCTACGCTGTGGAGATTGTGCTCGCTTTGGAACACCTGCACCAGACTGGGATAATAGGAGATTGGAATGGATTGGACTGAATGATTCTAAGAGAGGGGGAAAGAGATGGATGGAAAACAGAGATAGAGGAGAGAGCTCAGAGGATATGGAGCGAAAGAACAGCAGGAGAGGTGAAAAATGCAAGCTTGGTTGGCTATGGCAGTTGGAGCCAAGGGCGGGACTAATTAAATTGGAGTGGGTGGCTCACACGAGCCACCACTCAAAATCATTCATGCTCTTTGGATTCCCTAAGATCGGAATCCGGATTTCATCTAAACATATGAAATTTTTTTTTAAAAACCAGTTTTTCATTTGACAATTAAAATAGATTGACGTTTTTCATGTGAAAATGACAAAAGCTATTTTGCATTGTCATTTGACAAAGAAATTCTAAATCAATGTGTAATTGACACAAAAAAGGGCTAATGACATAGATATCCTTGTCAAATTTTGTCCCTGGCTGAGGGGCACCTAGGTGTGGCTTTCACCCCTACGTGGAAACAGGTCGATAGACGTGAAGCATCGATCTAAAGAGACTGCAACTCTAGTACAATTGCTTGTGGCGCTGGCTGACGCTATCAAAACGGTTGCTCAGAAGCTCTAATTAACAATGTGCATGAACTTTAATGCACAATGCTCAACAACTCATTGCCCCATTATGCACCCTGCAATTCTAGGTTCCCAAAACTCGCACCTGTGCACCATTCTCAGTGACTGGAGATAGCCAATCGACCATAACTGCCTACGGGCACATGCCAGTCTCTTGGCTTATAAGCGGGTGTGCAGGAAGTACATAACCAGCACAACCGATTAGAACAGATTGAACTTTCAAAAGCCGCGTGAACAGAATAGGTTCCATTCAACATTGTCATGCAGCGCATCCAGTGCACCCTCAGACTGCACGTAGGCTGCGCTCTATCTGGTCCGTGTGCACTAACTCCCAGTGAGGTTATGAGAAGAATTTCGAATGAGTGGCCGTCCAATCCACGCACCTCGCATGGCTCCATAGCGGAGGAGTGGGCATGGGGACCCGGAATACCCCTAAGCAAGCTCACTACGAAACTAATGGATAAGCTCCTGGCCCAAAGGGAGGACTGGTTTCAAAGGCTAAATGACAAATGGCTAAGAATTGACTTGGAATTCATGAGGCAGCGCAGAGTAGCTCGGGCTTAGAAAGCTACCCCCTATAGTAAAGTGAACTTCTTCCTGTGGAGGATTGTTGGCGGGCACTTTCCAATCGACAGTCATGTTTCCTGGCTGCATGTGGACGATCGGTGCAAGATATGCAGATCATTTGCAAAAACCCTCACCCACCTGTTCTGGGGGTGCCCGTGGGTTCGAAACATTTATTATCAAATGTAGTGCTACCAACTGAAGCCAAGGACACAATGGTTGCCAACTAAATGCATGGGCCAAGAACAGACTAGATGTAATGGTTCCAATTGAAGTAACACCAGATGTACAAATTAAGAGGACCTAAGATGAGAACTTGAGGTGATGTGAGAAGAGCCTTGAGTTCCTACTGAAGTTACACTAGATGCTGAGCTTGAGAGGACTTGATATGAAAACTTAGGACTTGAGATGAGACTTGAGTTCCAACTCAAGTGACTCTAGATGCTAAGCATGGGAGGACTTGACACGAGAACTTGAGATGACTTGAGATGAGACTTGAGGTGAGAAGACAGGGTTCAAAGAACTCTCTTCCTATTTAGGCTACAAGGAAGAGAGGATGAAGAACACACTCTTGAATCTAATCTTTTTTTGCTTATTGACAAGGGTGATGGACTACCCCCGAACCTTCCAAGAACTATTATTTTGCCTGAAGGGTCTTTTGCAAGTGCTCAAGAGTGAAACAAATAAGGAGAAGAGAGAGGATCTAAGGTACAAGGAGGACCAACTTCAAACATGGTTGGGCAACCTAGTGGTGGAAGAGAGGGTATCTCCCTCATTTCCATTTTCACTTCTTGGATGCCCCAATTTTCTCAACTTGGATCTAACCATTTTCGTGTGCAAATGATGGTAGAAGCTCGAAGTTGTGTTGACCGTGTAGGTGGGGACAAGGAAGATGAGGCCCATAAAGAGGAGTTAGTTTGGCAACTCAAGGAATAAAAGAAGATAAGAAGCTGGGAACTTGCAAAAATCATGCTCTCCAAAGTTTGTTTTGGATGTGCGCTAGCGCACATCAAAATTTATCTCCTAAGAGTCCCAACTTGAGGCCACATTGAGCCAAGGGGACTCCATATTGCTTCCCATTAGGCCTCAAACAAAGGGGCTATGGGGCTTGATAGGGGTGCAAAGATTTGGCTCTCTGAATCCTGTCTTGGATGCGTGCTAGTGCACATCAAAATGGGGCTCCCAAGAGTCCAAATTTAAGGCCACTTTGTTTTGGGGGGGGACCCTAGAGTGTTCCCTATTGGGCCTTGAACAAAGGGCTTGTGGGCTTGAAGGGGGTGCAAAAATAGTGCTCTTCAAAGCCCATTTTGGATGTGCGCTAGCATACGTCAAAATGGGGCTCCTAAGAGTCCATGAATTGTTCCTCATCAGGCCTCAAACACAGGAGCCAAGAGGCTTTAGCATACATCAAAACGGAGCTCCCAAGAGTCCACAGATTGCTCCTCATGAGACCTAGAACATAGGGGCTATGAGGCTCTAAGGGGGTGCATAAACCAGGGTCTACAAAGACCATTTTGGATATGTGCTAGTGCACATCAAAACACGAATCCCAAGAGGCCCCATTTAACTTCATCACCATACCAAATGCAATGCAGCCAACTGAAATGACATTATTAAATGTAGTGATGCCAACTAAATCCAAGGACACACTGGATGCAATGCTACCAACAATTGAATCCAAGGAGACACTGGATGCAGTGCTATCAACTATAATGCATGGGTCAAGAATAGACTAGATGCAATGCTTCCAACTAAGAATTGACACTAAATGTAGATCTTCAGAGGATCTGAGATGAGAACTTGAGATGGGTGAGAAGAGACTTGAGTTTCGACTAAAGTGACACTAGACACTGATCTTGACACCGCACTCAACTAGCCATAGCCATGACTAGAGGAGTTGCAAGATGGGGAGCCAAGCTAAAGGTGCCTCTTTTGCTAGGCAGTTTTGGGGAGCCAAGCCTCCCATGGGTAGTAGAATTCTAGGCAGCCAAGCCCCATGACCCTGAACCCGGACCTCTGGCTACAATAGATGCCACTGAGAGCTTTGGCACAATAGGTCCTACTTCCCTGGGTGATCAATCCCATACAAGCTATCCTCCAGTCTAAAAAAGTATGCATCCCATTCGGGGAGACACATGCATACTATGCCGCATCACCCAGCAACCAAATCAATTCAAGTAGCCACTGTAGTAGCAATTGACATAAGGCCAACAAACTATCAAATTTCTTAATCCCCATAGCTAGCTTGCTCTTGTGTAGTGCAGTTACTCTGCTAGTGTGGAGTGCATCTACTCAAGCACTTTTGTAATGTATTGGCTCCACATAATTGAAGAAACTTATTTGGACAACAGACTCTCTCTCTCTCTCTCTCTCTCTCTCTCTCTCTCTCTCTCTCTCTCTCCCTCTCTCTCTCTCTCTCTTCCCACACACACACACACACATACAAGTTCAAAAATTAGTCACACTTAAAAATTAGTCTCACAAGTTCAAAAATTAGCAAGTTATAAACATTTGACAAATTGGCTATGTTCACATCAATCAAAAATTAGCACCAGCTAGATATTCACAAAATCTAACCCGGATTTAGTACGTGCAACGTTTGATATGAGTATTAAGTATCTATATTTTGATTACCAAACTCTATGCAGCATTTGATAAGCCAAATGAACTACATGCCACTAATCAATTTATTCATTGAGTCTATGTGCTGGCAAAGTCATGCTTTGATCTCACTTAATCTACTGTAAACTAAATGATCATTAGATTTTCATCTCTATCCTTAATTTGTGTAATTAGGTCAATATTTTTGTACAAACTTGTCAAAGTTTGGTAGTAGAATTTGTAAAAAAATTGCTTTTCTCTTCTAGCTCCACCATCACTTAATGTCATGAATCCATAGTATTTTTAAAAATGTGGAGCAGACCCATTGCTTCTTGATATTGGCCTGCCAATTCTGTGTGCTTGGCCTATGCATCATCATTTGATGCCTTCAAATTTGCTAACTCCAACTTTTTTTGTTGCTGCCAATAGTACATGAGCTCATCCAACTCATCATTAAAATCATGTGTGCCCCTAATGTCCCAGGTGTGCTCATCCTTCATGGAGAAACACTTGGGACCATGGAATTCAGTGTGTCACAATATGGTGTAGTGTCTGAGCGCAGCATCCAAGCTAGTCTCCATCAACTGCCACCAATTTGCAAAGATAGCATGCCAAGTCATAGGATTTTCAAAATAGAGCAAGTGATCTATTCCCTCACCTGGAAAAACATGCCTAGGAGCCAAAAGAAAAGGCACTTCCTATGCCAGGTAGGGCACATTTGCATCCCTTGTACAAATCATCCTCTTGCATCAAAGTAGTCCCAGTACCCGAGACTATCTAGGCCTTAGGGAGCTAGTTCACTTGCTTCACTCATTTGTGTTGGCACAATGTCCTTAAGAAGGGGCTACTCATGGGCACCCCCACGTTTATTTGCCATACGCTTTGTCTTTGCATTATCAAGAGGCTAGGTCATCAAAGAGTCCACTTTGTGTTTTGCTCCCATGGCTAATATGGGGGGGGATGGGTTAAGCAAAAGAAAAGTGATTATATTTATCTCAAAATGATATTTACAATTTCAAATTTCATATCCTTGTAGTTGTAGGGGTCCATAGTAGGACATAAATCCTCACAAAAAGGATAGCATAATACTCCCTATTTTCAGGACATACTAGTCCCTTATTGTCCATTCAAATAAATAAAAAATAGCAGAACCTGCTTGCAAGAAAAGCACTTCATAAACTCTTGTGACCATATGATGTAACCTAGAAAGAGAAGCTCTTTTCAGCCTCATCCCTAGCATCATTTCTCTGTGAGGAAGAATCTATAGCAGCTTGCATGGGAACTCCCTGCATAGGATCCAATGAGATGTCCTGAGAAAAATCCTTTAACCCTATCTATGGAGAAGGGTATTGTTCAACTCCAGTCTTAGAATCTTAGTGACCAAATCCCTCATAAGTTGGAGGTTTTCTAAGAGATAGGGTGGTATCTTAACATGTTCATCATCAATGCCACACTTGCTCGTGGATAGCCAACTCAGCACACAACCTAGAATGTTCCATATTGTAAGCAGTTATTTGGAAATCAAGCCTCCTTTTTTCATGTTCCTCCATTAAGCAAAAGGGGCATCAGTACAAATTTCAACTTCACTAGATCAGAAGCTACTCCTAGAGAACCATATAAACCGTAAAGCATGTGCCCTTATGTGAAACCAAAGCTCCTATTTATTTTTGTAAGCAACACCTAAAAGTATGGCCTTCCAATTTATTGGCTCCCCACACTCAATCTAAATATACTTCCAAACGTTCCTAGCATGTGGATAAGCAACAAACAAATGAAAGATGTCCTTCAGCACTCTTGGGCATCTTCTACACTTTCCATCCCCCTTGCTCCCCCATTGCCAATTCTAAATCCTCTAGCATTGTTCCAAACTGCTTTGTGAAGTATAAGCCATGTAAGGAAGGACATTTTCTTAGGAACCTGTTTAATCCAAAGCCTGCAAAATCTCCCATACCACTTTCTCTACTGTCTTGCAATGACCATCTTTAGGGTCTTAAATAGCTTTCCCATGTCCTCATCTAGTGTGGGAATAGGAAAAACAGATGAACTACCTATCCAGTTAAACTCTCTATGAAACAGTATCACTATACCACCCTTCCAACTGACATCTCCAATCTACTCAAAATTAAATGCTTGACTTTGGTTGTTTAGAGAAAACTCCCTCCTAATAATCTCTTGCTAGGTCTTCTGCCTAAACTGTGATCTTTGCACCATAATTGCCCCCATGTTTGCAGTCCTTTTTTAAACAGAGTGTTAGCTAGTACAAGTTGTTCCTCAGTGAGTTGGGCCTTACTATAAATAGAGGACACCCACATGGAATCTCTAGCCATAAAGGCATCTTTACCATGAAAATGTAAGAAGGCCTTGATCTCCTCAAAGGCCTTCTAGATAGATTGCTAGAGGGAACTACCCTCAGTTTTACAAGGCTCAGGATTACAAATAGCATAGAACAGAGGGTAGTTTTTCCATTTGGAAGCTCTCATTGGCCTAACATGTTTCATATTTCTTAACAAAAGTTGGGCCCAATCATTCTTTAGGTTTAGAATAGCCTTAATAACCCAAGTGGCAGAGAGCTTTCCAGCTACAATAGCTATATCAATAACTCCTAGACCTTATTTCTTAGGCTTGGTGCAATAAGACCATCGAAGCTTGGAAATTTTGGAGTGCCCTCGCCACATAAAGTATCTACATCCTCTAATGAATCTATCTACATAGGATTGGGAAGGATCCCAACAAGACAAATAAAATATGGATATAGGGTAAATGCAATGTTGAGTCCGACCTTCTCCTTGCCAGGTTTGCTTGTGATCCTCTCCACTTATCAATCTTTTTCTAAAATCTTTCCATAAACCATTCCCCCCTCTGCTTCATGGTTATTTCAAATCCCATAGGTATCACCAATATTCTAAAAATAGTACCCTTTTTTATTCTATGACAATCAAGGCTCTTTAGTACACAATGTTCCTTACTACTAAGGGTGTCATACCCTATTGTTGCATGATTAATCTTTGACCCAGATGCTTGAAAAATATGTCCAGACAATGCATTATGCATCCCACATCATGCTCAGTGTTTCTAGGGGTAAGTGTTGTGTCATCATCAAATTGTTAACACACCAAGTACTTACTAGACATTAGTTCAATCCCTCTGAGATGTCCTTCCTAGATCTAACTCTTAAGTAGCTAGCCAGCCAAGGGAATCAATAGCAATTGCAAAAGGAAGAGGGGCAAGGGGATAGCCTTGTCTAATTGACCTCCTTAGAGGAAAAGGATGGTTTATTACTCCATTAACACAAACTTTGGCTGAGGCATTTATAAGAGTAATTGAACAAAGGAGACAAAAGAAGATGCCAAGCCCATATCCTATAGAGATTATATAAGGAAGTCCCACTCAAGCCTGTCGTAAGCTTTATCAGAGTCTAGGCAAAGTCTACCTTTAGAAAGCAGATGTCTTATTTTGTCTCTTTGGCATATTCACACCCCTCCCAAATTTCTATAATGGTCTCAAGGAGATGGCGACCCTTTATGAATCTTTCTGTTCTAGCCAAGTCCAATCTTTCATCTTCCCTTGTATTCTAAGGGCTAAAGCTTTAGCAAATATTTTGCATATGAAATTAAGCATTGTGAGGGGTCTCCAATTTTTTAGTCTTCTTTTAAACCCTCCTTAGGTATGAGTTTGATAATTCCTCCATTAATATGAGAGGGTAGAGCTCCATTGTGTAGGCTTTCTTACCATGGTAAAAGAAAATAAGGCCCAACAATGTCCCAAAAAGCACTATAAAATTCCACAAGCAGCCCATCCTCTCCTGGTGTTTTCCCATTAGCCATTACTATTACCGCCTCCTTTTGTTCTTCAAGAGGTAAAGGCTTCTCAAGATAAGCCATATAAAATCCATTCACAAATCTATTTCTAACCACATGGCAAATTTCTCTATAGAGGAGACTGTAGTATGATCATCCTTCTTAAGGAGCAGGACTTCCTCATTTTCTCTCTTCCTCCTCATAGATTTAAAAGTTTCCTTAGTGGGTCTATCAATCTTTCCTGCCTATCAATCTCTGTAATACACTTTAGATTCATTTAGTCTTATCTATTCTTAAATTCTAAGATCCTTTTTAGCAATCAGAAGATCCCTTTGGGCATCTTCATCTCCTAGCCTGGCATGTTCCTCTAGTCTTTTAATTCTGACTTGGATGTTGTCCATTCTTTGAGCTCTGATTTTAGCCCTGTTCTTCGGGGTATTTTCTATTGCCAATAGTGAGTCATGAAAAATGACAACGAGTCATGAGTTGTCATTTGCAATAGGCTATTATGATTTTTCCCTAGTCTTAAATATTGATCAATTTTACAATCTTTTGGAGACATTAATGAGAACTATTTTCACAACTTTTACAAAATAAGCATAGTTTCAAACTTCTTTTGAAAAATGTACATATTGCTAATTGAAAGATGAAAAAGTTTCCACTTTTCACATCAAATGACAAATTGAAAAAAACAAGATCAATGATACAATCTAATATTCTTTGAAACTACTAATAATTCATGCATGTCTACATAAAGTATAGTACATTATTTACTTAGAATTACAAAAATGTGCTTTATCTTCTATGACAAATTCATCCCAATCATTGAAGTCCATCCTTATCATTGAATTAGAGAATATATGTGGTGTTAAGATAAGTAGGTATATGTCATCCATAGACAAAGAAGAGACTTGTTGATATAAAATTTTTCGATAGATGTAGGAAAAAAATCAAATATTTGAATGGTCAAATTTTAGACGATTGTGAGTAGTACAATTTAGTGGTTTATTTTATTTTGATCTAAGTATGAATTATGAAGATGAAAACAATTGTCCTTTTTAAAAATGATGTTTATCTAAATTCAAGAATCCACTTTGTTGTGATAAAGTTGAATGGATAAAAATTTCCGTCAATGAAACAAAATTTCCATCTGGAAAAAGGAAAATTTCTAACATGAATGAATGTAAATGTCATTCTAGTAGAAGGAAAAAAGTTTCATCACATAAAACTTTCATCGATGAAAAATTTCTTCCATAAGTATCAATTTACGAATTATCAATTTGTGGATAGCATGCTATGTACAACAAGTATTCTAGAAATGTGTACTTTATCCAATGAGGCAATGCAACTGTTACTTATGTAGAAGTCAATTCACCAATGGACTTCAAGGAACATATCATCTAGAGGTGCTTCAACAACGCAATAAAAGAAAAAAAAATGGGATTCATCGATGTGTGGACATGCTTGATTCATAGGATGTAGAAATCCTTGTATATCGATTTGAGTTTAAAATATATGGGCACTTGCATGAAAAACAATTGGTATTTTAAAGCAAAAGCTCTAACGACTCTTTTAGTAGAATGAAGGAGTTTCTTCTTCTTTGTAATTTGTCGTGTTTTTCAAATTAAAGAAGAGAACACTTTTTTCAATTGATAATACTATACATTTTTAGGTTCTCGAAGTAAAATATAAGTAATATTTAATGCATTCTTTTTTCATAAAAGTACTAGTTTTTAAAAATGTTTGACATGAAGTGTATATTTTGTCCCTCTAATTTTGACAAAATGCACATCTTTTGGGCTCTTTTCCAAAAAGGGGGAAATCTTTTGGCGAGCTTTTTAATGTGAGCTTTTTTACCATTTCCTTAGTTTTTGCGAGCTTTTTTTAGAAATCCATACATGTTTTTGTTATAAGAAAGATGGGGAGGTTAGAAAGAGGGGGAGAGAATATAGGATATGTTCATTTTCATAGCATGTGGGAGGGGTGGAAGAGTGTATACTATGCACAAGGGGGGGGAGGATATGAGTGGCAGTAGGAGGCAAAAAATTATGGAAGATATGTCCATATTCAAAGTAGAAGTATGGGAGATATGTACATTTTCAAAGTGTATAATTTGACAGATTTGACCTCATATTTGGATTCCTCGTCGAATTCCGGTCATTTTGAGTACCAACATGACCATATTCTGATAAAAATTGGAAAAATGGTGTTTTTGTCATTTTGGCCTGTTTGGGGCCTGTTTTGAGTCTGGCGCAGACTCAAAACAGGCCCCAAACAGGCCAAAATGACAAAAACACCATTTTTCCAATTTTTATCAGAATATGGTCATGTTGGTACTCAAAATGACCGGAATTCGACGAGGAATCCAAATATGAGGTCAAATCTGTCAAATTATACACTTTGAAAATAAAAAGATTTCCCACATGCTCTCCCTTCCCCTTTACATTTAGTAGATGAACATAACTTTCACATTCCTCATCCTCTCTCTTCTCCTTGCACTCCTCTTTGCATACCTTATAAGTTCCCCCTCTACGTTCTCCACTATGAGAATGAATATATGTTCCAACTCCCCTCCCCTCCCTTCTCCATGCCACCTTACCCATGCGCCCGTCCCTCCCCCTTTCCTTTATCTCCCCTCCCCCCCCTCTCTCCTCTTAACTGCAACCACAACCCAAACTTTTAACTCACCCCACTCCATGACCCCCCCCCCCTCTCTCTCTCTCAGGTGAATGAAAAGCTCGCAATATTCATGAAAATTGAAAAAAAGCTCATGACAAAAGGCTCACCAAAAAATCACACCCAAAAAAAATGGAGTTAACTTGTTGTTTGCATGATTTTGTTATCGTTTTTTATGACTTGGTGTTTGCCATAGCCCAAGCCTCTACAATAGTTCTACCCTCACCAAAAGCAACCTCCCAAATTGTTCTCACCATGCATTGTACACTCTTCATTGCAAACAATTTTGGGTCTACTTTAAACCATGAAGACACTCTATGGCCATAAGAAGGAACGGTTTGTGGTCGGAAAAAGTAAGATAGAAAAGGTTTGAGTCTTCATAGAGCTAATGTTATCCAATAGACCTTGAGAAAGATAGATTCTGTCTAATCTAGCTTCTCTTTTGAATTCTCCCATTTGACTATTGCACTAAGTAAAGTCACCATCTCAACAGGCATCCACCAACAGTTGCCATTTGTTCTTTGAGATCTTCCCAAGATGTTAACTCAGTCCCTCTAATTACATTGCCCTTTCTAGCCATCTGTCACATTTCCTTTCTACCATGTTGAAGTCCTCGATGGCAAAACAATTGCCTTCTACACACGTTAGTGAATCCCACATTAATTTTCTTTCAGCTACTATGTTTGGGGTATATAGAGAGCACACTGAAAATTCATTACCTTTGATGAGACATTTGAGTAGCACCCATCTATTCATGATATTAGTCACTACTTGAGTGACTCCTCCCTAATAATGGGAAAGTATTCCAATATCAGCCCCTCCATTCCCTTCTGCATGGGAAATAAAGTACCAAGTTCTCCTTCTGCCCTTAACCAATGAGTTATCTCCTCTCCTCTACCAAGGTTCATCAACCCTCTAACATTGAGAGTCTGGAAGGAGATATTTTTTGTCTTCTCCACTGATATCCTCCCCTTCCATTGCATCATCTATGTTAACTTCCTCTTCAAACTCCTTGGACCAACTAGCCTCTATCATCATTTGATCATCAGGATCCTGGTTGTTACTCACCTCCTTGTCCTCCTCTTGTTCTCTAAGAACTTTAAATGATTTCTTAGTTATAGGAGAGGAGGTAACAATTTCCTTCCCTTTATCCAATGTTTTTTTGGAAGTATGGACCTCCTGCTTAGAAGTATCAAGGGCAACAGGAGTCTTAAGGACCCATTTTTCATATGAAGCATCCTAATTTTGGGCTGCAAGAGCAACCTCTCTAGGCTTTCCCCTTTTCAAACGGTAGTTTTTAACCACACGTGTGGACAATTCACACAGGAAATAAAAGTTGGGCAATTTTTATACACAAAGGCTTTCTTCCTAAAGATGCTGCCATTTCTACCAAGGTCTTAGGGAGTTCTTCACAACAATGAAGAGGAATGTCTAACTTAATACACACCAAAGGATTACCTCTAGGGTTGATAAAATTTTCATGTTCTACACCCGTGACTTCTCCAAG
The DNA here is from genome assembly GCF_047967505.1 of Dipteris shenzhenensis. Classification (NCBI taxonomy): domain Eukaryota; kingdom Viridiplantae; phylum Streptophyta; class Polypodiopsida; order Gleicheniales; family Dipteridaceae; genus Dipteris; species Dipteris shenzhenensis. The sequence goes on from NC_141601.1 coordinate 17,035,769, forward strand.
GCACACACCAAAAGAAATTCAATTGATTATACAAAGGAAATATAAAGGAAGGTTAAGGAGCTCCACCCACATAAGAATTCTTGTGGATCTAGGGGCATCAAGATATAACTCCTTAGTCCACCATTCCAAGTACAAGGGTTGATTTCTAATGGTCCAAAGACCATATTATAAAGCTCTAGCTGCCACTTTTGGTTCCTCAAAAATAAAGGCAAAGAAGCCTTTTTTGAGAAATCTTACATTCAAAACATTCATTCCCTTTCTCACCCAGTTTGTCCTAATCTAAGTTTCAAGAAAAGCCCTGGGAGGTCTAACTCTAGGAAGGAAGCCAACTAGTGCTATCACCTACTGTGATTGTATTAACAAAAAGTGGTAAGATGGAACTAAAAAACTGACTAGAAGAGGTCTAAGTAGTCCAGGTGAAACAAGAGCCATTGCCAATGCTATTGAGAGCAAAGTCCTCGCTACTCTTGGTGAAGGAAGAAATAGAGGAAATGGCCCTACAGGAGACGTTAGACACAGCCATGGCCTAGATGGTGGGATACTCCTTGGTGAAGCAAGAATTGGTGAAGCTTGCAAGAAAACTGGAAATGGTGGGACAATAGTAGACAACTCCCCAACAAGCGAAGGAGGTGCCGATAGAAGAATCTCAAGAGAGGACTTTCTAGATGTTAGGAAGATTTCAAGCGAGCAGAGGATTCCCTCCTTCAGCAAGACAAAAGAGAAAGCTACATCTCACTTTGATCAAGGAGAAATTGAAATATCGGATTTGTGGTATTTTGATGTTTTGACACCAAAGATCTCAGGCGCACACTCTATTCATCTACATACATGTCGCTCTTTGGGTTGTTTTCCGTGAGGAGGCTGCAATGTTAGTTGTTGCAATGGTGAAAAAGGATTGGAATACTTTTGTGAGGGAGGGTTGTCAATAGGGGGAGGCAAATGTGATTCATGGATGGGAGTGGGTTAATGGGACCATAAAGTGTAGCGCTCTATAGAGGATTTGGTCCAAAGATAGAGGGGCCTTGGGTGTAGAGGAGGACTTCACAATATGCACCTCTTCATCTACGTGCTGCTCATCAGAGCCCATGACTGTTGAGCCTTCAAATCACCCAGCCAATTTTGGTGGGCAAGAGCCAAGGAGCCAGCCTTCTACTTGGAGTGTCGACCACTTCACCTCTCTTGAAAGAAATATATGCCAATTCATGTGCAAAGCGGCCTAAACTTGTAGTGTGCCTGTCCACTCTCCCAAAAGACCTAAAGTTGTGCATCAAATTGTTTCTAAAAACCCCCAAGCCATTCGATACTGACATGGTCTTTGTATGTAAAGAGGGCGTTCATGAAATAGCTATGAGGGATATATCCTATTCTCTTCTTCAACTATTGTGATGTACTCTGACAAAAATTTGAAGAAGGGATGCATATCATGTATGGCTTTGTATAAGGTACCCTATAAGTGAGAGAATGTATCTGGCTAGAAAAAACGGTCTCACAGTGGGCATTACTTGGCACCTGTGTAGTTTTGGAACTACCCATCACTACTGGAGGAAATCTAAATATTTCAGCCTAAAGCCATTTATCAAGATGAACCTGCTTATTATTGATGGTGATGTTGTATGCATCTGCATCATACACATCGAGTATTTCTTATGCGACCTTGTCATCCCAAGCTTCTTGCCATGGTAGGTTTGCAAATGGGAGTAGGTCATTCCTTTACAAAATCTTCTTTGTGGTCTATAGTACTCGATGAGGTAAGGAGACGATACCTTCAAAGTGAATTTGTGATGCTTGGTAGATCGCTCTTCACGTTGAGGACAACTACAAATGGTATGAATGATGCTCTAATCCCAAACACATGTGAAGACAAATGGTATGAGTTAGATAACAAATAGCATCCAATGTGAAGGCAATGAAACTTCATAAATAGAGGCGATGGAAATAAAGAGGACAAATGGGAATTAGAAAGCTATGGACAAAGACAAGGGTGAAAAGAGGTTGAATGTCCTAAAGTTGGGAGTACTATTTTGGACATGCAATCGGCCATTGCTAGCAGGCATGCACTATCAAACGTACTCACGTGGTTGTAAAGTACTCTCCATGTCCACTGCTTCATGACCCAGTTAAGGCGAGATTAAGAGACTTGTCCTCATGACACAGGAATCACTACTACCCATAGTTCAGGAATCAATTGTCTTGATAAGTCTAGAATCACTTGTGCCGATATCTAACTCAAAAATATTTGCTCAAATTTCTTCCACTTTATTTGATCCTAATTGGTCTATGTTTAAGTTTGAGTGGGAAAAAATATAATGTCCAATTACACTCAAAATAGGGGCTTCTCGGAGGCCCATTTTGATGTGTGCTAGTCCACATCCAAAATGGTCTTTGGGCTTTGGACTTTGAACTTCAAGGACCAATTTGATGTGCACTAATACACATCCAAAATGAGTGTCAAATTCCACTATTTTCCATTAGGCTATGATCCCATGTTGCCCTTATTTGTGCACGGATCAATTCAAGGTCCCTCCAAAATAGAGTTCCATCCAAAAAAAAATTTAAGGATCCCTATTTTCCACCCTTTGATCCCATCTCACCCTCTATTGGACAGGGGCTCTTTGGAGGCCGCACATACAAAACGAGTTTTGGAGAGCACTTGTTTGAAGCCAAAGGGGAACAAATAAGAATCGAAAAAAATCATCTAAAGAGCCACACCATTGGGCTGCTTAAAACATGTTGTACCGAGTGCCCCTCATTGTATTATCCCCTTGGCCACTCCCTCTCAACCAGGTTTGACTAACACACAAGTAGTCTACAATCTATAGCAGGTACTACTTAGATGTAAATAGATATGGGCATGGAAAGAACAAAGGATCACTAGTCTGTACCTGTAAGTACTATGCCAAATTTATGTCTCACAAAATGATTTTAGGTCTAGAATGTATCAGGCTAGAATGATCAAATGTAATAATTAGAAGGTGGGCTAGGTAGATTTAGATGGCTAAATGCCATTTTGATAATGTATTGGATATGTTAATTGATTAATATAAATGGAGCACTCACACATGTAGGTCCTAGGATAGGAATGGGTAGGAATGCATGGGTGAATTAATAAATGGTAGACATAAAGTGTCATAGGCTAAGGGTTAGAATAATGGGGTATGCCCAAGGGATGGACCCCAAGAGGCATGAGAGGTTGTGACCTCTCGTATGCATGGAATGTGTGCATGAGCCATTATGCATTCAGATGTGGTATGTGGATTGCATGAGCACGCTAGTTGTTGTCAATAGTAAAAATACACTCACATGGGCTCTCCTTCCACCCCATTTGGAGGGCCAATGCTTCTCAATTTATGCATCCTTCTTTCACACATGTGCATCCTCCAACCAATTCGTGACAAGTGGTATCAGAGCCACTTCATGACAACCAGTTCGTGTAAGTGTGAGTTTTCTTGGCAGGAGATGTTAACATTTTGATTAATTTATCGGGGAGTCCACGAGCCTATACTCTGCGCTCTAGGAGAATTGATTGCAAAATGATATGCGATGAAGCTACTTCAAATAACTAGGCAATGTTGAGGCCATCAAATAGACATGATCTATCTCAACACGGGTGCGTGTGTGTGTGTGTGTGTGTGTGTGTGTGTGTACTAAAACTATCATTGAGGCCAAAGAGAAGGAAGATTTTTTTTAGGATAGATATGTTGGAAACCAACCCCATAGTGAGAGAATGTGAACAGACATGGATGGAGACAAGAATGGATGGGTGAAGGAGATAAACAAGAAGAGGATAAATAGGAAGGAGACTGGGTATTACAAATTCCAGTGGGACCACAGCTTCAAGGCTGTACACCAATCGAAAAGGTGTATTTCCTAAACTGACCTTGAGTGTGGTTTGGTATGCTCATAAGGCTGCATTTAGTTTCTCTACCCAATCAGAACACTTTGGTTCTACTACCTTGGTGAGGACAATGCATAGAATTTTGTTGGTGGATTCGGTTGTCCATTCCCTTGAGGGTAGTAAGGAAGCATCTAAGTCAAAGGCAAGTGATGGAGAGGCCCATATGGATGATTATGTTCAAGCAACCCCAAATGAGACCATTACCATGGATAAATTGAGCAGAAAACAAGTTGCCAAAACCTACCACAGGGTGTTGGGCAAGGAAATTGAACTTGGCCTAATGCAAGATGTTTTAGCAAGATTCTTTATCCACAAACAAACACAGCCCCCTCCTAATATCACTCTACAAACTTCTCCCCCTAGGCATAAGCACAATAAGAGCCCTTTATGATCTAGAAAAATCATCAACTAGCCAGCTTAACTCTATACTATTCACACAATTTTCCAATTTACAAGCTCTATAATAATAGAAAAACATGAGCATCAAGGCTAAGGCTTGCCTTAGTATTGTAATTAATTTGCATTACAATGAGTTTTCATTGCGTTTACACAAGATGATCTTCTGTTATAGCATTTCATATTTAATAAAAATTCTTTGCTAATCTAATTCTATACTAATTGTTCAATGCAAGCTTGAGTATATCCATTTTTGGTGAGATTTAGGGCATTTATTATATATAGAATACTTGCTTGACCCATAACTTCTTGTATATAAAATACTTGCTTGACCCATAACTTCTGCATTGCCAATGGAGGTTGATATTTATTGTATATAGAATACTTGCTTGGTCCCTAACTTTTGCATTGCCAATGGAGGTTGATAAACTTGGTCTCCAAGAATTGAATATGGGACCCCAAAAATGTGGAGTTAATATTTTTAATGAGATCATTAATCATTACCAGTGCTATGTTGCATGTGAATCATGTATCCTAAACAATATATGATACAAAAATCTATTCAAAACCATTAAAGATTTATTCTACACATACATGCAACCTTTTAATCATTCAAAATTGCACTTAGTCTACTTGAGCTTCCCCTCAACCAAATGACACACCTAATTAAGAACATTTCATATGGTTCAAGGGGCCTCCAATGTTGTGCAAAAATTATGCACACCTATTCGAGGCATGCTCCATAACTTTTTTCTTGATTTGTTGAAAACCTGAAAAGTATTGAAGAAATGGAATCCAAACTTATGGAGCTAGTGCAAACGTGGTCTTAAAATTTTTAACTTTGGCCATATTGGTTATTCACCCTAGAATTGATAAATTAGAAAATATTCAATTCATGCATGTGTAGAGATCTTTGAATAAATCCAACACTATTTATTATTTTACATTGCTTCTTTTTCCATGAATTTTCTTGCTATAAGGCCCATAATCATGTCAAAGTTCACTGAATTTTATAATCCACCACGTCAAACATGCTAGCATCCCCTTTGGCATTTTTGTTTTTTTTTTTAACATTTGAGGCCATGTTGCAGTCAACATCTTCCTCAAAGGGTTGCCCAACAGCATCTACGAGGGCTGGGCAAAATTTGTCTCCAGTAGGGAGGATTTAACAAGAGGTCTTCGGGCATAGTAAGTGTCAACACTGGCAAGAAAGAGGATATTTCTCTAATTCCTCTAAGCCAAAGGTGCACCCTTAAGGGGCACATTGGTGAGATTCTTGGATTCCATTTCGCAAGCGTGTCCCTGATAGATCAGTCTCCATAGTAGTAGATTCAGTCTAAGGGAGGGTGTTGCCTTCCACACTTTGATTAGTCTCATTCTCAATATTTTCAGGTCATTGTGCGGTGCTTGCTTTATCCAACTCATTACTTGGCAGTCAATCAAGGGGAAACTATAGCTAAAAGGGCTCAAGAAATGGTGCAGAAACGAGGGAGAACAAGCTTAAGCAAAATTTGGGGCAAAAGAGGAGAGAAAATATGAAGAAGGAGAGAGATGGGAAGAAGATGATGATGTGGCAACTAGGGGGCTAAAGGACCTCGAGCTCTGATACCACATGTTGGGAAGTCGTGGGAGAGAAGAGATGCATCATGACAAGAGTTGAGAGCACAAGAAGAATCCAAAAGTGTGTTCTATTGATTGTGAGAGAGAAGCCTCTCATTTATACAGTGGGAAAGAGGGTGGCCTAGATCATAGGCACCTCTCCTACATCAAAGGCAATCAACCCTACATAATAGGGGCTTCCTAAGTCATTGGAACCTCTTGAAGAGGGCTCCTTCTACTACATCATCACCTGTGTCGTGATGGTCTTAGATAGCACTAAGTGTGCTTCACTGCATGCACACACACACACGCACACACAAACATGTGATTGCCTACTAGATGCACACATGCACCTTAGAGCAAGCCCTTGATCACAAATGTCCCAATAGAGTGGATTCAATCATTCTTCACTTGTCATGGTGGTCACTAACACACTCAAGCTCCAGTCAAGCTCCTTAGAAGCTTCCTAATTATGATAAATGCCAATTGATTATTGTTCCCTTATTTGAGCAAAAGCATACTCGAGTCTATCTCATCCACATAAATCTTTCACATGGTGTTGATTTAAGTTTCAAATCCATTTAACTCTCCAAATCAACCAAATATGGTATTTTCCCACAATTTCCAACGATTAAAGCCACTTTTCATTGATTCCCACAAAATGGCTTAAGGCCCTTGAGATGGTCAAGGACCACACAAGGTCTTTATACTCATAGGACGTGAAGGCTATTTAATTTTTTTTATCCAAATTTTCCATACAAAATGACCATATATGGTCATGTCTTATACTTTCCTGGCCTTCAAAGCAAGTATGGTAGGTAAAGGCCCTTGATTCCAACATGTATAAAAGGGTATGGAACGGATAAAGTCCCTTGCGTCCAATAATAAGCATGTGAGCGATTAACTTTTGAAGGGTTTGAGATTTTGGAAAGGCTATTCAAGTTTTCAAATTCATGTGGACCTTCAAATCAACCATATATGGTCTTGGTTCGAACTTTCCTAATGGTTGGAACCATTCAATGATTTGGATGTGTTAGAGAATGGGTAAAGCCCCTTGATTGAGGAACGAGGTCGTTTACTATGCTGAATGCATTTTTCTCTTCAAATCAAGCATTTTGTTCTTGGTTCAAACTTTCTTAGAGGTTAGAGCCATTTTTTAAGGATTAGGATTGGGGGTAGGTTCAATAAAAGGATAGGGGGAATCTTTCTAGTAGCAAAGTCCATAAATATTTATATTGACTTTCTAGTATATGTTTTGATACTTCAATCGATAGTTTTTCCATTATCCCTTGTTCTTGGTTTAAACCTTATTTCAAAGCAAGTCCTCATCTAAGGTGTTCTTTTTTATTCAAGAGTGGACATCAAATCAATTTGGAATTCATTTCTTGCCTTGCAAGTACCTTTTTAAATGTTTACATCATCCTTGGGAGTCAAATGGTGAACTTGTCCCAAGGTTGAGAGATGGTAAGAGAATACCAATGTAATGTCCATGTCGTAAGGTACGAGGCAAACATTTGACAATGGATCATATTCATAACTACAATCTATTTGAGACACTTTGAATTCCTTAATCCTCACTAAAGCAAAACTAGGCAATGTTTGATGCTTTTTGTAAACTCTTCATTCGTAAATTTGATGGACATCAAAATAAGCATTAGTAAGTTTGTTGGAACTGTATCAATATAAGCATCAAAAGTAGCTTTAGATATCAGTTCTTTTTTTGGAATAATATATCTTTCTTTTTTCTTTCTGTGCACAAAGATCACAAACAAGAGCGCGTACAATATGGTATGACAGACAAATTACAACAAATGGAAACTGAGAAGAGACTACCATAGTAAATCCATTGGGGTGCAACATAGTGTATCTTACAAGAAGTTATTTTGAATCATTTAACAAATTGTGCAATGTGAAGGGCACTGAATAGTGCAATTTTCCTTCCCTTATCAAACAAAATAATCAATGTTCCCAAACAATCAATGTATAAGCCTGTGTAAACGCTTTACAAAGATTCAAGACTACAGCACATGAGAATCATTCTTTAACTTGTCCAAAAGTTCATCAACAGAGGATAACATTACCCCAGATGTCCATTTTGGGGGTTCCACAACTTCCACAATATCTAGGTCATCTGCAATGTCCACCTGGAGTTCCTCTGGTGTAACTTTGACTATAGGTTTTTTCTTAGCCTTCATAATGTTTGGTAGTGTTGCATATCGTGGCTGATTCAATCACAGGTCAGTTCTGGAAGTTTGAAAAGCATAAACATCATTATAATCCTTCTCGTTAGATTTGAAAATAACTCCAATTAATGCATCATGCAAGAAAGAAAAAAATACATGACGCATTATTAGCTGTGTTTCAGACCTCTTTCAGGAACATACAAGAGCAGGCGTAACAGACATAAGCTCTAGCTGCTTGCCAGTTTTAGCACCAAATTGTCTATTTTTTCATTTCAAGTAACTGATGCGTAAAAGCCCAAAAAAAACTATCAAAAAGTGATTACAGCATGATTAAGCCACTGCTGATCTGAACATTCAAAAAATCAGAGAGAGAGAGACTGCTGCTTGAGACTGACTTCTAAATCTGCAGGCCCCAGGGTGGGACCTCGGGACATGAGAGAGCAGCACCTTGCCTTTTGTGGCCACTTTGGAGGTACAGGTAGCCTCCCACCACCTTGGAGAAGTTCTAGGAATACAGGTTGCTGTGACATCACTACCCTTGAGCAATGGGCTCTTCAACATCTCAAGGATTACCTATTTGCACAGGCAGCTGGACAGTGTGAAGTGGACAAAGGGGACCACATGGATGCCTAACTCACACACAGGCCAAGGAGTTTAGAGAGCAGCACATCAATTTTGATAAGATTGTGCCATACGGCTCATTTTTCTGTCTGTGATCATCTCCACGCTCTGATTGCAGGCTGTACAGATCAGCTGCACACATCCCGAGACTCCTTTTGCTGATTGTATGGTTTTCCTTGCATGAAATCCAAGGCACATTGATTGGTTGCTCAGATAGTATGGATCTGTTTGCACACATTTCGATGCTAATTGCTAGCTGAACAGCTCATTTGCACGGACCCCAACGCTCATTGCTGGCTGTATGGATCCCCCTCTCCTGCCCGTGATCATTTTCCACTCTCTCTCTCCTACTGGTGATCCTCTCCACACTGAGTTCTATCTCTCTCTCCCTCCAAGCTGCCAATTTCTCCTGCTAGCCCTTGCTTGGTGAGAGGTGTTCTAGCCTGGAACAAAGTACCTGGGAGCTAGTTTGACGCTCATGGAAGCTGATTCGATCCCGTTTGCTGCTGTTCCTTCATTTGCTCGTGACTGAGGATCATCCGTGCACTGCTGGGGGCTTGGACAAAGGGTAAGTGTGCGAGGCCAAAGCTCGTCCCTCTTCCATGGACACAGGGTATGGTCGTTCTGACCTTCGTTTGGATTCCAGTTGTCATTTTTTAGGCTTGTTGCTGCTCTTTTATTGTTCGAAGTTCTCTCTTCGCCATTCAGGCTGTGGACAGACACCCAGATACAGAGGGTGTGCCTAAATTGGTGCCAGAGGAACAGTGTTGTGGATTTCTTCTTGCCTTGAGGTCACTTGCACAGCTTGGGATTTGTGTTGTTGCATTGTCGCCCTGAGAGGCTGGACATTGGCTTGTGGGACTGCCAAACCCTCTAAAGCAAGCTGGATGCCTTGTGGAATGCATAGTCAGCTTTCAGTTAGTCACAGACACTTGGGGAATGCCTTAGCCTTGCCTTGGCAGTTGGGTCTAGTGTGTACTTGGGATGGGATGCCTATTGAAAACCAGGAATTGACTTGGACAGTGGAATTGCCAGTGAGGCAGAGTGCAAGGGTGAGCCCTTGTTGTAAAAGCATTTTCCATTGCTAGAAGAAATAAATAAATACCGAAAGGGGTGCCAAAGCATTTGGGGCCATTGTGTTCTGAGCAGGGGCGTTCTAGCCTGCATTTCAGTGTTCTTAAAGTTTGCTTCTCCGTGGTTCTCACTAAAGAAGTGGCTGAAAGTGATGCATTTGTGGTTGTGATTAATGTGGATGTTAAGTTAGTTACCAATTACTGCCCTTTAGCTTGCTAGAGACCGGTTTCATCTTGCTTCTATGCCCATATCTTAAACTGGGGGGGGGGGACGATGCTTGACGTCAATAGCAAGCCTAGAAGCCAGCCAAGGGCAAGATGGAACTTCTTTGGTACCACATCTAGGAAAGGTTGGTAGTGAGCCTCCAAGAGTGACTCCTGAGCTGCCACATCAGGATTCCACCTCAAAGGTGGCTCCTCCTTCCTCCCCAATGAGCCAGTCACTCTGCAGATCTCTCATTTTGAGGCAGCCTCCTTCCATCCCCCCTCCAGTGATGGTGATCTCTAGTCCATCTGGACCACCTGGCACCATTCACCTACCATGGTGCTCCCTATAGCCTCGACCACTCTTCCCCCATCACCCTTTAGCAGGAGCAGCTAATGCAGCAGTAGCAGATCAGCATGGATTGTGTAACATGACAATGGCCACCAGCAGCAGTGCGGCATTGGAGGAGCATATATGAGCCTCCAGAATTGTAGCAGTTTGGGGGTCTATCGTCTATTGAGCAAGTAGCCATCTAAGGAAGAAGAGAAACCCTCTTACAAAGGGGCCATCACATTGAAATTTGAATCTAATTCAACATTGTGCGCTGAAGCTTGCAGCCATTTTGGCTCCACTATGCAGTTCATCCCGTTGCATTAGTTAAGCAAGGTCAGACTGAAGTATAGGAACGCTTGTAGTCGTTCGGAACTTCCTATGCTTGTTACATCTGTAAAGCCTCTCCTGCTTATGATCACGTAATCGCTCACCCTTGACCCTTGGGAATTTTTGCATGTATAGTCTTCCGTATCTCTGAAAAATGCAGTTCTCCCCATGTCAGGGCTGAAGACCAAGACACTCCCTATTATGTGCATGCTATCATACAGACCATAGCTGGCAATCGGCATGGCATGTTCAAGAAAGGCATGCACATGACAAACACCAAGTTTGTGTGATCGCCAAGAAAACCATGGTGTTTGGCATTATGCACATAACTTGTTCGTTTCTGCTCACAAATATTCCATCCTCAACTTTGGCAGAAGAAAGGTCAGGCTTCAATTCTTAAACCCAAGGCAGATATCAGTACTACGTAGTGAATGACAGAAACCCCGAGTGCCCCAGCTTTTCTTCCATCAATTGCCCCATTAATTTCTTGAACTCCTAATCAAATTATCAACTCCATAGTCCATTGACAAGCCCTTGTCCTCGGAGGACATATGTCAAAAGACATGTGTGTGTCTTCTCAAGACTGTTGTACTGCAGAATGCTGGTTTCCACTCACAAATATTTTATCCTCATCTTTGGCAGAAGAAAGGTCAGGCTAAATTCTTAAACCGAAGGCAGATATCAGTAGTTATTGACAAGAACAGTAACCTCAAACTGTGCCCCAGCTTTTGTTCCATCGATTCCCCCATCTAATTTCTTTACCTCCTAATCAAGTTATAATCTCCATAGGCTGTTGACAGTCCTTCCTTGAAGGCCGTATCTCAAAAGACATGTGACTTCCAAATGATGGAACCCCCAAGAGTGGCTACATGAGCACTGGCACAAGCACTGAATTTCTAGTGTTTACAAGTTACCAATTAGATCGATCATCCCTATATCTGATGGCCTCTTTAATAATCATTGTTTGGCCCGCTTCATGTATTGCCCAAGCTATGTATTGACAAGAATAGCAGACAGAAATTGTTACGTTATGACAGCAGGGAGACGTAAATTCACTCTTTCGAGCCCTCCATCTACCTCCCGCTCAACCATTGCAAGTTTTTTGTCTTTCTCAACCACAACTTGCACTCATAAACAACACGTGGTGGCAATCAGGGTTGGATTCAAACCAGCCAACACAAAAAGCTCCGCTTATACTGCAAATAGACGACAATTAAGGTCCTCCAGTATTTGAGCTTGAATAATTTAGCTTAGAAATATGATATGAAAATCATCCAATTCTAAATATAATGTTTTAACTATTGTGAAGGTCTAGGGACGCCTCCATGACTTCGACAGTATAGGCACACAGGAACTTATGACAGATATGAGAGGTCGGCACGATCGCATCCTTGAGAGAAACCCGGCAGAATGGCAAAAGAAAACGGAATGACCATGTCAAACCTTTGATGCGAAGGTTCCTTGTGGCCAGCGCAATAATCCAGCGACCATTTGCCCTGTCTGGTTACAGTCATCATCTATTGCCTACAAGGATGGCACGATCACTGAACACGGCAGTTTTAGAAAATATGTTCATTTAGGAGTTTAAGTAGTTGAAGCACAATCACAAAAACAAACTGCATAACTTTTCAATCTACTTGTAACCACCTCATAATACTTTGAAACGCACACAGGTGAGATGGACAAAAAGGATAGACCTGTTTGCCCATTAGCAGAAGACCAGGTTTCTCAGAGGCCACGAGAGCTTGAGGGAGCTTGGCAACTGATAGTGGATAAAGAGACGCATCAGTCGCAACATCAACTGCACGATCGGCACCCATGGCGAGGCCGGTGCGCAGGGTGTCTGTACACTTATCACTTCACATGCTAACCACAATCACTTCAGAAGCGATACCAGAGTCGTTGATGCGCAGAGCTTCTTCCAACGCGATCTCGCAGAAAGGATTCATGGACTTCTTGACATTGGCGGTTTCCACGCCGGTCTGGTGCAAAAAAGAAAGAATTTCTTTGATCTCCATCCTAAAATTGAGCTTCCGGAGCTTGAAACGCAATTCCAAAATGCATGGAAGAACGCAGAAAAACAAAATTTTCGGAAGAGACGAAAGAATCCAGAAAAGAAAGCAGCAGATGAATGGCAAACCTTGTCGGATTTGACGCGTTTGACAGCAACAAGAATCTTCATGGGTTTTTCTGAAATCAAGCGGTGTGGAAGCCTGAATTCAAAGCTTTCCGGTCTTCTCCGATTACCACCAAACACAGGCGTGGTGCGATCACACCAGCTGTAATACACCGGATCCCATCAGAACTCCGCACTTACTCCATACCCAAGGGGTTGCCCAACTTTTGGGCAGCCAAGAAAAGCTTTGGAGAGTCTTCAATGGACACTTCCCAAGCAACAATCTTTATAAAAAGGGAGCATTTAATGGGAAATGATTCTGCATTTGAATTTGATTGGTTGAAACATTAAACTTGGGCAGCCAAAGTTGCCTACCCAAGAAATGTCTTATCATGGGCACGAGGTGGTAGCTGACTCAGCTTTTGGACTCCCATAAATTTTTGCTCTGTGTAAAGGGGGGGGCGCCCATCCACACCAATGGAGCATCTTGATTGGCTCCTCCCATTTATGATGGGCACACACTCTTTCGTGTGTGAAGGGCCTCAGTATTGGGATGGGTTACCTCCACGCACCCTTAAAAGTTTTGATGGCATAGCCGATGACTCATGACTCACTTGAGAGTAACAAGAATCTTCATGGTTTTTCTTAAATCAAGCGGTGTGGAAGCCTCTCTGGAATTTACAAATGCCTGAGCCGGTGAATGGGTAGAACGTATTAAAGAACAAGGGTGCATGTATGCACGCAAGCACTTGGCTCCAACTTGTGGGTTTTACGGGTCTTTAGATACTATCGATTGTTTAGTAAGAAATAAGGTTCTATAGTTATTTGCATGCTCTCACACTGATTGCAAAGCCACTGCCTTTGTTTTGAAAAAAACTATAATTTAAAACGAAAAGGTAAACCGGCATTATTTTTCCTTGAAGGTTTTACGAATGATATCTGCAAAGTTTTGATGTCAACTTTATGAGGCTTTTTTTTTGCTTTATTTTTATAAACAGATCCAGTAGACGACAATCTCTTCACCTGCAGGCATCAAGCCCATTAGGCAAGCATATATCCCGTTTGGCTGGCATAAAGCCCTTTCAACAGAAAAATGGATTTTTTTTTACAGGCGAACCTACTTTTCTGGCAAACGGCTTTCTAGATAGCATTTTTTTTTTCCAAGCAACAGCTTCAGCAATTAACAGGCGAATCGACTTTAGAACCTTGCTCACAAACGAACACGCGAGACCTAGATGAGCGACCGAAAAGCTGGAAGTGACTTGAAGACTTGTAGCTGGAGGAAGCCAAGGCAATCGTCTAGGGAGAGCTCAAGCATAGAGGGAGAGTGGAACCCTTGAATCGATTTATAGCCATGTTGGAGGGGGGTAAAAAGCACACACAAGCTAAAAGTTGAAAAGCCAACAACCACACACAAGCTAAAAGCTGAAAAGGCAACATCCATCTAAAAGTAGAGGTTAAGAATTTTAGAAATTTCTAATAAAAATTCCTTAAAAACTAAGAATAATCACAAAACTCCCACTCAACTCAATCATCTACGGAGAGCTCAAGCATGGAGGGAGAGTGGAGCCCCGAAATTGATTTATAGCCATGTTGGAGGGGGATAAAAAGCATACACAAGCTAAAAGCTGAAAAGCTAACAACCACACACAAGCTAAAAGCTGAAAAGGCAATAGCCATTTAAAAGTAGAGGTTAAGAATTCTAAAATTTTCTAATAAAAATTCCTAAAAAACTAAGAATAATCACAAAACTCCCACTCAACTCAATCCTAAAACACTGTCTCTAGGAGAGCCATTGCTAATAAATGAAGAGAAATATTTACAATACATTTTGAAGCGTCTTACAAAATATATAATACTCTATCTTTTGGCACCCAAAGGCCTTACAAAACTATAGAATATCATTTTGAACTAGTGAATGGGTTTTGCTTGAAACCATATGTTAAAGTCCAGTCGGGTATAATGCCATTGACCGCTTGGACCAGGTGTTTGGTTGTCATAAGACATGGCACATTTTGCCATTTTTGTTTGAATGACTATTGACACATTGGAGTTTTCAAACTAGATGTTTGAGTTTGAATGCCTTTCAAGTTCATCGTCTACTTTGATGCTGACATGTTCTCGCTTTTTCTTTTAAGGTGCAAACTATCGAATCTTCACTGCCGCTGTTGTTTGTCACGTGAGGTGCCATCAAGATGTTACTTGGTGCAAAAAATCCTAGTGACAGAGATGCTTGCAGAACTTCATCAAGTCTACAATTCCTATTAAATTCAAGAATGCAAACATAGTCGATGAGAATGGGGAAGAGGAAGGTTTCATTTTTCGTTCACAAAAATCCCATGACAGCAAGTTGATCCAACAAGTGATGAGGAGGAATACCATGGAGTAGCCATCTAAGATGGTGGCTCATGGTACTTCTATGCAATTTAAGTTCCATACGATTATTCTACTGCAAAAACTCTACTTTGGTTGGAGAGAATCGGTCTATACAAGTACAATTGTCGATCGTGGTAGATTTGCGCTATGAATATGAATGCAACAGCATAGTTTTGCAAACCTCGCATTCATAGGGGTATTTAGCTGCTAATATGTTCATTACAATGAAACTTGTTGCAAGTTTGTTGAACTGCCACTAATTTTGGATGCTCCTAATCAAGGTGCCTACCAGGTGCCTTGATGATCTCATGATCAAGGAGTTTGGTAAGCCAATGATTGCATAGACTTATTTTGTGGTAAAGAACTACGTGGATGCCAATAGAAGAAAATAGTTATGCTAGTTTTTGGAACATACTCTATTGTTGTTGAAATATGATTACATGTCCAAAGAAAATTACTCTTTGTTGTACACCATAAAACTTATAGAATATAGATGAAGTATCCTTGTCATTTTTTGTTCACTCTGTATCCATACTTTTCTATAGTTCCCTCAACAACCTAATTTGATGGAACTACATAACTTGTCAATGGCTAAGCTTTGATTGCAAAAGCTTCCACCCTTATGGTGACTAGCAAGGCTAAGCTTTGATTCCACCCTTGTGGTGATGAATATTTTTAACTAGATTTGCAGCAAGCAGACTTTCCATCTTGGAGCACATAACTACTAACTCAAAACTAGACTTGAATCCTAGGACTTTATCAAATTGTTAAAGGAAAAAAAGAGAATGAGTAAAATAGTGGACATGAGATGCAACATAGGGTCCGTTAGGACCCAATCCTCCCTACAAATGTGAAGGGAGGTGATTTATTATTGACTTTGTGATGTCCAAATTTTGCAAGCTAAACCCCAAGAAATATATGAATAAGGCAATACAATAAGTGATCTTCGTTGCAATTTTTACAATATTGTCACATGGACTACAACCATATAAATAAAGGTGTCGACATCTTTCGATCTTGCATCCAGCTTGGATTTCCTTGCTCCCTCACATCAATAACATGCATCAAAAGAGAGGAATGTTGTAAGAATTCATATTAAAAACAAGAAATTTTGAATGGACTAGTAATTGAAAATATTTATATTATAATATATAATATATAATTATCATAACCACACATAGTGTGGGCGGGGAGGCAGCGCGCTTCATTTCCCAAAGAGTTATAATCCAAGGGAACGGGCCCTTCCTTAGGTGCCGAGAATATTAATGCCGTGAATATTAACACTGATAATATTAGCGCAGAGGATAAGTCTCGCGAATGGATAAGATATTGGCATATTACCTAAATGTTAATAGTCGTAATCCTAGTCGAACGCTGGAAAAATCACTATGAGTAGTGCGATAGGCGAAATCCAAATTCTTGTCGTATGTGTCCCTTGTTCTAAGGAAACATGAGAGGAGATCGAAGATGAGAAGAAGAATAGCACACGCCATCACCAAGAGTTTGGTTGCCACAAGCAAATTTTTGCTTCAAGCTCCATCATTCTTCAATTCCTCCTTGCATGCCACAAATCCTTGGGTCCCCTTCATCTCTCCCATCAACGCCTGTCGATTTAAAGCTACCTTGGCTTTACTCCGTGATCCATCCTGCAATTCCAAACATGCCACCAACATTGGCCTTCTCACGTAAGCCTGTTGTCATGACTCACCCTACTTTCTGAGACGACTCACCCAGCTTTCTCTTGCCACCGCGGACCCTTTCTACTGCTATTGCTCTTCCATCACATCCCACAACACACAGGTTTCATCTTATTCTCTATAGCTTTTCGTTGATTGCCCTATACCCTCCTCTTGTTTTTACAACTTCTAGAAGTCCAAGTTGCGACCTTTCGAAGAACGGGCTTCGAAGAATCTTTCAGTGTGAAAGTGCATGGATTCCATACTTTGTTACCTACAGTGCACTGCATTTGCACCCTTTGAGTGGACCTTCTTCTTCAACCTCACAGTCTCCGGCCCCCTCCATCAAATGCCTACTTTTTGAAAGAATGGGTTTGGCTACATGGAAGCTCCAAGCTCCGGTGTCCTCATCTCTCGGTTAGTGAAATAGCAATTGTCAAAAAGTGTAGGTATAAACCCAATGTTGCCAAAAAGGACAAGCAACTACTACTTCAACTGAGCTACTCATGGGCCACAAGAAGCTACAATGGGAAAGCATAAGTCTATCAAAATAGGATGGAGAGACTAGAGCTTGAGAATATAGACTTTACATGGTTAGAATTTTTTTAGTGTTGTGCAAATATAACAAGTTAGTTCTGTCGATGTAAGAAGTTCCTGCACCAATCTCCAACTGGCCTTCTTCACGTCTCTAACAGAGTAGAGGAAAGATGTTCAAACTTCGAGGAGATTCGGCAAATTTCTAAAGCCTAGCGCTGAGAATGAAAACATAGCCGGGGATTACCGATCCAAAGATAGAAAGAAAACCTTATTAGGTAAGCTCATCTCATGTGCTTTGACTCCAAATAAAAAAACCTGGAAGCGATTGCTAGAGCGCAACATTCTCCGAGATATTAATACCCTATGGGAATACTTGATAGTCCTCATTCAAATGGATCTTATCATAGCTTCCAATAGAATCACACCCAAATCATAATGAGGGGGTGACTTGATAATCCTCATTCAAATGGACCTTATCATAGCTTCCCATATGATCATCCCTTGCTGCAAATCATAATGAGGATTTGGCTATGCCTACAATGTGTCTTTCAAGCCAACCCAAGAGATTCCCTCCTTTCGCATCCGCAGGTTCAAGATCCAATAGAGATATGATTAGAAGCTTGTAAATATATTAATTAGGCTCACTTGGATGCATAGGCCGATTACTTCTTTGGTGCCAAACTATGATAGCCAAGATTAAGACACCCTTCTTGGCTGCATGGTGACAAGAGCCTCCAATGAATCTGCACCCTTGTGATGGTAAAGCAACTCTCTCAAAAAAATCTCGGAGTGGGATGTACCTTTTCCTTTCTACTCATGTGGGCCTACCTATTGACCCTTGGTTGGAGCAAATGAGACAAGAAACCGCTTGCAACTGCTGCACTAGTAGCTATCAAACTAACATCTAACATGCCTTTAGAGCTACCACGAAATCTCATGACACAACCAAGGGATCCCTGCTCAGTTGTGCAAGAACAATTGTCCAATACTCCTAAGGAGTGACATGGGGGGGGCCGTGAGTGACAGGGAAATTTAAATAGAGCAAGTTTCTAATTTGAGGCCATGGGTAGCCCCACGACTTACGTTATCTAGGATGCCTCTATGATCTAGCATGTCAATGGAAAGCCTACTTTCTCCCTAGGGATACTATCTAGGAGACCATACCTGGTATCTTTGCCTGGCCTATCTGGGTCGCCTGCTGCAATCTTGTGATGGGTAATCAACAGACTTGACCTACGGCCATCTAGGTTGACGTGACCTATCCCTTGTAGACTATCTAGGAGCATATTTAAGTGCACAAGGCATCCTCAAGGCATCTTTTACAATACCAGACACACAGGTTATATAGTCCTCAACTCGCTCCTTGCAGCTGCACATCAATTCTTACGGACAAGGAACCGAAAGTCTTGTGAAGCAGCTGGAAGGGCACTGATCCGCACAGCGCTCACATGAACAGCTGATTTGTATCTCTTTTCAGAGCTTAATAAAGAGTTCTTATTCAATAAAAAAGAGATGTGTACCAATATAACCTCCCTATGGAGAATGCTAAATAGCAGATTGCACATGTGCCTTTTTTCCATGTCTTGCTACAGATCGCTGTTTGAGAATAGCAACCTTTCCAACAAATTCTATGTGGTGTTGAGTAAACACCTTTGTCACTTTTGTTATAGACTTAATATGCTTTCTAAGCACATTCACAAATGTTTGCTAGCCATACAGTTTGGTGCTGAGGCATTCTGTTTAAGATAGAAGTTTATATGATCAACCTTTGTCACTTCTGTTAAAAACTTAATATGCTTTCTAAGCACATTCACAAATGTTTGCTAGCAATACCGTTTGAAACTTCCATTTTTGGGGGCTGAGGCATTCTGTTTAAGGTAGAAGTTTATACGATCACTAAACTTCAAAATCCTTGAATCCATAATCATCAAGAATGTATTTGTTACATGCAGAGCGATATCCATCAGCTTTTTACATGCAAAGCCCGGAGACAACTTAGTTGTATTTGTAGACGCTGCTAAGTGTATTTTCACATGCATCCTTCTTTGATTTTCTTCCTGCTAGTTGTCTCTCAGTAATTCCTCTTTTCTGGTTGTGATCCCAATTGTTCATAGCCATCACTAAATCCATTTTCTCCCCTGTTGTTCCCCTTAGAGAAAATTTCGATGAAAGGCCTTGATGGCACGGGTATCAGCTTCACAGGAATTGCTACAAAGAGACTGAAAAACCCTATCATGACACTGATTGCCCATTGCTCAGCACTGAGGGGTACAGTATCAGCTAGCTCCCCAAGAAACTCTACCATAATAATTTGAAACACGACTGTGAACAAAAGGACTGACATAAAAACTTTGTTGTTCAGAATATTCTTGAATACGTTCAGCTTATCCATCTCTCTTGAGTTGATCTCGTTGAAAACCTGTCATAAGTCAGCCAAGGCACTTAGAAACAAAGATATAAACAAAAAAGTAGGAGTCAAATTCCAACCAGACCATATATTTTTAATAAGTTTTCAAAATATGACACTCTGCTAGTCTAACCTGTAGGAAAACAAAAGAATTGAAAATGAGTGTATTCAGCACAGCATCTGCATCATCACCCGTGAGACGCAACACTTTTTCTCCTTGAAATTGCAGGATCCAAAGAGCAATTAATTGATACACTGCCTGACCCACAATATTCCTCCACATCACATTCGTAATAAAACTGCCTTTCCGCCCCACGGGTTGCTTTTCCATTAAGGCATCATGTGGAGGTTCAGTTGCTAGTGCCAATGCTCCCAATGTGTCCATGATAAGATTAACCCAAAGTAATTGGACTGCAGTAAGTGGTGCATCACCTATGCGCAAAGAGAGAGATCAACTAAACAATGCCCAAAAAACTTTCAAAATAATGACAAAACCTCTTCCTTGGATAGAGATCACAACAGAATTGAAAATGCAGAGGGTTTTGAAGAGATTATAAGGGATACCTGTAATGCAGGCAGAAAAAAAATTTATGGTCAAAGCTACAAGATTCACTGTGAGTTGAAACTGCACAAACTTCTGGATATTGGTGTATACAGAACGGCCCCACTTAACAATATTGACAATTGTTGAGAAGTTGTCATCCAAAATTATTGCATCGGCACTTGATTTAGCGACCTGCATTTTGAAAGAGGGCCCATTTGGAGAAGTAGGCTCAATCAACTCATAATCATCATCATGAAATTCTTATCAGTTCCTATATGACAGCGTGAAAGCATGCAGGTATACAGGAATTGGGGCCAAACATTCTTCCAAATAGAAACTTGATAGCAAATTCTAAGCCAGGTCAAGTCACAAATTCTTCATTCCAACGGAAATCATTGAGAGAAAAAAAAATGCTGCACTGTGAACAATTTATCACTCCATAAGGAGTCATCATGTGTGAAGAGTGTCAAACACCTACTCCTGAGAAATTGTGCAATATTTTCATGTCTTAGAGATGCCTGAAAGTCCTATTCCTTAGTAAACGCCCCATAGGTTAAAAACAGCAAAAGTAAGAGTGGACACACACTAGAATATTACATTTAACTACACAAGGGAAACTATAATTATTTATCCTTCTTGCGTTGACAGAATGGCATCATATGGTAGTTCATTTGCATGCGTGACCTGCATCCTGATGATGCATATCTCAGAACATGACTAAATCTTCTGAATTACATATATGTCTTTATATGCTAGAATCTATCTAGCTAATAAATTGAGAACACACGTTCTTAAATCTCTAAGTTGTTCTAATTATGTTTGAAGCCTGCAAATGCACATGACGACCTTTTGCAAACCAAAAAGTCACAGAGGTCCTTGAAAAATCAACAGAAGAAAATTATGCTGGTGAGATTTGTGTTAGAAGTCCTTTTGTTTTGTAATCTTCGACAACAGGTGGTGGGGAGAACTGTGAGATAAGCCCTTTATTTTCTGAGCATCGTAAAGGCATTAGGTGAGGATAGCTACAACATATCTTCCCAAAGGGCTATACATTTTGTGAGAAAGTCTCCATTTCTTCAGTTTGACATCAACACAATGTTGGTGAAGATTCTATCATAGACCTTGTGTATGAAGAACAGCTAAGAAAACTGCAAAGCAATCTAGACCGCACCATTGGAGTGCAAGATGCACTAAAGCCAAGAATCGACCACAACCATAGCAGACGAGCCAAAGAAAATCTACTTCCTTGATATAATAATGATTTTGAATAAGCAAGCCTCTCCAATCTCTATATCTGAGTCGGCTCTATGCCGTGCATTGAAAAAAGAGCAAGTTGACTTCGAAGACCGAATCCAAGACCTCAAACAAATAGCAGACATGGGGACATCTCATTGTTCTCTCTTTGATAAAGCTTTTTGCTTTACAATTTCTGAAAAAATATCATTTTATAATGACGAGTCCAGAGAGACAAAGAATATCTTCTGAGAGTGAGGAAAGGGCAAGGAAAGGAAAGGCTAGTTTTGCAAATTACAATAGGATACACATGAGGAGACCGGTGATTACGGAATTTCTTATCGCAATTCACAAAACTAGAGAAATCGAATGCGAAATATAGAAACTCGGTTGGAGTCTATTAGTGAGACTCACTAAGAACTTTAACTAAAGCCATATCTAGGTTATCTGATTAGCGATCACTAGCTCCTATTATAAAATCACCAAATGCTCCATGTCAATTTCAGGTGTCTACCTCTCCACTTCGGGAATGAATATTTTGAAGGACTTAAAGCCACCACTATACAATGGGGAAGAAAAAAGAAAGAAAGAAGGATGCTGTAAACACATTCTTGCAAAAATTTGAAAACTTCTATCGATTCAAAAATACCCTTCGTGAAAATCAAATCATGGAAGCCGGTCGTTCCCTTGGAAATAAAGCATATAAATGGTGGATGAGCCTTAGAGAAACTGACAAAAGTATTGCAATAAGGTCGAATAAGCTTTTCTAAAAGAGTTTTTTCCTAAAATAAATTAGAAAGGACAAAGAAAGCTTAGGATAATTTTAATATGGGTAAAACTACTTTAATCCAATACATACCCAACTATAGGGAGGTCTTCCTTAAGTTAAAGGGGATTGATGAGTTCCAAAAATGAAGAGGATCATGAGGGATTTCAAAGACAATTGAGCTCGAGGTGGAAAGAAATTCTCCCAAAACCTTTGAAAAAACTATCAAGTATGCCTACGATACAACGGAAATATCCAGAGTTGAACTTCAAAACAAACCAGTTTTGTTCTGAGATTCGATAATTTTTCAATTTAAAATAAAAGGGGTAATTTAAGGAGGAGGCTTCTCAAGCACATCCCAATAAACTTCAAACAAAAAGATATCATCTTTTAAAAAGAGAGGATTATGAGAAGGCTAAGCAAGAAAATCCTTGCTTTTAATATTTACGTAAAAATCATTCTGCTTGGAACTGTCCTAGAAATAAATAGGTGGGAGCTAAAGCCCCAAATAAACCTCCATAAAAACAAGTACATGCGATACATGTATTATCGTTTAAAGGTACTAAAAAGTATAACAAAGTAGAGGTTTATCATGAGGATAGCACCCATATATATTGCCTATCATCGACGATGGCAAAAAGTAAGGATTATGGTCGATGATAGCATCAGACAGTTTTTCTTAAACTATTCGTTAGTTAAGAAATTGAAGTTGCCCTGAGAGTCCAAGCGTCCATAAATATGTGGTCTCTCTCGCAAAGGGCAATGATAGGAAAGTTTGGGACACCATCGGTGTAGAGGTAGATATTCAAGGCTATCAGGATGCCTTCGATTTTCAAATTATGCATCCTGATAGAACACATGTTGTACTTGGTCAAGAATGATTATATAGACTTGGGCACAACATGCAATGGATTTATTTAATTAATCCATCATTTTCGAAAAACATGGTAAAGGCTTTTAGGAACATGATGTACAGAATTTTCACTTACTGTTTCAATGGAATTGGAACGAGTTCTGCAACAATAAGAATGCAAGGTATATATTCGTGAACTTACTTTTGTTGGTGATTTTATTTTTTGTCGACAAGCATAAAGCTTCTCTCTTTTTGTTAAAGAATCCAAGTGTGAATTCTTTGCAAAAGAAGTGAGGTACTTGAGACAGATTATATTCCAAGAAAGGATTCGTATGGATCCCAATAAGGTGAGGACCATATTGGAATGGCCACATCCTACAAACCTATAAGAATTACATATATTCTTAGGTTTGTCTAGATTTTAGAGGAAACTCATCCAAGGCTATGCTAAAATTGCTATTCTAATGACAGATCAGCTTAACGAAAATGGAAGCACCTTCATATGGGATGAGTTTCAAAAAAGTTAAAAGTAGCTATAGCGGCAGCTCTTGTCTAGTGAATCCTATTGAACCATTCGTGACTGAAAAAAATGCCAGTGATTTGCTGCTGGGACGATACTTTTACAAAAGGGTCGACCAATGGTTTTTGAAAGCAAAAAGTTAGACGGTGCTCAATGGATTTACTGGGCATATGATAAGGATCCATATGCTATGGTTTGTGCTTTAAAGAAATGGAGTTTGAGATTATTTTTTATCAAGAAAGTATCAAGTGGATTTGCAATTAGCCAGAGCTTAAAGGAAGGAAAGCCAAGTGGGCTGAAATTTAAACCTCCATCATTATCAAATGAACCAGAAATTTTTTAGAAAGACAAGAAAAAGAACAAGGTATACGATATATCAAGAATTCTAGCTAAGTGAAAACATAACCTGAAAAGAGTTTAATATGGAAAAACGGTAAGTAATCACTAGAGGAGGACTGAATTCTGTTTTCAAGGGTGTAAACCATTCTTAAGAGGAAGGGAATGCTATGTAAGCCATAATTACAAAAGCCTATGGCCTGGTTATGATGAGCGGGAGATCGGAGGGCTTCACAGTGCTTGCACAATCGAGGGCTAAGACCTAGGGGGATCCTATGTCTAGACATTGATGTAAGGGTACATTGATAGGCCCATGAGAGGGGCTAAGAACATAAGGTCCTTCATAGGACATATGGCACCATGGGAGAAAGCACTAGGCTTGGAAGGAGAAAGAAAGAAACAAACAAAATTTAGCAAAGTCTTCGAAAGACCGATGGGTCTATGAGACTGTAAGAAATCTGGTACAATAAGCTGAAAGGGTGGAGCTAGTAGACCAACATCATCACCCATGCTAAATGCTAAGTACTACATAGTCTTAACATCATCATCATCATCATCATATCAAATCAGATCCATTGTCAAGTCTGGTTAGATACATCAAAGGCCCCAAGAAGGGTGGGATATCATGGTGGATCCGGTGGTGGATGGAGACTATGCTAGCATGAGGTTAGAGATAGAATGCTAGCAGCTCGCTATGGATGTGATCCGTTGTGGCTTCCTAGCAATGGCTCTATGTCTGACAAGAGCCACAGTAACCCCTGTCGATCGTGCTCCAGTCGTGGATATGGATGGGATGTCCCCAAGCGTGATCTATGTGTCCGTCATTTGTCGAGTGTGTCATGTCACTGGCTCTGGATCTCTAGCTCACCAATCACTCGTGGTCTATATGCTCTGACTGAAAGAAATATGTGGTCACACTCTGAGATGAGTCTGTCTGAGTGTCCTATCCCTGTCATTGTGATTTGAGTAAGCCTTCTCTGTGCAAACTGCCTCATGGATGAAGGTGACTAGGCATCTCTGATCTAGATAGGAGAAAAATCGGGAGAGGATTCTGAATCATCTCTAAAGAGACAATGATAGCGGCCTCAGATCTCATGGTATACAGAGCATTTGAAGGTAACGTGCTCCTCTAACTCGACCTCCAGTTGGTCGCACAAGGTGTAGATGCATCTCTCCCTACTATTCCCTCATCTCGTCGAGGATTACCAAAAAGCGAGCGAGAAAAAGTGAGCGAATAAAAAAAGCGAGCGAGAAAAAGCAAGTCAACCAAAAAAAACAAGCAAAAAAAAACAATAATAGATTGACAAATCCCCTATTTCAGTAGCAAAAATATCTAAGTTCTTCAAAAGTCCATGAGAGAGTTGGACCTATGTCATTTCCAGGGCATCATTAGTAAAGACACCCTATCTTGGCTCACTTTTCCTCGCGCGGTTTTTGGTAATCCTCCATAATCAAGTTCTTTCTCTCCACCAACGTAAGTGAGATCAGCAAAAATGAAACCTTTTGCACATGTCAAAAGTTTCCTAGGACTCCTTGAATGGAATAGTCCACATTACATGCATGTGCAAATGCTTGGTTTTTGACACTCTATTCACTCTTGAAACAAAACCCATGTTTTTGTGTTCTTGCAAAAACATCCCTCCCCAATGACTCACTCTTACATCCCACCAATCCAAAAAAATCTAAAGAGTAAGTACATCCCTTTCTTTAAAATGAATTAAATTCCAAAACAAATCAATCTTTGCTTAGAAATCAATAGTAGAAGAAAAAATAGACAACATATCGACATGGTCCCTATCAGGTACTTTTCTCTAGATCTGATGCAACAAATTTGCCAAATTTTTATTAAATCCACATTTTGGCGCCCTATTTTGACCCAAAAATGAGAATTTCGACGTCCTGCATCTTTTGATTTACAAATCCAAATGTGATCATGTTACATATCAAATCGAATGGCAAGGCATGATTTAGATTATTATCATGATCTTTTGTACCATTTAGTAAAATTTCATTCATCAAATGTGAATTAATAAAAATTTTGCCAGTTTCTTGCACCAGATTCAGAGGAAGGCTGCCCGTAGTAGGAAGCATGTTAAAACTCTATCTGTATATTGGGCCAAAAACAATCAAATCTTTTCTATGCAAGCTCATCTAATGAAAATATATAGAACACTTTCA
This sequence comes from Dipteris shenzhenensis, assembly GCF_047967505.1. NCBI lineage: Eukaryota > Viridiplantae > Streptophyta > Polypodiopsida > Gleicheniales > Dipteridaceae > Dipteris > Dipteris shenzhenensis. Next base: position 17,061,943 of record NC_141601.1, read on the forward strand.
CCAAGGTAGACTTTCAATATTATGTTATGATCGTGTTCAATGTTGAAGTTTTTATTGAATGATGCACTTCAACTATATACTAGTTGTTGGTAGCCAAACCATTTCTATGCAAGTTCATCTCATGAGAATAAATAACACTATCACTTATGTAGACTTGCAATCTTATGTTATGATCATTTTCAAAATTGTGGTGGTACTATAAATCTTTATTAACGATGAGTACATACATATAGTGAGGTTATGTTTTTATCAAATGATACACTTCAACTATATGGGACATGTTGATATTCTATTCAAGTTCATCTCATGAGAATATAGAACACTATCAGCAATGTACACTTGCAATATTATGTTATATTCATGTTCAATGTTGAGGAAGCACTGTAAATATTTATTAATGAGATTATGTGTTGGTAGCCCAACCATTTCTTCTTTACTTGCTTTTTCTCGCTCGCTACATACATACAATGGGATTATGTGTTGGTAGCCCAACCATTTCTGCTTCACTCATTTTTTCTCGCTCACTAGTTTGGTCCTGCTTGCTCAACATTGCTCGCTTGATCGACTACCTCTAGCTCTTTCACTCTCAATGCCGAGTCGATGCGATGAGATACGGAACTATCCAATAGAGATCCTCAGTGAGTGTGGGAGGTGGATCCAGGTATACCCTGGAGGATCGAGGAAGTCCTCAGAGATGCACAAGCAATGATCCTTGTAGAAGCCGCGCTTCATTGGGAGGTCGCTTGGTGCCAACCAAGTCCTAAATGTGAGAGTTCCTCGCATGTGACTTGGTTGACCTCCTGATATCTAAGTGGGAGAGATGGCGCCTCAATGCTGTACTAAAAGGGGGTAATATGTTCATGTGGAGTCCCAATCTCTCAACCACTTGCATGTGTGCACATACCATCATGTCTGACCACCCTCAACTGCTAGGGCCATAGAGCAGGATAGAGCTAGCCATGGTAATCTCGTCACCATAAGGTGCAGTCACCATATCCTCTGACACAGTATAGATATGTGATGAACCGGAATGCCACATCAAGCTACAGCGGAGATGACCCAAACATAGCCTGAATGCTCTGGTGGGGCACTGATGGCTTATTGCGTATCATCCGCGATAACATGAGAACCTGTACTCACTGTACCCTAGCCCAGTCTACATCTGAGAGATCCGGCCCCCAACAAGGGCTACCATACATGCCTGCTGGCCGGGCCAAGGAGTCGAAAAGAAGAACCTTGGTCCGAGGGTCTTGCAAGTGTGATTGGAAGCACTATCTCTCCAGCCAGGCTAACAAGGCGTATCCTCTACTCGAATGGGCTTGCATCACCGGTCTCATCGTGAAAATAGAGCCAGAGAAGATAACTCCTAAATAAGTGTATGGTGAAACAATCTTCATTGGTTATCCATCAAAAGTGAACCGCCCTCTATGCATGGCTATTTGAAGATCATAACCTTAGTCTTACTAAGGTTGACTCTCAAATCGTACAACTTACAAAACTCCTGTAATGCATCTAGGTGTCACGAAAGGCCCTCTATAGGAAAAGATAATAGCACCACGTCATCTACGTATAACAAGATCTGAATCGAGAACCAACCAGAGACCATCTAGTCTACATAAAAGTCTTGAGCTCGTCTATGTAAAGGCCAAGCAAGGTTGGTGATAGTGGGCACCCTTGTTTGACCCCAATAGTGCTCATGATCTCCTTTGTTGATCCAACTCCTATCCGAACTCTGCATGAAACCTCGCATAGAGTGCCATAATAGCCCATATGATCTCTTGGTTGCAACCCAGCTCTTGTAGTTGTCTAATAAGGTGGGCCTTCAATATTGTATCGAAGGCTTTACGGAAATCCACAAAGCAACAATATACCTCCACCTCCGTGTTTTTGGCTCCTCGATGACACTCCCTAGTGTGAGTACGTGGTCCATGGTCCCGTGTTTACGTTAGAAACCAGCCTATCCCTCAACTTTAAGTCCCTGCATCTGTGCAAATCGAGATCTTTGTATCAAGTCTTGATGCATATATCTTAGACATGACATGTCTTATCATGATGGTCCAAGGCTCATGAGGTCCCCTACCTTGTGAATGGGTGCTATGGTGTTAAAAGTCTAGGTGTGTGGAAAGCCAAGACATACAGCATCATTGAAGAGCTTCGTTAAGATCAGGGCTAGGATGTTTGTCCCATATGCTATAAACTCTATGCATAGTCCCTCATGATCTTTTGCTCAGTCGTAATGGATCTTTAATCATAGTTAAGAGAAACGGAAACGGGGAAACGGGAAACTAAAACATTTCAGGATTTTTGGGAGGGCTGAAGTTGGGAAACGCCACATCATCAAGGGGGGTTTAGATGGAAGGGAGTGGACGATGGAGGGGGGCTGAAGCAGCCTGCAAGAAAGAAAGGACTCCCAAGGAGTGAATGGGGCTGAAGGAGGGCTAGAAAACCCTTAAAAGTCCAAGAGTGTAAGGCTGAAGGGGTGGAGGGAGTGAAAGACTGCAAGTGGAGGCCAAAACGAAAACACAGACAGAGAAAAAACTTTCGTGGGAATCACGAAATAGAGCAAGGGGGGTGTTACTTGAAATGGACCATTTCAGCCCTCTAAAACACCTTTCAGCCAGCTGTTTCCGGGGTCTGAAACATTTCAACCCTTCAACACCATTTCTAATTGGGGCCTTTCCTAAAATAGGTTTCAGGACCCAATGCGTTTCCTGAAATTGGGCCCTGCAACGCATTTCAACCCAACTATGGCTTCAATACTACGTCTTTGACACCACCATTGGTGAAAAGAGTGCTGGAGATAGGACAAGTGCGAGAGGTCGGGGCAGGTTGGTGGGAATGTCATATAAGTGTGTGCATAGGTGTGCCAGATCTGCGTGTTAGTGAGGTGTGAGGAGGATTGCCGCTCAAGGAATTTCCGCCAAAATTCCTTGGAGTTGTTGATAAATAAAATCTTTATTAACTCCTCGTTTGGACGGACAAAGGCCTACTTCTTTCGGCGAACCATTCGATGGTACTCATGCATCGTCTTTGGTACGCTCGGAAGGTTATACTTATGAGTTGGCAGCCAAGAGCCTTACACTCATCATCGTACCAGCTATTGCAGGGTACAAAGCCTAGGAGCCGAGGGCGGATGGTGTAGGGGAAGAAGCTTCATGAAGTGAACAAGTAATTAGAGCAGCTTGATCCTCTAGTAGTGGTACATGGTCAATGTATGTCATGGTAACTCAGACATAGATGTAAGCCGATATTAGGAACAAAAGCCTATATATTTGGATGGAAGAACGTAAAGGCAAAAAGTCAACAAGGAATCTCTAATCCTGCAAAGTTGGAGTTATAGACCATGAAATTGAACTCCATGAACCGGCAACACCAATCTCAAACAATCCATGAGCAAGACTCCACTGAAGCAAGCCATCGGAGAGATGAAAGCAACACAAAAATGGTTCATCGTTATGAACCAAGATCCCAGAGGGCAAGAGATTAAAGAAAGGCAGGTTGTTTTGCTTTTGTACTTCCTCCTAAAGCTAAATATCAGAGAAAAACGAAAGTGTCTATGAAAAGTCACTTTGTTTTTCTATTGCCTCCTAAAGCTGAATATTAGAGAAAAACAAAACTATCTAAGGGAAGCCTTCCACAGGTGGGCAGTGGAAGAAATATGTTCTTGCTACTATGTAAAGTTTCCCAAATGTTGGGTGATGAGGTAGAAAGAGACACATGATTGGAAATCGTAAATCCCGCAAAGCTAAAAGCAGAAGAACATGATCTCCTTAAACCAGTTGCAAACCACAAGCTTGAACTCCACTATGCCAGTGACTGATACAAGGCAGTAAACAACAAGTGCAATACAAAACTATACATAGCAAACAACAAAGAGAAAGCACTGATGCTGACGGACCATTACTTACAAAATGTTTTTTATAAGTAAATTTGAACACATAATCAAGATAGAGGTGAAGATTAACCAAAGCGATGAGAAAGCATCAACGAATACATAAAGCAAATCTACAATATAAAAATTCAAACGAAAGGTGCCAAAGCAAGGTCATACTTAAAAGACAAGAATAAAGCACAAACGATGACGAGATGTGATGAAGAGTAATCCTCAAAAGCAAGTAAGAATATCATGGCACTAAACGTTGTCTACGTGCTTTGCACTGATCATAATAGCAGCTATTTTGAGAAACAAACCCTTCCTTTGGCTTCCCCATGGGATGAGCTAGGGTAAGGATAGGTGGAAAGAGATATGAGATTGGTCAGCCCTTGGCAAACTGTGAAGCCAAAAATCTGTGCTGTGAAAGCAAGAGACCCAATGACATAATCAATAACACTATGGCCACACCCCTGGGGGCTAACATGTGTATCTCTTTGATCCATGCACCTCTGCAAGCCATTATATATAATCAGCTCATGGACCATGCACATACCTAATAAGTACTTGTTAGATGTGTGCAAGCCATTATACATGGTCAGCTTGTGGCCTGTGCACATATCTAACAAGTACTAACCATACTATGCGACAATTGCCTACTCATGTTTCCTCAAATGTGTGGTCAAAATCCTACACGGTATCTACCTATGGGAGCTAGATGGCATCTCCCATAGCCTGAGTTGGCCTCACATCGGAGGGATGCTAATGTGTGTGGGAATTGTGTGACTAAAGATCCAAAATGTGCATTTAATGTGATTTGGGGGAAATGTCTTGAGAGTGGTAAAATGTCACTGATGAGGTGGCAAATTATGCTGAGGTGGCTGGACTGATTGGGAAGGCATCCTGCTCATGCAAAGGTGGCTACGTGATGGATGAAGGGGAGCTTCTAGGCTGTGAGCTGGAGCTACGTGCAGATGACGGCTGGGAGCTGATTCGGTTTTACGCTGGAAGGATCTACGATGCAAGAAGGGCTCCGAGAAGAGGAGGCTGAACGATGAAAAATGGAGGGGGCTCTCGTAGATGAAAGAGGGTGTGTGCACTGAGAAGACCTTGGCGCTGGGGATCTCCAGAGATTACGAGCTGTTGTTCGTTGGCTGAGCATAGCTACTACGTAGGTAGGACAGTCATTGTTTGCACGTAAGCTGATGCAGAGAATCGTGGTCTAGCTGAGATCATATGGAAGGGCTCTGTTTTTTCTAATTGAGGAAGCTACGTGGCTGTGCGGGTGATGCTATAAATGTGAGCTAGTCTCTCCGTGAGAAATGAAGGCTGCAAGGCTATTGCTGGAAGTGTCTTCCGTTGGGTTTGTGCATAGTTGGTGATGATCTATGGATTAGCACAGCTTAAGGCATAGCTGTGTATCGTTGTCTGCTAGCTGAAGGATTTTGGGCGACAGAGACTCCATGAACTCCGTATGCAAAGAGATAGAGGGACCAAGGAATTGCAGGCTAAGGCGCAATGGATCGTGACCTGCATCAATGATGGTTGTCCTAAAGGAGTTAGGCAATTGATGCTTGCTGCAGATGTTCGTCAATCACTGATCTTCTGCTTTGTGAGGGAAGAGAAGTTATCCTAAAGGAATCGAAAGCCTCTTTGACATGGTTGTGATCTTATGTTGATTTAATCGCGGGAGATTTTTGAATACTGATAGAGAGGGAGAGGAGGAGGCACTGTTGCAGCTTTGCTGAGCTGTTGTTCTTGATGGAAGCTTAGGAGTGTGGGCTGTGGGTTCATAGTATTCTGAGGCTGACTATTTTCTGAGTTTTAGGGGGAAGTTCAGTTCTAAGTTCAGTCTGTTTCGGGCTGTGTAGTCTTTTGGTTCTCTCTGAGTCTGTGTGATCTATGTTCACTCAGTTTTTGTGGGGGGTTTGTCCCGGTGCCTAATATAAAGACACCTGCTCTGAAACCTGGTTCATAAGCTCATCATCTACGAGCCCACATTGCAGCTGATCCCTATGAAGTCTCAGCTATCTGACGTGGTGATGGCTATCTTTCCTTTTTTTCCTTATCATCTTTTGGCGATCCTGCTGGGGACAAGAGGAGTTTTGAATTGAGATTGGGTACTCAAGACAAAACGGCCCAGAAGAATTGGCTGGGGAATGTTGCTTGAATTTCTATGTGGTTAGGGATTGAAACTATGAAGACAAAGCCTCGCATGAGAGTGATTCATTGTGAGTTATATGGGGAGTGTGGACACAGGAGAGATAGATGCCTTGATGTTGAACTTCAGGTGATACGTCTCCGTGCTAAGGTTCAAAAGGCTTTGAAAGTGGTTGCTCTTAGGAAGAAGAATGCCAGTCACATGCAGGGTAAGTTATCTTCAGTAGAGTGATTATTTTTGCTTTCTTCCCATAAGAGGTTGGGTGGTATTTCTGGTTGGAAGTGTGTCTGAGATAAATTAGTCTCAAGAGGAGAGATGGCTCATGAATTTCCTCGATTTCACGAGTTGCCCACCAATGAAGACCCAGAGAGGTTTTTAGAGTGCTTGGAGTTCACAGCTCTTATTAAAGACAGGAATGCTCCAGAAGTCCTTCAGATTCTATCCTTTTGTCTGTTGGGAGAAGCGAGAACTTGGCTGCAGACTTTCTCTGCAAGGATGCGTATGAACAGGGTGCTCACAGAAACCCGAATTATCCAGAGGTGAGGACAACTTTCCTGGATAGGTTTGTATGTGTTAGAGATCCTGATGGCATTTGGAGAGAGCTATGTTTATTGCAGCAACAGCCGACTCAATTAGTGGATGAGTATGTCGATAAGTTCATTGTGTTGTGGAATAAATGGCAGGTGGCCTTATTACCTGAAGTTCCTCCCAGAGTCATAACAAAGGATAGGTTTGTTGCTGGTCTGAAGCCAGAGATTAGGATAAAGATTGAATGTAAAGAGCTGGTCACTTATGAGGATGCTCTCAGGGTAGCAAAGACAAAATTGATTTGCATTGTCTTGTTCAAAGGGTGTGCGCTGGTCCTTTTGAGTGGTTGGATTAATATGTTCTAACTTTAGGTAAGAAATTTATGGTTGTTTCTTTTCCCTGCCTACTGTCAATGAATTGGTAGAAGTCGTCTTTGGATAGAAAGATGAATAGCCATGACTAGAGATGACTTAACCTTAAGGCATAAGGATAGTAAAGATTCATATTCTTATATAATTAATGATATTTAAAGTAATAGTAGCATCATATGATTTCAAGAATGGAAGTTGTATGAAAATTGCAACCCGGATGTCACTCTCCTAAGCAAAAGAACATGGCTATTTGGAAGAAAGCAACAAGAGTAAATTACGAATTGAGAGCTGGAGATGAAACAAGGATAAATAGCTACATGATATGCATGCTATTGCTTCAATGCATCTCTTGATACATCTTTTATTCTTCTTCTTTGCTTTACTTAATTGCTTTTCTTAAGTTGCATATGATGAGGTCACTATGAAAGAGAGGCTCTGCAAGGAATCTCTTTTGAACCACAAAGTTATTAGACCGACAATTGAATGGGAAGCAAAATAAAGTTTATTGGGGCTCAACCAAGCAAGAAAAGATTTGGAAGGACAAAGGAGATACGTATCTATTCTCATATTTTTGTTTTCCTATATTTTCATTTTTCTTACTCTCATAGAAATACTCATATAAAGATAAGAAATAATGGTATGATGACGTAAGGGAATGGTCGAATTTGAAGAAGAGTGATACATCAAATTAAAATAGCATGAAAAAGAGAATAAAATATGATATCCTATATGGGATCTAGGATAATCTAGGTGAGCTAAGAGTCTATCATGGTTAAATACGCATGATTATGTGAGCTAAGAGTTTGCTATGATTAAATAAGCATGATTATGTGCATTAATAAGAATAAGAAGACGTATATCTTGTGGTATGTATGAAATAAGAAATACAATTACTAAGAGGTCATGTATCCTCATAGCTTGCTTGAGTAGATGCCAATCCTAGCTTAATTATAGATAACAAATCTATTATTGTGCGATACATATGGTATGCTTTGTTAAAGTGTTCTATTAATGTAAACTAAATTGAAGAAAATTAAAGAGAAGAAAAAGCATATGACATTTTTTGCTAAGTAAGAGAAGGAGAGAAAGCAGATAAGATTGTCACAAATGATGCAAGAGATGCCAATGGTTCAGCTCTCATGTGAAGCCAAAAATACAGAAGCCAGAAGTCAGGGAGGAGAATATAAAAGAAGAAATTCATGAAATGTCGGACCTTATGAAGAGTTTTGAGTTTGAATTTGATGAACGGTAGGGGAAGAGGTAGATCATCGGGTGGTTATGGCAGAGGCAGCATGCCTTCTTCAAATAATTCAGGCCCGTGGCAGGCAGGACGAGGTCAAGGGTCATTTGCACCTTGTGTCCAGTGCTTTAATTGTGGAGAGTGGGGACATTACAGCACACATTGTGATAAGCCTCCTCGTGCTGGAGGTGATATTTATCCATTGCCAACAGGGTTAAATAATAGGGTGAATGATCATAGTGTAGAAGTAAAAGATGCAGGTCAGCCTAGTACCTCTGGAATCCATAAAGCCACTGCAGAAGAGAAAGGGAAAGGTAAGGCAGTTACATTTGGCTTGTTGGAGTTGGAGGAAGTTAAAGATGTCATGCCATTAGGGAAGAGAGATAGAGAAGAGGAGGTTGGTCCTAGTGCAAAGCGGAAGCATTCTGAGGAGATGATGATCTACCAAAAGAAGAGCAGCAGGAAGCCCAGAAGGAAGTACAGAACTACAGATTATCCCATGGGGAAGGAGCAGGGAGATTTGGTGGAAGATCTTTCAGCAAGGAAGCCGGACATTACATTTGCTCAAATGATTGGTCTATGCCCAAAGCTTAAAAAAGAATGGAGGCGGGCTGTAAATCCAGCAAAGAAGAACTCTCATAAAGGTACAATTAAGCTGATGTCTGTCTCAGAGTTGCCAGATCTTTTACCTGCTGTAGAAGCCTGGCATAAAGGAAAGGGTTTTGGAGAGGCCTATATAGATGGAGGTGCACAGATTTGTGTGATTACCCAGGCTTGTGTGGAGAGATTAGGACTTAAGATATCCCGCTCCTCTAGTTATCGCATCAGAATGGCAAACCACTCCCAGGTGAAGACTTTAGGGATAGTACCTGATCTGGAGGTTGAGGCATTCAGTGTTTCATGTCGAGTGGATTGTCATGTGATGCCTGCAGGGTTGGGAGCCTATCCTTTGATTCTTGCAAGGCCGTGGTTGAGGAAGGTAGGTGCAATTCAGAATTGGCAGAAAGGAATCTTTTCTGTACATACGAATGGGAAGAAATGGAATTTCGATATGGTAAGCAGGGCTGAAGTTTCAGATTCAGCAAGTGAAGAGGAAGAGAGAAGTGAAACCAGCAGTGAGGATGAGAGCTCGGTGACTTCAAAAAGTGATGAAGGAACAATAGCATTGGTGGATTTGGTAGATGAGGATTCACAGGTGGATTTTGTGGGGGCAGCAGGGTTCGGTGAGGAAGAGGTGGATAGGTTTGAGGTTATCGAGGATTTAATGCAGCCCAAATGTTCTCAAGAATCAACCCAAGTGTTGATTGAGCAATCATTGAATCCTGATCTCAATGTTGAGGAGAAAGAAGAATATTTGAAGATGTTGCAGAAATACCCCAATTTGTTTATCACCTCTTATGAAGAGATCACTGGATTTAAAGGGAATCCTTTGACGATTGAGCTGAAGGAAGGTGCCGAACCTGTTTTTCAGAAAATAAGAAGATTACGCCCGGAACAGAGAGATGTCCTGAAGGAAGAGGTAGATAAGCTTCTCAAGGCAGGAATAATTTATCATGTAGTTCACTTTGATTGGATAAGTCCTATGGTCATAGTGCCAAAAGGTGTGGACAAATGGAGAGTCTGTGTTGATTACAAACCTCTCAATGTAGTGACAAAGAGAAACCACTATCCTTTGCCTATTCTGGATGATATTCTTGATAAAGTGGCGGGTCATGAAATGTACAGCTTGTGTGACAGATATTCAGGGTACTTCTAGATAGCCATAGCCAAGGAAGATCAAATCAAGACTACCTTCATTACCCCCTGGGGCTGTTTTTGTTATAGGAAAATGCCTTTTGGAGTTACCAACGGCCCCTCGCACTATCAGGAGAATTCAGATCTGATTTTATCACCCTTCCTGGATAAATTTTGTAAAGTGTTTATTGATGACATCTATGTGTACAGTGGAAGAAGGGAGCACTGTGGAAAGCTGGATCAGGTATTTTATGAGATTGATAATAATGGTGGTCAATTAAATCCTAAGAAGACTCAGTTAGCTCAGACCAGCATTAAAATATTGGGGCATATTGTATCTGAGAATGGAATTGAGCCAAATCCAGGTAAAGTAAAAGCTTTAGTTATGCCGTCCTCTCCCGAGAATACAAAGTAGTTGCATACCTTTCTCCAGAAGGTGAAGTATCTATCGAGATTTATTCATATGTTATCTCAGATTTTGTATCCTCTTCAGCAGGTGGTAAAATCTGAGCCTCTGAAATGGACGACAGAGAGTGAAGAGGTGTTTGAGGCAGTTAAGGAATCCTTGACTCATATTTCAAGTGTAAAGCCACCAGATTATTCCAAGACTTTTTATGTGAATCCGTCTATAGGACCAGATGCTATTGGTGCTATTCTTTTGCAACAGGGAGAGGGTTCCAGATATATGAGGCCAGTCTATTATGCCAGCAGGGTGAAGAGTGAAGTAGAAAAGAAGTATTCAGCGGCTAAATTGGTCCTGGCTAGCCTCATGTATGCTTGTAGGAGATTTTGGTCTTATCTATTGTCCAGACCTTTTGTGGTTCTCACCTCATGTTCACTACTGCCTCATATGTTAAATAGTACAAACATCTCCAGGAGCATGATTAAATGGATAGTAGAGTTACGGGAGTACTCTTTTACCTTCTTGGTTGAGAACTCTACCACAGCTTCCTTGGCTAATCTCCTCACCTATAAGAAAGGACCTATTTTAGTTGAAGATGTGGAGAAGAACACTAACATGAATGAAGAAAAAGTACTAGAGGATGCATTTGTTTTACACTTTGATGGATCTTACAAAAAAAGTTTAAATAAAAGTACAGGAGGAATTGTCATTTATGATCCTATAGGAAATGAGATTCGGAAAATGGGAATTCAGCTCGAAGCTAGCAGTAATAATGAAGCTGAATATGCAGCCCTCTTCGAAGGTTTGAAAGTATGCATTAGTCTGGGGATAAAAAGACTTATGATTAAGGGAGATGCTCTGCTGGTTGTGAAGCAAATTTTAGGTGTCTAGAAGGTTAAGCATGTTCATTTGAAGAGATGGATAAGCGCGGTGAAGAAACTGTTAAATCAATTGGATGCCTAGACACTCCAACATATTGAAAGAGGTAAGAATGTAAATGCACATGATGCTACACAGGAAATTAGAGCAGCTTATGTTGATGCAATAGGAGTGCAGGAGCCCTTATACAAAGGAAGGGAGACATTAGCTTGTGAGGAAAGCTTCCTGTTAATTGGTAAAGTGCCTGAAGAAGGTCCGAAACAAAGAAAATACAGATTTATTAAAAGCTGTACTTATTATTGTCTAATAGGTGATGTTCTTTACATGAGGAGCCCTTATACAAAGGAAGGGAGACATTAGCTTGTGAGGAAAGCTTCCTGTTAATTGGTAAAGTGCCTGAAGAAGGTCCGAAACAAAGAAAATACAGATTTATTAAAAGCTGTACTTATTATTGTCTAATAGGTGATGTTCTTTACATGAAAGGGGCTGATCTGGTGCTCAGAAGAATTCCCTGCCATGAGGAAGTTTTTCATATTCTACAAGTTACTCATGAGGGAGTATGTGGAGGACATTTTGCTTTCAAAATCATGCTGAGGAAAATACTTACAGAAGGATATGTGTGGCCATCCCTCCAGAGAGACATAAGACATTGGTGTAGGTCATGCCTACAGTGTCAACAAATGAGTAAGAGGATCTTACATCCAGAACTCAGAAATATCATGCTTGCTTATAATATTTTTGAGAAATGGGGAATAGATGCCATCGGTCCTCTACCCATGACAGCCACGGGAAATTGTTATGTGCTGACAGCTGTGGATTATTTGACGAGATGGGATGAAGCACGAGCAGTACGGGCTGTCAATGCAAAATCTGTATGTAAATTTGTGTGTGAGGATATCTGCTGTAGATTTGGTGTACCACTGGAGTTGCTTTCTGATAGAGGTCCGGGTTTCAGGAGTGAACTGATGGATTTATTAGGTGGAAAGCTGAAGATTAAGCACATATATGCAACTTCCTATTATCCCCAATGTAATGGGATGAATGAAAAATTTAATGGTGTGTGTACTAATGTCATGGGAAAGATCATGAGAACACATGAGAAGGAGTGGGACCTTGCTTTGCACTGGGCTTTATGGGCTTACAGAGTTGCAATAAAAGAAGGCACCCAGTTTTCACCATTTCATCTTGTTTACGGGAAAGAAGCTCTATTACCCTTAGAAGTAGAAATTCCTGCATTACATATGTTAATGAAGATAAATGAGGATTCAAATTCTACTTTCCAGAACCGGTTATTGGATTTGCAAGAAACACAACTAGATAGACAAAAGGCGGTGGAACATTATGCTTTAATTCAAGAGGAGAATCAGAAGAGAGCAAACAGGAAATTCAGGGATAAGAAAATCAAGGAGGGTGATCTAGTTTTGAGATACAACAGTAGTCTGGATTCTACCTTCAAGAAGAAATTTGTGACTAAATGGGATGGACCTTTTCGTGTGACGAAGAAATCCAAAAATGGGTCATATCAACTTGAGGATTTGGATGGTCATCATCATAAGAATAGAGTCAATGGCTTCAGACTAAAGAAATACTTCCATAGGATCATGAGTGTAGGCAGCTGTGGACCTACTGTGATGAAACCAGACAAGCCGGAAGACCTCATGGATGAGGATATCTCTGAAGAAATGCAAATCTTATATACACCTATCTGCAAGACATAAATGTCTGCAAACTGGGGATGGGCAAAATGATAGGACAAATCTGTATCAAGTTTTTGAGCACTGTATATAGCTGTGGGTAGGCACATAGCTGTACACATTTAGGGTATGTGTGGGCTTTTGGCATTTGTAGATTTTTCTTTCACAAGCATGATGGACTGATGTATAGTTTTTTTTGAGACAATAAAGTGTGTTTTGCAGGGACTTCATGGGAAATAATGAAATGCAATGTGGTTGTACCAAACTTCCAGAGCAAGGGTGTCCAGTGTGTGATCAAGCGAAATGTTTTTAGGGTCATGTAAAGTCAAGTCATGAAGGATTTTTTTATATTTTCCTGAGTCAATGTGCACTTGCATGTTACGGGAATTTGATATGTTTTGGTGCCCATGTCAAGGGGCTTTTCATGTGTGTGTGCGGGGGTGCATGCAAGCTTTAATGTGCATGCTAATGTGTGGGGGAATTGTGTGACTAAAGGTCCAAAATGCGCATTTAATGTGATTTGGGGCAAATGTCTTGAGAGTGGTAAAATGTCACTGACGAGGTGGCAAATTAGGCTGAGGTGGCTGGACTGATTGGGAAGGCATCCTGCTCATGCAAAGGTGGCTACGTGATGGATGAAGGGGAGCTTCTAGGCTGTGAGCTGGAGCTGCGTGGAGATGATGGCTGGGAGTTTACACTGGAAGGATCTACGATGCAAGGGGGGCTCCGAGAAGAGGAGGCTGAATGACGAAAAATGGAGGAGGCTCTCGTAGATGAAAGAGGGTGTGTGCGCTGAGAAGACCTTGGCGCTGGGGATCTCCAGAGATTACGAGCTGTTGTTCGTTGGCTGAGCATAGCTACTACGTAGGTAGGACAGTCGTTGTTTGCACGTAAGCTGATGCAGAGAATTGTGGTCTGGCTGAGATCATATGGAAGGGCTCTGTTTTTTTCTGATTGAGGAAGCTACGTGGCTGTGCGGGTGACGCTATAAATGTGAGCTAGTCTCTCCGTGAGAAATGAAGGCAGCAGGGCTATTGCTGGAAGTGTCTTCCATTGGGTTTGTGCATAGTTGGTGATGATCTATGGATTAGCACAGCTTAAGGCATAGCTGTGTATCGTTGTCTGCTAGCTGAAGGATTTTGGGTGACAGAGACTCCATGAACTCCATATGCAAAGAGATAGAGGGACCAAGGAATTGCAGGCTAAGGCGCAATGGATCGTGACCTGCATCAATGATGGTTGTCCTAAAGGAGTTAGGCAATTGATGCTTGCTGCAGATGTTCGTCAATCACTGATCTTCTGCTTTGTGAGGGAAGAGAAATTATCCTGTGATGTGTAGGATACTCTAGATTGGTTGTGTTGACAGATCTTTTGCTCGGTTTTCCAAGAGGTACTTCCACTAGATATCTTAGCTGTCAAGTCGGGATTGGTGTGTCTCCAACCCAACAATTTGAACCTGTGTTGGAGCGTATACGAAGGAATTTAATATATTGAAACACTGCTAGACTTTTCTTGGCTGGTCAAGCACTGATGCTCAACCAGGTGCTTCTAGCTACCATGTGGTATGTGGCCTCTTGTTGGTGTTTCTGTGCAAACAGCATTAAATGAAGAGGTTGCTCAAGAAATTCATATGGAGTGGAGTGCTTAGAGTTTGCCTCTTTTTTGGATACTAGAGCGAGGGTGTCTTGGGACACTACGACTGTTTCTTCCTCACACAGGGTGGACTAGGGATTCTTGATCTAAAGCTTCAGAGCACACTCCTAGTCAAACTTCTTGTTAGAGTCTTCACCCAAAGGGACCAGCCATGGAAGCAATTCTTTCTTCATGGCATTCTTCAGGCTTCAGTGTACACCACGAGCAGCTGGGCAATCGCCAGAGAGTGTCAGCTGGATGTTTAGGGTGGGAGTGTCAGCTGGATGTTTAGGGTGGACCATCATTGGCAGCTCTTCCCTGATTGTGAGAAGACTTGTCCAGATTTGGGATAATATCGTTTGGCTCTCATCCAAGCAGTACCATCCACCAGAGAGGAATTATCCAGGCAGCACACTTTTTCTTAATCCTCTAGTGCAATATCAAGGTGTCACCCTTGGCAATGAGTAGAGAACAATATCGGCACAATGGCACTCCCAGGGTTTTTCTAGTATTGGTGACTGGTTCAGTGCATGTCGTGAGATATAGAGAAGATCATCAATCACAGATATGGACCACTTGCTCAAGTTGCCGGCATAACTCCAAGTCATGAGAGCCATTCTACAGGCTTGGAGAGAGACCTTATTAATTCTCATACCCTCAAACTGAGTTGAGATGGTATGGGTATTTCAGCAACTAGGGCACATGTTTAGGATTAACAGGACTAGCACCTTTATCATACCTTACCTCAGACACATCTCACAGACCCACATTTACCCAATCGTTGAATGAGAAGGTTTCACACTCGCAAAGGATCAGAGTGGGTAGTATTTGGTCATTAGACCGTCCCATACTACAATTGCAGCTGAGCCCAGACGGAGGCTTTGGATTTTCTCAGGGTAGCCCTGTTGTTGAGTTGGACTAGGATGCAAGGGAGTGGCCTTGGCCAACTTCCACTGCTCCAGATCCTCCTGTTCCATTCTTTCAGTATTCCACAAGGATTGGATGCACAATTCAGCAAAGAACCACCCATCATCTACCCATAGCTGTTCAGTACTGGTAGACATAGGGTATTTCAGAGCACCATCTGTCGAGGTCTTGGTCTCATTCTTGGAGGATCAGTAGGGACAACAGATATAAGCACCATGGAGCCTCAGGATTTGTTCTTACTTCCCATCCCAGCTTAGGACCCACTACCTTCATCATGGGGCTCAGCTTGGGAGGTGTTTCCAGCATTACTTTATGGTGGATATGGAGTTCGAGTATGCTCAGGTCATTGGCGGGCATCCACTGCCGCTGATGTATTGGCTTCCATTTGGACTGATCTCATTTTTACTATCCAAAGTCAGTGGGAAAGATACACTGGGACCTCTGCAGCCACTTTGATAGTGTTCATGAGGACCTGGGATTGTTCCCTGTTTTTTCATGCTACTCCACTCGGGATGATGTGGCATTATAGACGACCCTTATGGTTTTTTATTCATATTATAGAGGCCAAGGATCGAGTTTTCACTCTCCCACCTCTGGTTTAATTTGTTTTGAATGAACTAAATTACCTCTAAATTTAAATGGCATCTCTCTGGAAGTCTAAGATCTCTGCCTGCATGATACATGTCCTAGCATTAAAATCCCCCAACATCAGAACCTCTCCTTGCTGCCCATGTCTCTAAACGCCCTCATATAATGGCAAATAAGATTTATCAGGGGGAAAGTAGCATGCTGCAATGATATATCTCTAGTGGAAGGTCTCCGAAGATGAACCCATATGTACTTGGCATGCTCGTCTGTACTCAGCATACTGACATAGGATTGCAGGTGTGAGTGAAACAAAATCACCCCTCCACCTAACCATGTACTCATCCATCTGTGTGTGCTCCATCCAGGACAATGATAACCATGTATACCCATATACCATAGGTAATCTTTAGACTCTGATATGTTTCTGTGTAGACCACAAGATCCATCCCCTGGAATGTCTCCTGAAGGAGTCCCACATTAACGTTCCAGAGTGTAAATGGTCTCAGAGGCCTCATACCCCTATAGGAGGGAGAGAGAGGGAGGTCGGGTGTCGTCTTCTCCTGGATAATGGCAACCCATTTCTGCATACTGCATACATTGAGATCCCTCTGTCTATCTGCTTTCTGTATTAGAAAATGATTTTTGAATTGATATTGTTGGCATTTAACTCAATCCTTGAATTTCTTCTTCTCTTGAAGTGTCATTAGTTCAAGTTCTGCCTCTGTAGCCTATTTACTGGGCAGACTTGCACATATATTAGGCCGGAAAAATCACGTAAGTGTTAGTTATTAAAAAGGACAACAACAGTGGTAGATATAATCTGCAGCAACAGCAACAGTACACAGATCATCTGCAAGCCACATGGCCCATTGGGGCTTCCCCTCTCACAGAGCTCTTGCTTTTGGAAGTTGAAGTATGAGGCACATGTTTATGTAAAGATTACCTTGACTTCTTATATGTACGTGAACTAGGAGGAGACTTGTGGCGTCTTGAGAAGAAAAGAGGCTATATCTAAATGCTATAATGTATCCTATAAAGAATATTCTGAAAAGTCTTTGTTGGGTGCCTTTAAGACATTATTTTTTAGGTTTTCAAACATTATTATTCATTTTTCGGAACCAGCTATACTTGTAACTTTTTCCATCCTATATGTTGAGTCTTAATTCGTCGGCTCTGGCCTGGCAGTTGGATTATTCAAGGATTTCTAGGACTATGGCTACGTCATCAAATTCTTTATTAACAGATGCAAAGCTGAATAGCACAAACTATGCAGCTTGGGAGTTTGGAAATACATAAGTTCTGGCATTTTGTTTTGTGAAATTGAGAAGAGACGAGCTGAAAATAACAAGACATATGACAAGTGCATTGAAAAGAATGATGAGACACTAGAAATGTTAGTGAAGAATATCACTCATGGAGAATTTTAAAGGAATATTTTCAACTTGCTAATGAAGGCACCGAGTGGGCATTAAGAAATCAGTTGAATTCCTTTTGCATGAAAGATGAAGAGATGTTACTGATATATTACTAATTATCTAATGATGATCAAGGATATACAAGCTCAGCTGATGGATATTGGAGACAAGTTATGAGATGATTAATCTTACAATTCAAGGTCTACCTAAGTCTTGTAATTAGTTTGTGACTATACCCACTCTACAAGGATTGTATAATTCAAATTTCGATGCATTCAAACAAACATGAAGAGCATGATATGCAGAAGTTGATAGATACTTCTTATCACTTGATTTTAGAAGACTTGGAGCAGATCATACACTTTGTGTTTTGAACAATGGCACGTCAATTGTGATTGCTATTCTCGACCAGCTAGTTTTCTCCACATGGTTTATTCGTGCCTCAACAAAATTTGTAAATCTCGAAAGCATTAAAACATGAAACAAGAGGAGTGAGACCAACGTCAAGTTCTTAAAAATACTTAGGTCTTTATTTCTTGGCACCATGCTTGAAACAACGTCTCAGCATCTTATATGCCCAAAAAACTTGAGCTTGTCTTATCCAAACCTCAGTTCCAACAATTCCCATGGCGAGTCCAATATCTGCTTTCTGTAAAGCTGGTGCATCATTGGTACCATCACCGGTAACAGCCACTACTTCATGCTGACTTTTTAGGTATTCTACCAGCGCTAATTTATCTTGAGGAGAGGACCTTGCCATTACCTGCATTCTCAATACATGTAAATTTATAGACTTGCTTAAGCATTCAAGTAGAACAAAAGTTAAGACAATATATACAAATGCTACTAAAACATAGTCCAAGTAAAACTAATTGGATAAGTCTCTCATCTATCCTCTTCAACAATCTAATGAAGACTCGCTTTCAAATGCTATCTTCCATATGTTTTAAACATTTGCTGTTGATAGAGCTTTGAATCACATTGAGAAAGTAAATTTATTTAAGAACACACAAATAAAGTAAGCAAAAAAATGTCACTTCTATCAAGCTTTGTTCAAGGTGGAACCAAACATTAGGTACCGTATGTATAGCATGAATATTGGTACATGTGCCGTATGGAGAAATAAGTTAACGCACATATGGTAAGTTCCCTCCGTAAATTATTATTATTCCTGAAGGAGTGGGGAAGGAGAAAGAAAGAAAGAAAGAAAGTTTATTGAAGTCTTCCAAAGACCAATGGGTCTATGAGATTGTGAAAAACCTGATACAATGAGCTGTGGTAGTGGAGCTACTAAACGAGCATCCACACCAATGCAGAATGTAAAAAATGCAAAATGACAGTACTAAGTCCTAAGTACAACATAGTTATGTCGATAGTCGACTATATATCAATCTCAGCATCATCGTTATCATCAACATCATCATAATCATCATCATCCTCATCATCAACAGCAGGACATCAGGATGGATGAGGCAGTGGAGGCATGAGGTCAGCAATAGAGCGTTGTCGACCCCTCAAGGGTGCAGTCCTAGTACGTCTCCTGGTCGTAGCTCTACGTCTAACCAGGTCCACTGTGACCCCCCGTCAGTCGGGCTCCGATCCTAAACAAGGAAGGGATGTCCCCAAGTACGAGGCCTCGACATGACCGTGACCCGACAGCTCAGATAGAGGGTCGACACACAGATTACACTTGGAGCCATCCCCTCCTTGTTTAGAGTCAGAGCCCGACTAACGGGGGTCACAGTAGCCCTGGTTAGACGCAGAGCTACGACCAGGAGACGTGCCAGGACCGCACCTCTGAGTGGCCGACAGCACTCTATTGCCGACTTCATGCCTCCACTTCCTCATCCATCCTAATATATGATGATATTGATGATGATGCTGAGATTGATATATAGTCGACCATCGACATGACTATGTTGTACTTAGGACTTAGTACTGACATTCTGCATTTTTTGCATTTTTTGCATTTTGCATTTTGCATTGGTATCGATGCTCGTTTAGTAGCTCCACTACCACAGCTCGTTGTATCACGATTTTCACCGTCTCATAGACCCATCGATCTTCCGAAGACTTTAATAAACTTTCTTTCTTTCTTTCTTTCTTTTTCTTTCTTTCTGTCTGAGCTGTCAGGTCACAGGCTCTAGGTCACGGTCATGTCAAGAGCTCTCATCTCGTGGGGGTCTATGTGATCTGGTTGAAAGAAGTCCGTGATAGAGCTCTGAGAGGTATCAGTTGAGGAAGAAGTTTGCTCCTGTCTCCGTGCTTGGAGTATCCTCTTGCGGCGTCTAAGCACCTCATGAATGAAACCAGCCAAACACCGCTGGTCTGTGTAGGAGAGGAGACGGGCCAAAACCCAATAACTATCTCTAAAGAGGCAGTAGAAACGCCCTCAGATCTCATAGTAAACAAGACACATGAAGATGAAATGCTCCTCTTTCTCAACCTCCTGCATGTCACACAATGTGCATATGCACCTCTCCCTGGGTAACCGCTCTGCTCTACCGCTCTCGATACGAAGTCTGTGTAAAGAGACCCGGAACTGCCCAAGAGAGATCCTCAACAAGTGGGGTAGGTGAATCTACGTGTATCCTAGTGGATCAATGAAACCCTCCACTGTGATATGTAAGAAGTAAGCTCTGTAGAAGCCCAGCTTCACTGGAAGATCACTCGGGCCCAACCAAGTCCGAAATGTGCGTAGTTGTAGTAGATCCTCACGGATAACCTAGTTGACCTCGTGTGATAGGAGGGGAGAAAACGTAGCATCCATGCTGTACTGGAATGGAGGTAGTTTGTTCATGTGGAGCTCTAGTCCCTTAAACCATCTCTCTGTGCATGCATACCAGCACCTCTAGTCTCCCCCTGCTGCAAGTGCCATAGAAGAGGACAGTGCTAACCATGGTATCCTGCTACGCCCAAAGGTGTAATCCCTATACTCCCTGACTTGGTACAGATACGTGATGACCTGAAATGCAGCATCTAGCTGTAATGGGGGTAACCCAAACTCCGCCCAAATGATCTAGTGAGGAACGGATGGCTTACCATGAATCATCCGTGATAACATGAGAACATGTAGCCGCTCCACCCTGACCAACTCTGTATCCGACAAGTCTGCCCCCCAGCATGGACTGCCATACATCCCTGTTGGGCGAACCAAGGAGTCAAAAAGCAACCCTTTGGTTCGTGGATCCTGAAAGGGAGAGCGGAAACACTGCCTCTCTAGTCTAGCCAATGAAGCATATCATCTGCTCAGACGTGCATGCATCGCGGGTCTCATAGTGAAGATGGGTCCGGAAAAGACGACCCCAAGATAAGTGTATGATGAAACTATCTCAACAGGGGACCCATCAAATGCGAACTGCTCCTGGCGCATGATGGCTTGAGACATATTGAAGATCATAACCTTGGTTTTACCCAGGTTGATCTTCAAATCATGAGACTCACAAAAGGATTGTAGTGCGTCAAGGTGTCTCTAGAGCCCCTCTGCTAAGGAAGACAAGAGAGCCATGTCATCTACGTAAAGCAGTATCTGGATCAGCGTGCCCGCGAGAGAGCAACCTACCCCCCCTGTGTTTGCATCACTGTCTCGAGCTCGTCAATGTAGAGGCCAAACAAGGTAGGTGATAATCGACACCCTTGTTTGATCCCGATAGTGCTCGTGATCTCGTCTGTCCATCCAAATCTTGTCCGGACTCTGCCTAAAACTCGCTCATAAAGTGTCATGACAGCCCAAATGATCTCTTGGTCGTAACCCAAATCATGTAGGTGTCATATGAGACGGGCTCTCGAAACCGTGTCAAATGCCTTGCGGAAATCCACAAAGCAACAATAAACCCTCTACTTGCGTATCCTCACCTCCTCGATGATACATCTGAGTGCGAGAAAGTGGTCCATGGTCCCATGATCCCGCCTGAAACCGGCATGTCCTGCTACTCTAAGTCCTCAACACTCCGCAAATCTGCTAGCCTCATAATCAAGTATTGATGCATAAATCTTGGACATGACATATCCAATCATAATGGTCTTATAGCAAGGGATCCCATGATGTAGTCCACAACACTGAAGCCTCCCCCATGTGGAAAGCGCGTGAAGCCACCTGATGCGGGTCATCTGTCAAGACCATTATAAATAATGAGATCACACATCCTGCCGAGGTCTAATAGGGCCTACCCATAAGATGTGAACGGTCCTCGTCTGTCAGCCGAAACTCATAACATACTTGCCTCCTCAAGGTCAATGTCTGGCAGTAGAGTGGAATCATCCCTGAAGTCGAGGAGTGGTACCTGACAAGCGCCTGTCCTCGCTTTGAAGTCCCCAACTAGGAGGACTTCTCCGCGGCTAGAGAAGTCAACAATGGACTGATAAAGAGCAGCAAATGGGGATGTCTCATCCTCCCCTCAAATATCTCTGGCTAAGCGGGAGGTCTCGGGGGGGAAGTAGCAAACTGCAATAAACAGATCTCAGCTGTCCATGTGCCGAATCCGGATCCAAAGAAACCTGGAATGTGTATCTCTCTGCTCCACTGAGATGGCTCCCAAAAGTGTGGATCTGTAAAGGAAAGTGACTCCTCCTGACCCTCGAACCCCTCCAGTATACCTGCTGACTATTGATAGTGGGCGCTCTAGACTCTGATGTGTCTCTGTATAAAAGACTATGTCGTGACCTGTATAGGATTCCGAGAAGTTCCCTGGTTCTGACCATAAGGTAGAGGTGGGTGCCTGACGAGGGCCTGTAAGGAGTCGTCCATCTCGTACTACTGCCCACCTCCCCTCCTTGCGGGCTTGGTCCCGCTGCTGCAACAAAAAGCACCTCTCCTCAACCTATAGTGGAGTGAGGTCCTGGAGATCGCTGGCTGGTCTCGTAAGGCTGACCTATGACGTGAAGCCGAAAGTCGTGCCTGGGCATCATGGAACCGTATGATAAGGGACTGCTCTCAGTTGGGGTCCCTCCCAACCTGCCATGCTCTCTCAATTCTATGCTCAGTCGCCCCTAGAGTAGTGGCCACGAAGGCCGTCGCATCTGCCATCGCTGTAGCCTTAGTCCGTGGGATCCCACGTACTCTGATGTTGAGAGCCTTGCTGGCTCTCTCCTACTGCTCGAGGAGGGTAGCCGGAACGGTTACCCTTGCAGGTTCCTGTTTGGCTACGTCGACCCGTCTGGACGTCTCCTCGATGGCATATTGCATGCTCGCAATCTATGCCTCCACAACTGGGGTGCTCCCTGGGACTGTACGTATAGCAATGACCTCCTATCAGAGCTGTGAAATCTCCTGTCTGAGCCCTTGAATAAGATCAGCCTAGTCTTGCATAGCCTGAGACTGCTCCTGTATGAGACGCGCTGTATGAGACGCGCCTGCTCCTGGGTGAAGCATGTTTGCTCCTGTGCGAAGTGTGAGAGCTCCCTCTCGCGCTCTCAGATGCTATGAGCCTCCATCAGCAAGTTCTCCCAAGCCTTAGCGGAAACTAAAAGGATTGTGGCATGAAAGTGTGAGGATGAGACTGGAGGCTGGGTGATGATTGGGTGAGATGGGTGCGGTATGGAGATGATAGTGGCCTGGAGGAGGCAATCCCAACAGGGTGTGGGAACGTGGGTTGCCTGAGAGGTAGAGGGGAGAAAAAGGTCGAGTAGTGCAGAAAAGTGTATGACCCCTCCAAAGTAGGTGTCATAATCGGAGAGAGAACTGTAGCAGGAGAAGAAGGGAGAGATGGAAGAGATGGTGTCAGTGACAAACCCTCTATCTTAGGGGAGGGTGGAGCAATAGATGTCAGGGGTAGGGGTATATCAGAGCCAGTAGATGTAACTGTAGAGGATGTGGACAGATGTGGAGCTGAAAGTGGAGCTGAAACTCGAACTGGATCTGACGCTAAGACTGGCGTTGAAGCTGAGGATGAGGATGTAGCTGAGACCAAAGCTGAGACTGAAGCTGGAACTGAAGTTGAAGCTGAGACTGAAGCTGAGGCAGAGGTGGACCCCACCTTTGCTTTGATGTCAACTCTGAGTCCACTACGGTTGTAGCGTGTGTTCACATCCTCAAGTTTTAGCTGAGTTTGTTTCTTGGCTTTGTTGTCATCTTTATTGGTGGATTTATCCGTATCTTTGCCACCTTTCCCCATTTCGCTTGACTAACCCGTGTTCGGTGCAGGTCTTAGTGCAGGAGCGAGAGTGGGAGCCGGAGCATGAGCGCCCCCCCCCCATGATGGGAGGTACCCCAAGGGGGCTGAAAAAAGGCGAGAAGCGGGAGAGCTCAATGGAGGGGGCAGAAGGCCAGGCTCGGGGCTGTAGGTTGGGGCGGAGGAGAATGGGTGAATGCAGAGGGGAATGGAGGATGATTTTCTCTGATTTTTCTGTTGTTTTCTGACGGGTACAGATTGCCTTTGACAAACAGAAAATGACAGGTGACACTCCCTTTTTTTTTTTTTTTGGGGGGGGGGGGGGGAGGTGGGGTGGAGTAACTAGGTGAGTGACTGTCTGGTTACACTAACCAAACTAATTGGTGTTAGTCTAGTTAGCATGTAACTAGCCTACTAACTAGAGTTAGTCTAACCAAGCTGAGCGGAGGCTGAGCGATGGCATAGGCGTAGGCGTGTAGGTTGAGCGTAGGCGTGTAGGGGGAGTCGTAGGCTGCGTGTAGAGAGGCTAGCGGGAGAGAATAGGGGAGCGTAGGCTGAGAGGCTGGTAGGAGAGCATAGGCTAGCGGGAGAGCGTAGGATAGCAATGGCTAGCGGGGAGCGATGGCTAGCGCGTGAGAGTGCGCGCGCGCGAGAGAGAGAGAGAGAGAGAGAGAGAGAGAGGGGGGGGGGGGGGGGGATAATATACTAGTGACTTCAGTTTACAAACTCATCAAAACAAAGTCCATAGTAGAATGAATATGATCTCAATCAACAATCTAGTATGATGTAAGGAAATCATCGTCAACCAATAATCTAGTATTTGATGATTATGCAATAAACCTACACCTTTTTCTTGATTATATTTATGGATTATAGTTGAATATCCTACCTTCATTTTCTTTTCTTATGATCATATGTTTACTGAACACAAGTGAGAGTTTTCTTTGTGTGAGTCCTTGTGATAGGACTTCACACCCCGGCCAGTTATCTTCTACAAATCCCGTGCGCCATGTTACTTTTAGTTAAGAGCATGCTCTTCTCATGGCTGATCACCATGTATACTATCTTCAGTTTGCTCTTGTCACCTTCAATGTGACCATAGCATTTTCAGTGCTATCTTCAGTATAACCTATGGCAACTTCAATGTGACCATGTCACCTTCAGAGTGACTCTATCGCCTTCAATGTGATTTGTCATCTTCAATATGACTTCACCATCTGGAGTATGGTTTACTTTTACTGTCTTCAATACGGTCTTGTTTACACCATCTAGAGTATGGTGATAGATCTTCAATATCAATGATAGTCACATTGAATGACACGATGTTGGAAGCTAGTTCATGAGATGGACTTCACATCAGTGGACTTACAACTCATTTGAGTATTTTCTTCCGGACCTCCCTCCACCTAATATTGCGATATCAACATGGTGTATGAGACAGATGATGCTTCGCACATCCACAAGGGTTTGCATCTTGATCACTCACATGCACATTCGTTAGGGCACATCAACATCCAAAAGATGGCTTCACTTTGGGTTGATTATGAGTTGTCTAGGTCAAGTTGGGAGCCTAGCAAACCTTGCTCTAGGCCTACTTGTTTAATTGATTGTGTGCATGGGTAGAGGGGTCATGGTAGAAGATTTTGTTAAAATATCTAATTAAAACATTGAACTACTCATTAAATACTATTTTAATCTAGAATGACTAATTAAATAATAAGGCCAGAAACCAATACATTAGAAATCATGTTTTTAAACTTTCTTTGCTTTTAAGGCTTTTGGCTTCCTAGTTAGGGGGTACACGAAATGTGCGATTGACTTTGGGCATTGTAGTTGGGCTCTCTTGCAATTTCGCTTCCTCTTCTTGCTGCTTTCCTGCTCTCTCTTTGCTCCAGTGCTGCTCTCTTGTTTCCCAAGCCTTGTTCTCACATCCAAGAGGCTCCTACCTTGATTGCAATTCATCTAAGAGCAGCCAAGATCAGGTTTGAAACTGTTGTTTGCACAGCAAGGAAGGAGGTTGGAAATCAATTTGCAACAGCAACGTGCCTCCCAGCTCAATTTTTATTCTCTTGTGGCCCAGCTTTAAAATTGTGGGTTCACTTCTACTTGCCTGCCCACTTCTAAAACTGCTTTCCTTTTTCTAATCTAACGATTTGCTGCCATCTCCCTCAAATTCTGCTTCAGACCACCTTGGATAAGCCAAGAGATAGTGTGATTTACATATTCAGCCTATTTCTGAAATTGCAATTTCACTTCAGTTTGTTTTCCTTCGTCCAACATTTCGTTTTTCATCTCTGGGCACCTCTGAAAGTGCATTTACTTATTTCGAACCTATTTTTTCTGAATTCTAATAATTTTTGGCTTGAGAACATTAACTCTTAGGGATTTTCTAACTAGAGTTTCTAACACAATTGTTTCTAAGCTATATTTCATGTGTTTCAAAGAGAGAAACATAGATAGGTGCCAATATAGTGATTCTAAAAATCTTGGCCCTGAATGTTTTGTTGAGATTGGGCTCTACTCAAAGGAATTTTGGGCCTTTCTTCACCCAGATATCTCCTGGGGTTGGCAATGGCTACTTTTATTTTCCATTACTTTCTACATTTTTCTATTACTTTGGATTCACATCTCCCATTTTCGTTCCTTGGGGAGACCATTGTAATACTTTGGGACATATATATTTATGTTTTAGGACTTCTAGGTCTCCTGGGGTTCTGTCCGCAGAACTGAATTGCTGTTCCATTGTACTAAAGAAATATATCTGAGATCAGCCCAGGTAGAGGGTGTATCCTTGTTGGAATTTCAAATGATATGTGTGATTGTTAATTTCTGAGTAATGGCTATTTGAGATTCCAAATTTATTAAGTTATTTAACTGGAAATTGTGCGTCTGCCTAAGCACGACTCTGGCAAGTATAGAAGCATGGTTTCCTTTCCAGTTGAAGAGCTTCATAGAACTTGGAACATAGCCTTAGGTCAGGTTAGGAATCATCGTGTGCATGATTGTGTGTTGTGTGGGAGTACATGCCTACCCCAAGCTTCATCATGGTGAAGACCAAGAGAACCAAAGGGGGGGTCAACAAAGAAAGCATCCCTTGCAGCCAAGAAGATTGTGCCTATGAAGCAGTGGAAGACTCAAAGGCAATTTGACTGGATGCAACCATTCACTCGGAGACAGAGGACGAGGAGACACAGAGGACGAGGAGACTCCCATGACATAGGAGATCGGACGAGAGCCCGCTGCCCGTTAGAGACGAGATGGCACTAGATATCTTTCAGCTTTTTGACCCCTTTAAAGCTGAATAGAGACAGACTAAGAAGAAGCTTCCAACCATGAACACTGCACTTTAGGACTCATGGGAGAGATCAGTACGAGAGAAGTGGGGAAGCAAACGACCAAGGAGAAGCATACAGCCAAGGATGTGGATGGAAGAGGGCTTAAAGAGATCAGCCCAATAATAAGGAAAGAAGATGCAGTCCCATTGGTTTTACATGTGTAGAGAATGTTGCGGGATCATGATGATGAAGGGGAAGAGGAGTATCAACTTCACAATGTGATGAGAGATGATCCATCAAGGAGGCATTAAATGAGTCATGTGAGACATCGGACTCCTCTTGGGATACATATAGACGCCGCCAAGACACAAGATTAAGTTGGGACAAAGCATGTGCAAATGTCACAGTATGACGGAGACTGTAAGCTCGAGGTTTTGGTCCGGACTCCAATGGATTAGGACTTTGCCACTTTGCTTGTCAATGGATCAGCTGCTCTTTAGCACCAGGCTTTACAGACACTGGATATGATGCCAAAGACTTGGCTAGAATTTAAAAGACATTATAAGAGCACTTCCTATCGTCTGAGTTTGAGATGGAGATATTCACAGAGTGGGGCAACTTTAGGCAAAGAGGAGGAGAGTCTATTCAGGAGTACACAGATCAATTCTAGACAACACTCTTGAAGGTACAATACCTTAGTGGCTTGTATAGAACTTTTCAAACTGAGATAAAATGTTTCAACCGTAAGGCTTACGTGATAGATTGGAATTTGGAGTTTAGAAAGAAGAACGGATTCCAAATGAATAAACCAATTTTTCCACTGGTAGAGGAGGCTTTAGACCAAATCAGCCACAAAACGCAGCACCCGGTAGGAGGGAGATGGATCAACGAACTATCACAAGGTATAAGAGAGGGCTTGTGCATTAGGTATGATGGAGACACAAGTTTGGAGTGTCCTTTGTGGAAAGGAAGGGAACAAAGACCAAGACAGCCTGTAGCAGAAAAGGAGGCAGCAAAAGTAAAAGTGATTTTGGAAGAAGAGGAGGTAGCAGATGGACCAAAACTAAAATTTAAAAGGCATGGGGATGTGTGGGAGATAAATCAGCCTTATTTCTTGTTTAATAAGGGCTCTGCTCATAATATCATTTCAACCCAAGTTGGCATCATGTTTGGGGATTGTTCCAGATCTCGACCATGGAAGGAAGCCAATGGGAGCATTCCATGACATCCGTGAATTTGCTTGTACCCGTTGGCAGCCAGCTCAGAGTACACATCCAAGGATATCACAACCACGTGGAGTTCCTAGTTGGAAGGACAGTTGTTGGGGATGTGGTGTTGGGCCAGCCATGGCACTGTAAGATGCAGCCCATCTACGACTATAGGAAGAAGACGGTTACGGTTCTACATGGAGGGCTAGATATCACCATTCAAGCTGGAGTCTCAAGAGCTTCATTCCAATGGTGAGTCACATCCAAATACAAGAAGTATTTAAGAAATCAGTTTGAGATCATTTGATTATGTGTGAATCGAATAAAGAAGGGACTTAGAATAGTCTCTACCACGAGGAGAAGAGAGTTCCTAGGAGAGTTTTAACGAAAGATTTCTACAAGACTTGCCTAAGTCATTGCCACCCAAGAAACTAGAGGATCTCACCAAAGGCTTAATTCCGGGTAGCACACCACCTACTAGGGCATCTTATAGAGTGACTTAGACATAGAAAGAAGAGATTCAAACAAAGTTCAAGGTAATGCACTGGCCAATTTAACCGTATGATGAGCCAAATCTTCCAAAAACACTGTTCCTTTATAGGAATATTGTTTGAAGACATCATAGTGTTTAGTAGGATAAAGAGCAGCACAAAGAATATCTAAGGATTTGTGTTCGAGCTATTGCAGGATCACCAATTGTTCATAAATGCCAAAAAGAGTGAATTTCTCCTTGCAAAGATAAAGCTTTAGTTTCGAGAATGAAATTAAAATGGATCCTATTAGTTCTTGAATGGCCTGATTTGAAGACGGTGCATGAGGTAAGATCATATCTGAAATGCAAAGCACTCTCTCTCTTTTATGAATGCTTCACATTACTATTCGTTCTGTTCATTTTTCGTAAGTTACACAACAAACAGGATTGTAGGGATAGAGAAATGAATACTAGATATGGCCCTCCAATGGGAAGAGCGCCTTGGACTGGTAATTATGTTGACTCTTGCTCAAGCATGCAGCACATGTAGCGTGTGTACGGAGTGGATGTTGGTGAGGTGAGTGAATATGATAAGAAGACACACTTTTTTTTTTTTTTTTTTTTTGTGGGAAGAAATCTTTTATTTCTGTAGAATAATTACATTCATAGTTACTTCAAAAACGAAGTAGCTACTACTCAACTAAAGATCTCAGTATAAGCTGTATACACATCCTAATCAATCAAACGAGTCTGAAAACAATCGTAGAATGATTGTTGCAGAGATCGTTTGAAAAAAAGAAAGGATGAAAATAGTGGATCACCAAAGACTCTATGATTTCTATCCATCCATAAAGTCCATAGTGTCCAATAGCGCACCCTTACAAAAAACAAATCAAAACCCTGTCTCTGTGGATGAAAGCCAAACAACCAGAAAAATCTGCCAAAAGTAACAGTAGGAAATCGCTGTCGAAGCCTCTGTCTGATGAGAGCAATGAGATCAAAGGGAGAATAGAATCTGAAACCTATATGCATATACCTCCTCTGGTTCCCAAGGCAGGAAGCCAAAAAGTCCGGCCTGAAAGCAGCTCACCTGACTTGGAGCAATCTCTGACATCCAATTTGTGTTCTTGAAGAAAAAGAATGTCTAGGGAACCACCTGAAACACCTGGATGGAGCTGATTCCTGATCAGCTGTCTGCGACGGCGATGAGGGATGCTGCCCAATCCATGTATATTCCAACTGGCTATCCTCATCGGTAGGAGGAAGCGGGTTGGAATACCTTACCCAACCTGGTGGCGGAAAAAGAACCCTCCGCCGGAGCTGACCTCCTGCCATACACATGAGGTCCAAGGGGAGGAAAGTCCACAGGTGAGAGAGAGAAGGATTTCTCACAAGGGATTCCTATAACTAGCTCTCCGAAAGTAGAAGGTACAAAATCATCATCTAGGAGTTCAGAGAGGTCTTCCAAAGCGGAAAAGGAGTTCCGCTGAGCCAGTCCTGGGGAGGGTGCACGAAGGATTCCTACCGAAGCAAGGATAGAATGTAAGACCCCCTTCCCTCTATCCAAAGGAGGAGACACCTGTACTGGATCCTGATCAAGAAGTGCTGCGGACAAGGTGCCAACGACCTGGGTTGCTGAGGAAGGTACAGCCTGATCCAGGGATGGGGTCGAACAAGGCTCCTGAACACTAGTCTCCTCCCGAGGCTCCAAGGGAGTAGCCTCCGAAGCGGTGGAAGTGTGATCTGAAGTAGAGGGCCTAACAGCGAACGGAACCCACCATGGGCCAGGGATGGTGCAAGGTGCAGGAGGGACTCGGGTAGCCCTAGGAGGGGGGGGAGCCCGTGTCTGAGTCGGTGCCTGTGGAGCGGTAGGTCCTGCTCCAACTCTCTGTCGTAAGCTAGTCCGCGCTGGTTGCTTTCTGGGCCTCTTTTTCTTCTTTGGGCAAACTCTCGCGAAGTAACCCGAGGATCTGCAAATCTTGCACTGGTCCTGCCGACCTGCAACCTCAAATCTCTCACGGAAGAAGGCCATCGGGTCACTATAGCATGATGTGGTCATCTGAAATATTGGGGTCCTGGACAATGGCCCTAACCCTAGGTACCCCATCCATCCTGACTGCCTCAGCGGCCGAAGAGGGTTCGCTAGGAAGAGGGGGGATCTCTACTAGCACACCAAACCTCTCGCCAATAACTAAAAGTAGCCGGTGATAAACTGAGGGAAGTCCAAGGAATCTGATGAAAACAGAAACTCCCTGCTTGTCCTCTTCAACTGGGTCAAAGCTCAGTTGAAAGGGAAACAAAAAAATCCTCCTGTAGCCTAGAAAAAGAAAACCGGCCTGCAGCAGGTCTCTCGTGACATCCGGGGAATCTAGGCACACCTGAAAGAAACCTCATCCCAACAAACAAACATCCTTAAGGTGGGGGGCGAGCTCCTCGGGAAGTGCCGCAAGCATCCAATCTCTAGCTTGTGACCTGGAGGGGTAGGAGCCATGGATGCGTGCGAAGAGAGTCGTGGAACACTCATGCTCCAAATCCAAGTGACGGTTCTCGCGGCCGGTGTGGGCGGTAAAGGATTGACTGAATGGGAACCCATTCGTCAATCGAGGTGGGAAAGGCCGATTCAAAACCAAAAAAAGAACTCCGTCCGCTTTCCTGAAGCCTAGGAGACCCCTAACAAAAATAGGGATTCTGCAAATGAGGGGAGAGGGTGAAAGGAAGGAGAGAGAGAGAGGAATGAGCAAGGAGAGGAGTCAGCAAGAGGGGAGGATAGAGGAGAGGAAGAAGAGGGGGCAGCAAAGGGAGAGGAAGAAGGAAGAGGAGGGGAGGAAAGAGGAGGGAGGAGTAGAGAAGAGGGAGGGGGAGGGGCTGGCAGCAGCAAGGGGGGGCTGAAGCAACGCAGGGGGGGGCTGGCAGCAGCGGGGGGGGGGGCAGGGGGGCGGGGGGGGGGGGGGGGGGGGGTGCTGCAGCAGCGCAGGGGGGAGCAGCAGGCAAGGGGGAGGCGAGGGAGGAGGCAGCGCGCAGGGGGGAGGCAGCACACAGGGGGGAGCAGCAGGCAAGGGGGAGGGGAGGGAGGAGGCAGCGCGCAGGGGGGAGGCAGCACGCAGGGGGGAGGAGATAGCGCGCAAGGGGGAGGCAGCGCGCAGGGGGGAGGAGGCAGCACGCAGGGGGGGCTGCAGCGCGCAGGGGGGAGGAGGTAGCGCGCAAGGGGGAGGCAGCACGCAGGGGGGGCTGCAGCAGCGGAAGAGGAGGGGAGTCGAGGGTAGGGGGGAGGGAGGAAGCAGCAAGGAGGGGAGGGAGGGAGCAGCGAGGAGGGCAGCAGGAGGGAGCGGGGAGCAGCAGCAGCTAGGCAACCACCATTGGCATCAGCTTGAACTAGAGGATTTCTTCAAGTGAGGCACCTATCTTCGTATGCCTCACTTGAAGAAATCCTCTAGTTCAAGCTGATGCCAATGGTGGTTGCACTAGAGCCAATATTCTACAAGAGGGACATGTAGTAACGAGGCTGAGCTGAAATATGATGTTTATGAGAAAGAACTTCTTGCAGTGATCCATTCTTTACAAGTCTAGAAGCACTATCTTTTGGGTGTTGATTTTTTTATTTAGGCTGACCACCAAAGTGTCCATTACTTTCTTACGCAGCCACTATGAGGCAAAAGGACATGAGGTGGGCCAATTTCTTAGCTGCATTTGATTTTCAGATTCAGCATACTCCATGAAAGGAGAACATGGTGGCCGTCACCTTGTCTCGAAGACCACAGGTTCAGAAAGCTCATCACAAATTGTGAGCCTAGCAAACCTAGGACTGTATTTATTTCTGGACCTACTTGTTTAATTGATTGTGTGCATAGGTAGACAGGTCATGGGGAATTTTCTCCTAAAAGACCTAATTAAAATATTAAACTAATTGTTAAACACTATTTTAATCTAGAATAACTCATTAAATATTAAGGTGAGAAACTAATACATTAGAAATGCTTTTAACAACTTTCTACAATTATCTGAACCTGCTTTATCGATTGTCTCAACTTTTAGGGATTTTTGCTTCCTAATTAGGCGGTAAACGAAACCTGTGATTGATTTTGGGCATTGTAACTGGGCTCTCTTGCAGTGTCACTTCATCTTCTTGCTGCTCTCTTGCTGTCTCCTTGCTCCAGTGCTGCCCTTTTGTTTCCCAAGCCCTATTCTCCCATCCAAGAGGCTCCTACGTTGATTGCAAGCCATCGAGGAGCAGCCAAGATCAGGTATGAACCTGCCCAAGCCTGTAAACAGTGTTTCCACAGCAAGCTAGGAGGCTGGAAATAAATTCACAGCAGCAACGTGCCTCCCAGATCAATTGTGACTGGTTTTTCTTCTCTTGTGCCCAGGCTTGACCTTGTGGGTTCAATTGTACTTGCATATCCAGTTCTAAATCTGCTCTTCCTTCTCTAATCGGACGATTTGCTGCAATCTCCCTTGAATTCTGCTTCGGCCTACTGTTTTCCTACTTTCCAAGCCTTGGACTATTTAATTTTGTTTTCCACAGTCCAGGAATTTCACTTTTCATCTGTGGGCATTTCTGAAAGTGACTTAACTTATTTTTAACCTATTTTCTCTGAATATTAAGAATTACGGTCAAGTTAGGTACGAGAACGTCGACTCCGAGGGATTTCCAACTAGAATTTCTAGCACTAACTGTTCAATCTGAATTTTCTGTGTTTCAGAGCTTGAGAGATAAGGTTGGTGCCAATACAGTAATTCCAAAGATCTCAACCCTAAAGTTTTGCTGAGATTGGGCTCTACTCGGAGGTGCTTTTTGCCTTTCTTCACCCGGATATCTACCAGTGGCTACTTTCTATTACTTTCAGTTACTTTCCACAATTTTCAAATACTTTGTAGTCACACCTCCCATTTTCATTTCTTGGGGACAACATTGTAATACATCAGGATTTTTTTATTTTTTTTGTTTTTAGGGCTTCCTTGGGTTCTGTCCGAGGATCAAAATTGCTAGTGTAATTGAAGCCTTGCATCATTGTAATAAAGAAATACACCTAGGAGTAGCCTAGGTAGGGGGTGTATCTCATTCAGATCTGTGCAGTTGGATTCTAATGGTATGCTAAGTCTAGACGAAATCAATATACGCAAGCCATAGGTCCCATTGGAAAATCTGAGCAAGTCATTTATGAAAAATTATTCACGATGATGTGGTAATGTCCATAAAAGACATCTTCATCGGCATGTAGGAGAAATGGCATTGCATGCTCAATGCAATCCATATAAGCACATCAACAAGGCAGGAAAAAGGTCTCCAAGTCCTTCCTCTTTTTCCAGTTCCACTTCTTCATCTTCTTCTTCTAGAACATCCACTCATAGGACCAGCAAGAAGAGAGCATCCAAAGGAAGGCATGCAAAGCCTCGGGAATTTAAGGAAGGTGGAAAGACTATAAAGTTTGCAATTTTCAATGGCCAGTATGGTCATATTGAAAAGGCAATGCAATTCATAAGGCAGGTTGATGCTTCCTTTGGCAGCACAAAGAACTTCCATGAGTCATCAAAATTGTGTATGGTCAGCCTACATCTGATAGGTACAGCTAGTGTATGGTGGAGTTCACAGACCACAGATGGTTTAGCTCCCAGGCATTGGAAGGGCTTCAAGAAAGCTTTTTATAAGCAATTTATGCAAAGCAATTCAAGGACCATGCCCTCCTCAGTTGGGAGAGTCTACACATGGATGACAGGGATTTAATGGAGACTTATAATTAGAAGTTATGGGATGCATATCTGTAGATTGCACCTTTTAAGAAGGTCCCCAAGAAGACCCAACTCAAGAAATATAGGGCTGGCCTGACTCCCAAGACCCAAGCTGTGGTAAATACCCAGCATAACAAGAGCATTCAGGGCATAATGCATTCAGCCTCTGTGGCCAGCTTAATGCATATACAGAATCCCACCACTGTGCTTTCCTTACAGACCGGGGCAACAAAGAAGAAGTCAGCCACTCCCCAATTTGAAAAAAGGGAGTTTCCCAAGGCTCAAAAAAGGTAGTTTTAGCCTCAAAAGCCGAGGGGAAACCGAGGGCAAAAAGCCTATAAAGGGAGCCGAACTTTACTCCTGAACAGATTGCCATCATGCAAAAAGAGGGCGGATCCTTCAGGTGTGGCAAAGAGGGGCATGTGGCTGCCCAAAGCCCTGAGAGACCTTCGGGATCAAAGGAGCAAAGTAAGCCCCAAGTACCGCCCAGGCCGGTAGCAAGTGGAATTCCTGATGATTTGGGAAGAGTGTCCAATCCAAAGGAGAGAGAGCTATTGCTTTCATGGGGCAAGATAAGATACCAGCAAGCACTTATTGTGTTTGATCCAAAGGCTACTGGTAACTTCATATCAAAAGACTTGGCCCTGAGGTTGGGAATAAAGACCGAAGAGTTGGGCAGGGCCCTAGATGCCAATTAGATGTTCCATGGGGACCCTGTGCCTATTTGTTACATGCACCCCTGCACTTGGGTGCAAAGTGACACACTGGCTACATCGACAAGTGTGTAATAGTTCCCCAATAGGAGATTTTGTCGTATGCTATGACCCCTTTGTGAGCCCTTGTCCAGGGACAGCAGTCAAGCACAAGCTACGTAAGTCAATCTCTCAGCCTTAGGTCAAGTCGGAAGATCAGTCCTTGTTCACTAGTACCCACTGGAGAACCGTAGGGTAGTGTTTCAATTTTAGGTTTAGGGATAGGTTTACATCTAGCCTAGGATAGGAGCCCTTCTGGGGCCCCCTCAGGGCTGGAACAAGTGAAGAGAATGGCAAGAGAAGGGCTGCCTTTATAGGCTACCCTGCACCCCTCCCTAGGGCTGCCTTTATGAGGCCTAGGGCTGCATTTATGGGGCCTAGGGCTGCCTTTATGGGGCCAGCCAAACAGCCCCAAAAGCCCTATAAATAGGGGGCCTCCAGGCCCTCTTTCCTCATACTGTTCTCCCAGCACTTCAGCCTCCTAGCCCTTGGTTGTTACGGTGCCCCTCGACTCGCAACATGTGAATTACAATTCGAAGCAAGGCTCAACATCTGAACAATTCTAAGGGAGCTCACTACACAATCACCTAGCAAGCAGCCCCAACCTAGAAAACCCCACAGACAAGGTTGCCCAGCCTTTTCTTGCATAGAATCAACTCAAAAACACAACCACCAGCCTTCTACTGCCCAGCATGTAACATGCAATGGTAATTTGATCGTGTAATCACAGCAAGACCTTCTTTAAATCTTTAGCGAGGAATTAGAATTATGCACCATAGAGAGAGAAAGGAGATGAGGGTAGAGAGAGAATGGAGTCGACAACCGATTGGGTCCCTGTACCCACTGAGGGGCCCCTCCCCCAATCAGGGGAGGACGGTTTTCTTTATACTTGGAAAACTGAAAGATACAAATAAAACTCTTCAAGAGAGCACGGAAATGCGCTTCTAAATGTTACATTGTGCACACGTATTGAAAACCCAAAGACCTGAGAGGCAACGCCAACCAATAACGAGACCTTGATGCTGTCCACATTGACAATGTAGAGCACTTCTACAAAGAAAGGAAGAGGCTTGTGCTGTCCACCGGGATGCAGGGTTACTGTGAGAGAGAGAGAGTGAAAGCTAGGAGTAATAGATTCTAAAAGAGAGCTGAGAGATGACTGAAATATAAAGCTGAGAAGTAGGCTGTGCAAAACTGTAAAGAGCTGCTGAAACAGTACCCAAACCTTACTCCGTTTGTGGTCCGATCTGTAAGAGGGGTTTAAGAACCCATCCATATGCGAGCTGTAGGCTTGACACAAACCACAAAGGACCTTTTCAGCATTGTTGAGCCTTCTGTTGTAATATGCCGTGGGCCTATCCTCTTGCTGTAAAACTGCCCCGATGGTGACATTGTTTGCATCTATGATCACCAGATATGAATCATCCTAAGAGGCAATCTTCGTGACTGGTGCTGTTGTGGCCAACCTTTGCAAATCATGAAAGGCTTGCAAAGCTTTACCAATGACTTGAATCTTCTATCTGCGTGTCTTTATCCCCTTTAATAAATCTGTAAGAGGGGTTTGAGAACCCATCCATATGCGAGCTGTAGGCTTGACACAAACCACAAAGGACCGGATCTCTTGAGCCGTCATAGGGACAGCCCAATTGGTAATAGCTTAAAATCTTCTCTGAATCTAATCAAATCCCTTGAGGACTAATGATGTATCCTAGATACTGGATTTTCAGCAACCCAAACTCACTTTTCTTTGTATTGAGGTGGCGTAATAACTATAGGGCACATCACACATCCTTAATATGCTGCTCTGCTGTAGCGGAAAAGATAAGGATATCATCGAGATAAATGAACAGGCACTTTCCAATATTATCTGCAAATACCCAAGACATCATCTTGTTGAATGTGGGCGGTGCATTCTTCGGGCCAAATGGCATGATGACGAACTCGTAATGAGCTCGCTCTATTCGAAAAGCTGTCTTTGGGATGTCAGCTTTAAAAAATTCAGACTTGGTGGTAGCCACTCTTGAGATTGATTTTTGAGAAAAACTATGCACCATTGAGTCTTTCCAAGATATACTCGATGCGGGGCATAGGAAACTTGTTACTTACTGTAAGTTTGTTAATTGCTCTAAAGTCCATACATAATCGTGCAGACTTATCCTTCTATGCCACAAACAAAATAGGCGCAGTGAATGGCGAAGATGACGGTCTTATAAACCCTACGCGCAGTAACTGAGACAACTGCTGCTCCAACTCTCCCTCCATAGACTTGGAAAGTCGGTAAGGAAACTTACTTGGAGGTGTGGAGTCCAGAATCAGATTGATGTGATGGTCTTCCGGTCTGTGTCATCCCGAAGCATATTGTCTTGGAACTCCTAGAGTAGATCCACCATTGCTTGCCCCATCGAAGGAGCGGCTTGAACCAAAGTGATCTGGTACTGGACATAAACAAGTGCACACATTGCACCCTTGTGGACGGCACGACTTGCTTGGATATGAGAAATTTACGGAATCCCTGGTATGCTCCAATCACTGTGTATCACGGTGGACTCAAGTAAACCTTCCACAATCGTGAAGATGTCCTGCTGCTAATCAGGCATCGGTACATGCTCACGGAACCACTGAATCCCAAGGATCATGTCGCACCCCATCAAACATATCACTACAAAATCCCGCATAAAAATGGCCTTTTGAACTGAAAAAGTAAAATGGATGGCCTTATGCGTTATGTGTGTGCACAAGCCAGGTGTGAACCCGTCCACTGCAAGCTCGTGAGGCACCAAAGTGCACCCCACTATCTTGGCAAGCTGAGGGGAGATGGCATCTTCTGAACTCCCCATATTAAACAGGACAATGAACTGATGCCCGTTAGCTTTGCCATATGCTCGAATAAGAGCCTTCTTTTGGTCTGAGAGGTCGTCCTCCTTAACTTGAAAGACCATTGAGGGAACGGCATTCAAAGCAGGGAAGACGCCATTTGTAGCTAAGACTAGTGGCGGAACTGGAACAACCAATACATTGGCAACGGAAGAAGTAGGCGCTTTTGCAACCTTTTTGACAGGCCACTTAGGACAATCCTTCTTGCCGTGTCCAACGATGTGGTGGCAATGAAAGCAATGATATTTTTAGTGGTACCGCTTCTTTTCGTCGGGCTATAGATAGCCTCCCATAATGCCTACTTTCATCTTCTCATCTGGAATCATCTTGGACTTGGACTCCTTTTGACCAGAAGTCTGGCCGTCTTTCTTTTGGTACTGGTTGTCCTTCTTCTGATCCTTACCCGCTGTGTTGTTTCACTGCTGCAGGGCTTTGGAATCCTTTTGGACTTGCTTGGGCTTTCCCCCGTTCAACTTCCTTTCTTGATTCTGGACGAGAGTCAACGCCCACTCATAATCGGACGAGTCGAACCGCTGTGTTGTTTGACTGCTGCAGGGCTTTGGAATCCTTTTGGACCTGCTTGGGCTTTCCTCCATTCAACTTCCTTTCTTGATTCTGGACGAGAGTCAACGCCCACTCGTAATCGGACGGGTCGAAGTTCCGGACAGGAAAACAGATGTTAGTGTCCAATCCTTGAATGAATTGCTTCATCTTATCGCTTTTAGACATGACCAACTGCTGTGCCAGTGTGACGACAATACAAGGAAACCATTTTGAAAGAGACGAGAAAACTCCTCCTCTAGGTTAAGCGTATACTGCGGCGGTAGAAAATGGGCTTGAGATCGGTGGCAAACGCTGCCCAGACGAAATTCGTCTTAAAAGTTGTTGGGTCAATATGCTTACTAGCCCATGTTGCCACCAAGTAACCGCCTCACCGCCGGGAAGATGAGAGGCTTTTAGGTAGACTTTATCTTGCTCATCTTGAATCCGCACTAACGGAAAATGAGCGACGAACTGATGAATAAATTGAAGGACAGTCACTCTTACCATCATACTTAACAAAATTTGGTATGGACCGGGTGAGTAGTGTTACCTTTGTCGATGACGAAGCTGTGGCGGTGACTGCTGTTGCGATCAAACTAGCCTGCATAGTGGATAACATCTGTTTGTGTTGGAGAAGCATCACCTCTTCGTCTAGCTTTTGTTGCCTCTCTGCCTAAGCGAGCTCTACGCGTCGCAGTGCCTCCTCATTTTAGCGTTCCTCGCACATCACAAGAGCAATTTTTCAAAATCTATGGTTCCTCTTTCTTTCCGCTTTTATTCCATAAGTTGTTTTGTCTGGTCCAACTATCTTCTACTTTCTTCTAGCTGGGTTGAATGTTCTTCGAGTTGCTATAGGAGGACCCAATTCTGCTCCAAAAGATTAGCCATCATTTCTTGAGCACTTGGCGGAAGCGTATCATTTTGACTATCTTTCTCCTCTTCATAGTCTTAAAATCTGACATCTTTCCCCGAATCTTCCATGGCGTTTGAATGTGTCCTTTTCGGATCTCAACACAACCATACAATCGCGGTAGTCAAGCTGGATACAGACCGAAGCGCTGATACCATGTAACATGAATTAGCGTTATGCACCATAGAGAGGAAAGGAGATGAGGGTAGAGAGAGAATGGAGTTGACAACCGATTGGGTCCTGTACCCACTGAGGGCCCACTCCTCCAATCAAGGGAGAATTTGCTTAATACATGGAGAACTGAAAGATACAAATAACACCTTTCAAGAGAGCATGGAAACGCGCTTCTGAAAGTACACTATGCATGCATACATATTGTAGACCCAAAGACAGGCAATGCCAACCAATACCGAGACCTTGATGCTGTCCACACTGTCAATGTAGGGCACTTCTACAAGGCAAGGAAGAGGCTTGTGTTGTCCACTGGGATGCAGGGTTACTACGTGAGAGAGAGTGAAAGCTAGGAGTAATAGATTCTAAAAGAGAGCTAAGAGATGACTGAAATATAGAGCTGAGAAGTGAGCTGTGCAAAACTGTAAAAGAGCTGCTGAAACAGTACCCAAACCTTACTCCATTTGCTGGTCCGAATCCCCGACTGTTGCGCTGCGTAGACACCTTACAGGAGGGCTGAACTGAGGCCAAAACCTGAGGCTGATCAGAGGCCAAACTCTGGAAGTGCCAGGGCTGCACAGGAGGGGTTGGAGGGGAGCTGTTGGGAGTGCTGAAGGCTGGGAGGCTGAATATTTATAGGGCTGGAGGGCTGAGCCAACCTGCCCAAACTGACCGACTTTTCAGTTGGCTTTTTGGGACTGGTTGGTTGGGCTCTTGGTCCCATAAAACAGTGGCCTAGGGAGGGGTGCAGGACAGCCTATAAAGGCAGCCCTTCCCCAGCCCATTTCCTTCACTTGCTCCAGCCTTGAGGGGGCCCAAAAGGGCTCCTATCGTAGGCTGGACCTAGACCTATCTCTAATCATAAGATGGAAACACTACCCTACTGTTCTCCAGACAAGGGGTCATGCAAATCCCTAATCTGTGGCTCGCAAAGGGGTCACAGCATACAACAAAATCTCCAATTAGGGCACCATAACGCAGTTGTCGATGTAGCCAATGTGTCACATTGCACCCAAGTGCAAGGGTGCATGTGACATAGCAATAGACCAACCACAGCATCCACAGCCCGGTCTCTGTTAGAAATCAGTGAAAGAAAGGCCAGCCAGCAAAACCACGGCCCGGAAGGTCCTAGCCCTTTGCCGTTGTTCTAATGCCCCTGGTCCCATGTTAGCATTTGTTCCTTAATGCCAGGGCTCCTAACCCTGCTGGATTAAGTCCATCAACATCCAAGGAAGATACATAACAGGATCGTTTGTGGTGCACCATCATGGTTGCAATTGCCGAAAGGCTACCTGTGTATCTGAGTGCTAAGTGCTGGAGGACTAATTGTGTGGTAGGATTGGGTTGTAGGATAGCACATAGGCTAATCTGCAATCATCTGGGCAAGATTGTGCGATCAGTTCGGGGAGTATATTGTCACGAGGATGTGATTTTATTTGTGAATTCTAACGTAATTGAATTTACATGTGAATACCTTGGGCCTTGGTGGCACGGGAATTCCAAGGGTTATATTACGTGTATCAGGCTCAGTATTCCTAGAGACCCTAGGCAAATTATGCACTTGTTGGTGTACTAATTGTGGCTTGGGGTAGTTTTCTGGTGACCCAAAAGAGTGGTAGAAATCCATTTACTATTTTGGGATTATAATCTGCCAATTGTGTCTAGAGGCAAGGAACAGCCAAATTCAGGTGCACCCAGGCCAAAGGAGGCAATTGCAAGCTTGCACGCGTCCAAAGGAGAGATTCGCCCAATTTGTGTGAGCAGGAGGCTGTGAGGTTGTGAGGCGATTTGAATTTTGCTGTCCACAGGCTGATCCTGGGCAGTTCTAGCCAGGGCGGGAGGTGTGCTAGCTGTTCCGGAGTAGTATCTGCCAGGGCGAATTCATCTGGAGCGGTATTCTGCTGATTTCAGGCCAAGGAAGCAGCTCTTGGGACTGATTCATGCTGATTCAGGTGCCAAGGGAGCAGAGCGATTTCATCTGGAGTTGATTCCTGCTTATTTTCAGGCCAACAAGCAAAGCGATTTGATCCTGGGGCTGCGCATGTGGTTCCAGAGTGTGCTAGAGCAGGGGCAAATTGATTCGTGGCAGTTTTGAGCTATTCCGAGACTCCTACAGGCTGGACGATTTACTTTTGGTTGGCTATATTTAGCCAGGATGCTTTCTAGAAGGCGGGATGCTCTTCTATATAAGGTTGGCCAAGGCTATTGGAATGGCATTCAGTATGTTGACACAACTGCTCTGAATCATAAGCTTAGACTCACGCCTCTACATGACGGATCACAAGAACTATGCTAAAGGTTCCTAGTGTGGACAGTTCCGGTGGTATGGGACACTGCTGCCATAGGCATAGCCTTGTGCGAGTCTGATCTCTAGCCCACGTGCTCAGGGGCAACTGGGAGGTGAGTCGCCTGCTGATCTATATTGGGTTTTGATGACTTAACTTGGACTGTGTTTAAGGTTCGATCCTAACAGGGATGTTTCAGATCTGCCGGCATACAAGTCTGCAAACGCTTGTGGAATGATACTCTTAATTTCAAAGCAGGATTCAGTTTATTTGGGGAAAACTGGCAAGAACCAATTTGGCAATCACCTCGGTAAAATAGAAGACATGGTCGTTGCACCAGTGTTGGTCTTGATGGGCTGATTGAGCTGTCATGAGGTTCAAGTCATAGTTCAAAGAGGTGGCCAATGACAATAGCAAACCAACAATAAACCACTAAAACCTGGTCAAATCCACCATCCATTCATCTTTAATCAATTTGACACTCAAAACCAAAATTACTACTTATAAGGCTTGCCTAGCAAGACCCACACGTCTTACTTATTTCACCTGTAAAGAATAGATGAACAAAAACAAACATTGACCAAAAAGATTAGCCCACCTGTACTTTGGGGACTCTTTCCATCTTTTCTGCTGGGCTCCAATGGCGAAAATCAGGACCCGCTACAGACAAACCATCTCCCGTCAGGATGTTCAACTCGCGAGCTATGGCCTCTGCCGTTTGTTTATTATCACCTGTAAGCATCCGCACCTTTATTCCAGCTTGGAAGCAAAGGTTTACTGCATCCTTTACTCCAGGTCGTACCGGATCCTTGATTCCAACAATGGCAATAAAAGTAAGACCTGTCTGTGGGAGCTCTCCTCTTTGAGGCACACTTTCTAAGTCAATATAGGCAAAACATAAAGTGCGAAGAGCTTCCCGAGCAAATGCGTCAATCACATCCTGTAACCGCTGAATTTCCACAGAATCCAAAGGGATAGACACTCCACTTTGATCCATTCTAGAGTTGCACATTCCCAAGACAATCTCTGAAGCACCTTTGCAATGAGACCTAAACTTGCCATCCTTCAGCCTTACTAGCACAGACATTTTCTTGTTGGCTGAGCTGAAGGGCTCAATTTGAAGAATTTGACTTTTCGATCTTACTTCAGAACACTGTCCACCCAAAGACAAACCCAGCTCTAAAATTGAACGTTCAGTAGGAGAACCAAGTACCTCACGATGGTCACTGTACTCCACCACATCTGCACTTGTATTTTGGAAAATTCCCTCCAGAAAGAGCTCCAAAGCTTTCTCAGAGAGACTTGAACCGTTTTTTCCAGCAATATCTACAAGTCCAGTACACCACACTTTTACAACAGTCATATGGTTGGTTGTCAAAGTTCCTGTCTTGTCACTACAAATGCATGTAGCAGAACCCATTGTCTCACATGCTGACAGATTG
This sequence comes from Dipteris shenzhenensis, assembly GCF_047967505.1. Taxonomy (NCBI): domain Eukaryota; kingdom Viridiplantae; phylum Streptophyta; class Polypodiopsida; order Gleicheniales; family Dipteridaceae; genus Dipteris; species Dipteris shenzhenensis. The sequence goes on from NC_141601.1 coordinate 17,105,155, forward strand.
CGAACAAGAGCCTTCTCCTCCATCATTTGCTTCATGGCATAAGCAAGGCTCAACGTCACAGCAAGTGGAAGTCCCTCTGGAACGGCCACCACTAGTATAGTAACTGCAACTGCAAAGTAATTTACAATTTGCAGATAATAATCTGTTCTCCAATGATTGAAACCCTCTTCAAATCGCAATATCAAGAATCGTATCATTAGAACAGAAAAGGTGAGAACAGCGAACACCAGGCCAATTTTTCCCACTACAGTTGCCACTCCATTAAGCCGGACCTGCAATGGTGTCTCATTATGGCCACCTTGAATAAGTGTAGACATGAGCTTTCCCCATTCCGTCCTCATTCCAACAGCTGTCACTAGCATCCTTCCAGTCCCATTTTGAACCATACTTCCTGCCAATAGAAAAGGCATATCTTTGCTTGGATACACAGGATCACTCTCACCTGTCAAACTAGACTGGTCAACAGACAAAGAAGAGCCAAAAGTAAAAATGCCATCAGCAGGAACTTGATCACCAGTTGAAAGATGCACTAAATCTCCCACGACAATATCATAGATAAAAACAGTCATCCTAGCACCACCACGAACCACTTGGACGTTTATATTCTTCTTTTCTTTCTCTAAGGCTTGGAACTGGAGAGATTGCCTGTAGTCACTGACTGCCGTGACAAACACGACAATAGCTAGGCTGACAAGAATCCCCACACCATCGTACCAACCTTCGCTTAAGCCTTCAGTCGGAATGCCAACAGCGAGGGAGATTACTGCACATATTGCTAGAATGAATAGTGTCAAGTCTTGGAACGCATCCCAAACATACAATAAAAACCCCCGTGGAGGTTTCTCGTCGTACTTATTTGAACCAAACTCCTTGCTTCTTTCCTTGATATCTGCGTCACTACCCCTGATTCCCTGTTCCAAAGAATGGACGTCAAGCTTTGCAGCGATACCTTCTACACCACCCAGTCTTTTATAGAGATCAGGTTTGTCTTGGATGGCTTCCAATTGCTCTGCAGTAACAGCAAATCTTTTTCCTACAAAGAGTTCGAGCGTATAAGTGAGTGGGAGGTTAAATTGAACTTAAGTTTGGGCACTGTTAAGAGAAGAGTCACCTATAAAAAGGAGGGCTGCCCGTGTTGCTAGAACAGCGATCTTAAAATCCCTCATTTCCTTTGCCTACAGACACAGTATGATAGTCAGCTTAATAAATAAACCAGTAGTCCCAAATATGCCAAAAAAATCAAGTATCAGACATTCAAGATAGATGTAAACAGCAAATTGTTCTTATAAACAGCCATTACACATTGACTCTATATTCCTCATAGACGTACACAACATCAAACGCATCAAAGTGGCATCAGTAAAGAGCAAGCCCTTGGGACCAGCACAAACAACAACAATTCTAAGATTAACCAACTTCACAATCAACCCCATCAAGCCAAGCAGGGGTAAGCTATTGTTACATCCCCATCGACTTTGTCACCAGCTCAATGGGTGCATCCTGTTATGAACATATGTTCTCATACATCATAGTGAGTTTCTATCAGAGATTCATAGATGAACAGCTGAGGTATTCTTTCTTTCTTTATTTACTTAATATCTGCTTGTTCGTTCGTTGATTCTCTATTATTTATTTACTTATCTGCTCTTTACTCATTTCTTATATTCATGCACACGCACACACCTGCACATGCACTCATACATATGCGTGCATACGCACACAAAGATGCAAACACACCCCACCTACCCCACACGGGCAGACACGTGTGCACACGCGCGCGCTCGCACACACGTTGTGACCCTCCGTCCCTCCCCCCCCCCCCCCCTCTCTCTCTCTCTCTCTCTCTCTCTCTCTCTCTCTCTCTCTAGCATATCGTCGTCTATAGCATATAGCCAGAGGGCCTCGCAACAGACAACAGTGACGCTAGTAGAGAACGAGGTCTTTTTGAAAACAAGTATAGAACATGTCTCAAGCATCTGATCGGTGAGCACACGTCGCACAATATGATGGTTCCCTACCTCACGCCTCTTTTCCAGGTTAGCAGTGTGGCGGAATCGCCGAACTGCATTGAGAGCCCACACATTCTTCCTCCATTGCGTGAGCGCATCCAAGGAAGGCTCTTTGTGAGGGATGTCGAAGGGGTCCATTTACTCAAGACCCAGCTGCTATCAGCTCTGATCACAATGGCAAGAGTCAAGCGCTAGTGGAGCAAAGTGAGGCAAGCCCACGAAGCGCAAGGCCAATTCGAAGGGCAATGCATAGGAAGCGAGGGTCGAGGAGTTGGTGACAGCAGGGAGCAGTCGAAGTTGTAGCATTTGAAAAACGGTTCGTGCAAGGCACGATTGACGAGTTATAAAGCTCGTATGTTCGAAGTTCCATCAATCACGAGGCAATGAGTGCATGCACAATATCAAGTAGTCTGAGGAGTCAGGTGCGATGAGGAGAAGCAAGAGATACGTGCCCAATTACATGCAACTTACAAGCACGCGACCCAGGCAACTTGTGTGTGTGTCTCTCTCTCTCTCCCTCGCTCGTCGATCCAAAGCTCTAAACACTCTCTCCCTCCCGTCGATCCAAAGCTCTAAAAACGTGCTCGCTTAACACTACATGATTTGCTTTGAATGCTTGCCAGCCTACAAAAGATATGCATACATACATACATACATATAGGTTGCATACACACACCTCCCGAGTTTGCACCAAGACATCCTCTCTCTCTCTCTCTCGTACACAGACGGACGTCACAGCAGCTTCTGCAGTGGTGATTGCTTGAATGAATCGAGTGGATGGGCCACCACGACCTGCCCCTCCATGGGCAGAACTCAATTCCGATTCACATTTTACGAAAGAGAAAAATCTGCGGTCTGGACTTCCTTTTCGGGGCTTATTCAGCTATTTTTTCGGGAGATCTTCCGCAAAATTAGTGTTGTCAACAGCAGCGCGTCATTTCCTTCTTAGGCATCCCTTCATCTACCACCCTCCCTCTTCGCTTTCTTCAGTCTCACCCTTCATGCCCAAAGAAACAGGAGCTTCTTGCCCCTATAGTGCTCTCATCTGAACGTGTGTATCCTCTCTCTCTCTCTCTCTCTCTCTCTCTCTCTCTCTATATATATATATATAGAGAGAGAGAGAGAGACTCATATATATATCACAATAGACATACATACATGCATATATGTATATGTATACACGCACGCACACTTTTTTTGTGTGCAATCCATGTATAACACACACACACACACACACACACTTAATATACACGTGGGTGTGTGTGTGTGTAGGACGAGACTACATGGAAGCAATTGTGATCATAAGGAGGATATATGTATGGAAACGTTTGATTTAGATTTGCACAAAAATCAAGGTGCATGGAATCACCACGTTAAAGTTGGACATGTTTAATTCCATTGGCGTTATAAATGATGAACCACACATGGTGTTAATGGCATGCAATATTTCTAATGTTGTGGTCGCGACCAAGTTAATGTGGTCATGAACCTTGTATAATATACAAAGTTAGACTAATAGGATCATTGAAGGCAATATAACTATTATTGGTCCACAAGAAACTGCATTCTGTGCACACGGCTTAAGGTCATAAGATAAAGGCTTAAGGTCATAGCAACCAAACTTAGATTTCCTCATTGTCTCCAAAGATGATAGAGGAGAAGGGACATGCAAAATCAAACATGGTAGATCAACATACATCACTTATAGCATGTGGTGGCTTACAACATGTATAGAGTGGGGTTTTGCTTAGTCTTAGATGTTCTATTGTCTGTACTTTTCACACCAGTGGCATCATCATATAATCTTAGAGTAATCACAACTTAGAATGAGGAAGAGTCATGGAGGACGTTTAAAACATAGCTTTGGTTTGATATTATGGTGTGGGGCCTTTCCATATCCTTCAATGTAGATTTGCCTGGCATTTTTCCAAATCCATTTGTATAGGCAATTGGCTATCTTCCATCTCCTGTGCTAGCCCAAATCTTGGGTTAGGGTGCTTCCATCTCCCTCTCTTCTTCTGCGTCTCCTTGCCTAGCTACCTTAGGCTACCTCTTCATCGACCTATTAGGGCCAAATTGCCAAAATCTCTTGTTCGGAGACTAGGTTGTTTACTTCTTTCCATTGCATGCCTACAAAACCAACATCCATGGTGTTTATTGCTAGTTTGTCATAGATACTTATTGACAATATCTTCAGACAAAAATTGAGTTCTTAAACATAAAAACCTCCAAGTTGAGCATACATGGATGTACATGAAATAGTCTAGAACATGCTCAGGTGGTGTGCCGGCTACCCTACATAGCCACTTGAACTATAAGCATTGATGTTCGACATGTCGAGCCTCCTCTTGCATCAATGGATGCTTGCCTACTCTTCTGGAGACTTCATCCTCCCTGTATGGAGTAGGAGTATCATCTCCATGTGACATTTTTGGATAGTGTATTCAAATAGTGTAGTACAGATAAATGCTCAGAGTGTAATAGTATGCAAAGTCTACATGCATCAAATTCAATATTTGTGAGTTCAAGATGTGTGACCTGGGACACAAGATGAAAATGTCACATGTAGCCTACAAAGGCTGGGTTGCACTTTTGCACTGCTAGTTGAGCAGTGCATTACTATAAGCTCAACCTTGGCTTCCACGTGAGGAAGCCCTCTTACTCTAGTTAACTTGTTCAATCCCCTTAGTCCAGCATCCTCACCCAACCCTAGCCTTTCATGGGGCTACAACACTATCCTACTAGTGGTTAGCACCACTACCCTATGTGGGGAAGTGCTTTAATAATGGTGACCTCACTGTGGTTCTCTTAAAGAGCTGAGGAGGGTGGTTGCTAGGCTCCTACAAAGATGGGTGTTTTACGTGCCATACATGGTAGTGAGTGGAACTGCTTTCCTCGATATAAGTTGCGCAAGAGTATGTTTGTGGAAGGCAACACCCTCCCTTAGATTGAATCTACCTGTGGAGACTGATCTGTCAGGGACAGGCTTACGAAATGGAATCCAAGAGTCATTTTGGGAGTGCACGTCGACACACGATGTGTGGAGGAAAGTCAGATATAAATGGCTAACTGATCATTCGATTCACATTCAGCTATCTTGGAACATTACGGTTCTAGGGGATAAGAGCACAATCAATGATGGGGAGTACACAGTTTGGCAGCTAATTAGAGCAAAGGTAATCGATTGCGCATGTTTGGAAGAGGCGCAATAAGGTGATTTTGACAGAGGAGTTTATGGCCGGACTTTACTGTTCAAGACATTTTTAATGATGTTTCAAGCACCTTGAGATACTTTGGTAAAATGCCTGCTTAGAGTCATATGGCTATGATTGTAAGCTGATTATGAAGTCACTTTTGGTTTCTGAACCTGTGGTCGTTCTCCTTTTTCTTTGTAACTTTCCTTGTTAATAGAATTTTGATCCTTTTTTAATAAAATTTTGGGATTGGGAAAAAAAAAGTTGGCTTTGAATGTGGAGCTCAAGAGAGTGTGAATTATATAATGCATATACATATATACACATATATACACTCACATACTTTTTTTTTGTGAAATTATATATAGTATATACACACCCCTACATATAAGAGTCCAATTCGAACTTGAAAACGAACACATTTGGGATGAGAGAGACATACTCGATCAAATTCAAAAAGGAAGGCCAATGTTATCGGGACGTACTCGATCGATTCAAGAAAGGAAGGGTATTTTTCCTTTGGCATCGTGCAAGGCGTGGAATTCGATGCATACTTGGACAATATGAATAGCCAAGATTTTGTAAGAAGGTTCCAAGAAGTTTCTCCTCAAAAATCTGAATATCAAGAGGTTGTCAACCTCTTGGTATGTCACCAAGAGGTTGACAACCTGAATATCCGGGAGGACGAAATTTCGAGGAAGCTGCGGAGCGTGCGGCCAAAACGAGAGAAAATATCTGACCATCGAAAGCAATAGCATTGTCAATTGAGCAAGATGGGTTTTGCTTCGGAAACATCCGGGAAGCTGCGCGAATGCATCAAAGTTTTGTCCGCCAATAAAATTTTTGAAGGTATCGCTCGTTTTGGATGAGCATATTACTGTTCAAACTTGAACTATCCTGATTTCTTTACCATATGCAACCTGAACTGTGCAGGACGGAACTCGTGTTTGGAATGTGGGTTGCTGTAAAAGTTGTACTGTTTTTTTTGTTTTACGAAATTACGAACTGTTGGCCCGTGAGAGAGCACGGTTCGTGGAATCCCTGCCCCCCTGTGCAGGTCCTGTCGTTTGGTACTTGGGTCTGAGGGACGCTGTCAACTCTGAAAAAGTTAGATGTAGCTCTCTTGTACTCCGAGCTTGTAACCTTCAAGCTGCCACCGTCTTTCAGTCTTGTCTTCCCGAATCCCGATGATGTAAGTCGTTTACAGTCCTCACCGTGGTGTACTTCTAGCGTAGACTCCAAACTCCAAAGGAGAAAGCATCTCCAGAGTCCAAACTCCAAAGGAGCCATGCACACGTAGCCCAAAGTGCGCAGCTGGATGTGCTCCATTTTGCTCAATTTCGCGCACCGGGAGTTCCATTTCGTGCTATTTAGTGTCCACCGAGTCTTCGGATGGGAATCCGCCACCAATGGAGGCTGGCTCCAAGAGCGCCACTGATGCTAAAACCCGCACCTCCATTTTGGAAGATGTAGATTTGAGCATTGGGGCTCAATTTCGCGTCCAACCAATCCCGGATTGCCACTAGAGCCTCTTCCCAGCCAATAAAAACGTTGCAGCACCTTGGAGGGTCATCAGCTCTGCAACAATGCAGCTCTCTGTAGGTAGTCAGCATGCATTAAATACTTTCCCTCCTTTGTTCACATGTAAAAACTCACTGAAGCTCAAAAAGCGCACCAAATGCGCATTTTTGGCCTCGTGGGCACAAACTCTGAGTGCAGCATGCTATCCCTCACAAATGACCTATGCAGAGTGGGATAGAGGGTCCAGAGAGGAGGCAAACAAGGACAGTCAGTCGTCATGGATAGCAATGGAGTCCTCCTGCGTGAACCAAAATACTCCATGAAATTCCATTTGCAACAACGACTGAATAGTGTGCAGCCAATGCACAGCCCAGTTGCGCATTTGTTGGCTCGTGTGCAATGGCTCTTAGAGTTACTATACACGCTGTGAAGAATGTGTGGCTGGTGCGAATCTTAAGCTCTATTTGGAATTTTGGGTCCAAAATTTGCCATTCACTTGACGTCAAACCTTGATTTTTCGTGAACATTGCTCCAAAGCACCTACCTTCATGTTTAGGAGCACTGTTCATTACTTTTTGCAATGCTCCTTCTAAATGTAAAAGTTAATGGCAATGCTCCCTTTAAATGTAAAATGAATTAGGGATGTTCTTATTGAGAGCGAAAATTCCACCTTTGCTGGAGCATTGCTAGTTGCTTTTACATTTAGAAGCATTGCAAGTTCATTTTAATTACAAGTTACTTGTACATTTAGAAGGAGCATTGCTGTAATTATACTTTACCATTAGCAGAGTCACATATGATCAATGCTTTTAAATGACTAAACAAAAATCCCAATTTCCTACCTTTGGTGTCAATAGGAAAATTGTTACTTCATTTTACATGTAAAAGAAGCATTGCTAATTAGTTTTATGTTTAGAAGGAGCATTGTAAGTTGATTGATTGAGCATTGCTAGGAAATTTTAGTGTCATTTGATTTTTTGAAAATGAGGTTTTGAAAAGGTAATAGTAGGAAATGTGTCGGTCTATATTTTTTGGTTTTAATCCCACATACAAATGGTTAATTGATTATGGAGCCCATATATATGATGGAAGTATAATGCTATATTCAATGATAGGGTAGAAGCATACTCTAGAATAGGTCTCAAGTTATGTGAATCTCATGTATCTTCCATGTGTGAAACCGTGGTTCAAATGGGGTTCAATTTCAATGGAACACGGCCAAAATATGTGCTTTGAAAATAGAGCAAAATTTGGGGGTAAATCAACCAACTAAGGCACTTTTTGTCATATGGTTACAGTGACCAAGTGTGATAACCATTAGTTGAATTTTTTGCAGTTCATCTCTCGATTGGCTTAGAGATAATGCTAGCCCCAATGGATCTAATAAAATAAAAGGTGTGCATAAAGAAATGATGATGTAGATCTTTAGGTGCACATGAAAGTATATATGCATCCAATTTATAAACACATAAGGATACCAACCTTTAGAACAAAACGCTACCATAGATATCTAGCATCATCTACTCCCATAGAAGGTTAGTTTCAGCTTGAAACCACTCAACCTTTGTCAAAGCTATCTGGTGCATGAATTGATGCACTCCATCATTGAATTCAAACAAAACAATGAGCACAAAGTATATGGGCATGCTGGGCATGTTAGGATTCTTTCATTCTTTCCTTTGTCTGAAGTCAAGACATGTTCAATGCAAAAACTTTGAAATTGTGATGGAGTGTGTCTAACCCTTGGCAAGTGAACCAATTGTGCGAGCATGAAATGCATGCACCTCATTGGAAATAATAATGATCTCTCTTAAAACCTCTCCATTCTATGTCATTGCTGCTTGTATCCTCTAGAGAGGGATTCTTTTTTTAATTTAGTTCTTCATGTCACCAACTTTCCATCTCAACAAGATGATCAAACATGGCTTGGTGCATTAATTTGTTGCATATGAGAGGGGTGTTCCATGATTGCATTGGCATCATTAGTCTCAATTCAAACTTTGCTTGCATCAAGCCATCTTGTTTACCTAAAGTCGATGATGTCCCAAATGTGACCTTCCACACACTTGGAGAGTTTCCAAGAACACCTTGAACGGTACAGTCTACATTCCATGTATGTGTTGTTGTACTATTGCATAACCACACAAGTTGCTCTATTATGCCATTGGAAAGTTGCCTTCTCCCCTTCAAGCATGGGCATATACACCATGGCCAGCACTCTTGCCCAATTCATTGATCATAGCCCCACATCTTCTATGAGTATTCGCCAAGCATCCAAAGCATGTGAGAATAATATGGGGTTCAAAGTTCTCATGATTGCTCAATTTGCATCATGGATGCTTATTTCTCTACAAACAGCTTGGCTTCATGGACATATAAAAATTGTCTACCTTCTTTTACTTGTTGCTCTACTTGTAATGACTTTTCTCATGACTTTTGTGAACTCTGGTTGATGACTATCTTGCTCATAATTGTCATGGCAACTTGTGAAGTTTTTTTTCTACTCATTGATAATGGCTCTATCATTGGTCTGTTCATCTCTAGTAATTGTATCCCAACCTCTTTGATTATCACATCCATTAGATCAAACAAACTTATTTCTATCTCCATTACTAGACCCGCCATCACAAATTCTTTGTCGCAAAGCTTCCAAAGTCAAATGATCTCCCAAGTGTTGCTCAAACAAATGGGCATTGTAATGAGCACTCTGAAGTACAGTCATTGCAAGATCTACCACACAAGCATCATATGCCTTGCATATCCATGGGCTGCCCCCATGCTCAAGTGTTTGGTTTTTGTAAGATTCAAATTAGAAACATAGCTAGAGTTTTTCTCTTGATTTTCTCTTGATGTAAAAGCATTCTTCCCCACTGGTTGATGCTAACATCCCACCAAACCACCCACATCTTAAGTGTAGGAGGCTCTCCTCCTCTTGCATGTTTATTGAAGGCAAAAATTGCATTAATCTTTCCTTGCAGTGCTTTGCAAAAGCAGTTATTGTTGCTACCTTCCATTTTCTACACAACAACTTATGCTCTTCTTGGAATTGAGACTTAATACATCGTCTAGTATGCTCAACCATGCTAATCTCCCAATGGAAACCACAAGGCTCTTTTGTGCCCTTTATTTCATTTTGTGGCCCAACATTGTAACTATACGTATAGCTAGCCAATTTGCTCTAGCTGCATTTGCCAATTTGCTCTACTACATTCACCATAAACCCTCAAATTCTAGATTTGCATACCCATCCTTTTGCATTTGATCAGTTAATAGATTCCAAAATTCACTTGAGCATGAGTGGCTTCCACTTTGAATTCACAAGCAACGATTGTCAAAAGTTCCCTTATGTAAGGGTCATATGCAAGAGACCCATGGTGACCACCCTTGAGCTGCTTACAAAGTAGAAATCCCAAGTTTGGATCAAGTGGCCCTGGCATTAGAGGTCTTCTAATCTTTTCCCCTTCCATTGCATGTGATTTAGAATCCCTATTCTTTCTAGATAAGGATAGTGAACATTACAACATCATCAATAGCCAGAACATTTACTCATTCTAACAACTCCATTGAAAAAATTATGTGTACAAGTTGAGTACTTTGTCCAAACATGACCATCTGCATGTTGGTCCATTCCATACATTTGGGAGAACCATTGGGCATCAAGGGGAACTTAAAGACAACATAACCATCATAGCTTCAAGGATGTTTAGTGACTATCTGCACCCGCACTATGGAAGTTGGTGCAACATGGTTCAATTGCATCTTCTCAATAAGTGAAATTACACTCACCTCTTCTATAGTTTGCAAGTAATTATGAACATCTCTTCTTGTTGTGGTACTTCAACTTTGAAAGATGTGTGTTATCTGCTATCAATCTTGTAACATTTATTACCATCTTTTGACTCCACTAGTGGATGCACATGTGTAATGCCATCCACTCCAATATCTTGGTGAAGATTAATATCCCTGCCTACAATATTGAAGTGCTCCCTCAAATCCTAAAGACATACCTCCAATATGGGGGTGTCATAACAAATAGATAATGTGTGTACTTCCCCATATCGGAGAACATAGAAGCAAGCATGTTCAGTGAAAAACAATAATGTAGCAAATTCTAGAGAATGAGAAGATGGTGGAGGCAACAAGAAGAAGTAGCCAAAGGAGAGCAAGAATGAAAAAATGATAGAAAGTAGATAAGTAGTAAGGGAGTACCATAAAATGACACTAAAACACGTAGATGAGACCATGACCAAGCCAAGCCATTTTAGAACCATACGAGATGTCTTTGCTACAATAACATCTATGTATGCAAGAGTATCTATTAGCATGCAAGAGTGTATTCATACATCGAGCTCCATTTACTCATGTTTGCAAAGAGCTTGCACTTAGATCTTTGCATGAAGTCACAACATTGAGCTAGTTAGCACATAAATCTCATAGTATTGATCCTTTTAGACATTGATCTCACATTATCATGCCATTAAGCATGGCCCTCGAGCTAGTTGCCATTTTCTCTCCATCTCCCTTGCTATGCGTCCTCCTCCCTTGGAATAGCTTAGAAGCTTCAAGACTCCTTTCCATAGGTCTCTTTAACCTCCAATTGCTTTGCCTCTCTTATCCCTCTACATTCCTCAATGACTCACCTAGCTTCACTTCTTCAAACGACAGGCAGTTAAGGATAGTTGGTGGGGGAAACATATTCATCTCGACATCTTCAAATGATACATCATAGATCTCCCAAAGGCACCTAATCTCCTTTTTTAGCCCACCAAATCACCAATCATTTTTTTAAAATTTTGAAGTCTTATACACTTCATGTTAAAGTTCATCCCCTACAACTACAAAAATATGGTCACTTCATACAAATAATCATTGTGTATTAATGCATAAGCCTTCTATTGTTCTAGCCAATTTCTATGTTTTCATTGGCCGATGGGTGAAGGAGGAATTGTGAGACTTCAAATTGTTTGCAACAACCTTAGGGCTGAGTTTGTTCAGTGGATGGGGTGTCTTTGAGCAATTTGTTGGCTGAAATTTTTGAGATGAAGCTATACTTTGTCATGGTTTCTTGGGGGGTGAAATTGTCAGCAACAACACTTGTCGACGTGTCTTGCTTTCGGTTCAGGTGAGGGGAGAAATTCTTTTATCAATTTTTCAAGGAGCCAAATGTTGGGGAGGCAAGGGTGAAGATTGCAAGTTTTTTGTGTTGCCAGTAGACAAGACTAAAATGCAAAAGTATGGAACTAGGCATTGTGCACAACCATACTGTTGTAGATGGGAGCTTGTTGTGGCATTTTAAAGTCGTGTGGAGTGTGAGGGTGGACTATATTTTGGTGAGGCTAGTGCATGGGGAGTGCATTAGTGAGAGATATTGAAGGTCAAGAAACCATCAAATGAGGAGGTAGGGATAGACATGGAAGACGTCAAAGACAAAAACATTGAGAGTATTTAAGAAGCAGAGAAAGCCCAAAAGGTCTTCATTTTTCCCAAAGAGAGATTTTGTAGAGGTAGTCTTCCCCCTTATCTATGATACCTTCTAGCGTAACATATCTCACCATTTCAGAAAAACATATGATAGGCCCCATCCCATCTTCTCTTGGCCATCTATCATGCCTTTGGCATCACCACGTTGATGGCAATTAGTTCAAGAAGGGCCAGTCGGCGAGATATCTAGATTGGCAGGCGGTTATTGGGGTAAGATTAAGGTGCCAGTTGGCAGGATATCTAGATTGGTGGGTTACGAATATGGCGATAGGCGTGGGGATAGCAATATGGCAACGGTCTCGGGGGTAAGCTCAAGGCGTCGATCGGTGGGATATCTAGATCGGTGGGTTACAAATATGGTCACGAGTGTGGGGATAGCAATATGGCAACAATCACGGGGGTAAGCTTAAGACACCAGTCGGCAAGATACCTAGATCGACGGGTTATGAATATGGCGACGGGCGTGGGGAAAGATTTGTGGTCTATCTAGAGTGTGCAAGAAATCATTGTGCACCAATGCACAAGTATTTTTGCTATCAAACCTATCATTTTAGAGGGCTTAAAAGCAACAAATATATGGGAACGACCAAGTATTCACTGCACATTGTGTTAACATGCAGTGGTTTTTAGTCTCAAAACCATACTTTTTCCCACCTTCTATGTGGAGGCCCTTGAATGGCTTTCCCATATTTTGGAGAGCTTAAACACTTTTGAATGAATGTGGGAGCGGTTAATGATTTCCAGATTACAAGTGCATGTATAAGACCTCTAAAAGGGCACACTCTAGCTGAAACTTTAATTATGTATTTTTTGGACTACCCCAGAGGTATCCCGACGGGCTTGGGGATAGGACTATGGCAACAATCGTAGGGATAGTGCTAAGGTGATGGTCGTAGGGATGGCTAGTGCGATGTGTCAGTGGGATAGGACGTTGGAGGTATCCCCTTGTCATAGGGATGAGCTAAGACTATGAGTGGAGGGATGATGAGATTGGTAGGATAATGGTATGGCCATGGGCGTGGGGATAGCAATATGGCAACAGTCTCGGGGGTAAGGTGGAAACACACTATAATAATTTGGAAGCCGCTTAAGTGACACATGTGGATGGCTCGTGCCTTGCATTGCTCTCACAAGGAGTAGCTTGGAGTGGAGGCTCCATCGGCATTCCTTCAAGATCCCCATGACACATGAGTCACCGTCGAGACTACACATTTTTGGCACCACTATTGGGGAGTTCAAGGTATTTTTTTGCATTGCATTTGCTTTCTTTCATAATCTACCCATTGCACATGGCTTCAAGCTTAACTTGGAGATTTGTTAGTGGAGTTTTAGTAGAGGAATGAGGAAGGAAGTGTGAGTTGGACGGAAAAGAGAAGGAAAACTGTCATTTTCTGTTGGAAAGCCTTTTTGAGTTTAGGAAGCTTATTTTTGAGGTTTGTTAGTGTTTTGAAATGATAGGATGGTAGTTTCTGATATTGCTAAGGTGTGTATGATAGGATGGTAGTTTTTGAGATTGCTAACGTGCGTGGTAGTTTCTAAGATTGCTAAGGTGTGTATGATGTCAAAACTCACAAAAAACAACCAAGAATGATGAATCATGCTGAAAATCGAAATGCTTTTGAGTGTTGACAGTCACCTCTCTAAGAAATGTCTCATTTTGCACTCAAATATTGTCTTTCTTTCTTGTTTTTTGCATTGAGTAGGTAGACTAGGTAGTTTAGCATCCTTTCATCACAAAAAACCTTGAATAGAAACTCCAAAACTATTAGGAATCATAAAAAATCAGTCGATGACATAGCGCATTCCTATCCCCACGGGTTGACATCTTAGCACTATCCCCACGACCGTCGCCATAGCACTATCCTACCGGTCAAACTTTGTTGACCCGTGGTCTTAACCCTTATCCGCATGACCTAATTTCTAAATGTCGTTTGACCCACCAGCCTAATTAATGCATGTTAGAATCAGGTATCTTGTCGGAGTGATTGGCGTTGATTCGTGGCCTTAGCGCTATCCTCACGACCATCGCCATTGATCTCATTCCAATGCCTGTCACCATATTCATAACCCATCGATCTAGATATCCCGCCGACCAGCACCTTAAGCTTACCCCATCAAGTTTTAGATTCAAATCAATACAGTATCCCTTGTCTTGGACCTACTGAGTACCTACTTAGCCCATCTTATGTTCTAGATGCAACACTACTTGCTTTATTTTATCAATACACAATAATCAGTAGGGATCTCATTGGTACTTTTTTCCATTTTATTCTTCGAACGTTGAAAAAAAAATTGAATTGAAGAAATCCATGGACAACATGGCAAGTAGGGTGCAATGAAGAAGTTAAAAAAGAAAGCAGCATTGCATGACTCTCAAGAGGACTTCAGAAGATAGGTTGGGCAAGGTAATTTTTGTGCATTTTTTAGAGGCTTCATTTTTGTACATTAGCTTTGAATCTTGACACTAATTACCATCAATTATTTTAGAATATTAAATTTTATTGACCCTAAAGTTGGTAATATGTGGAAGTCAAAGGTTTTTGCTCATTGTTATGATGATCATGACATAGCTATAACATTACGAAAACATAAGGCCATAGCCTTGGCAAAATTGAGGATAGAGAAAAACCTCATGTTCTTATCATTACTAGAGTCAAATAGGGTCACAAGGATATGTACCATGTACATGTTTTGATCCTTCATTAAGAATTCACTTGTTCGAGCACTTACTTCAAACGTAGAAAAACTACCTTGCTATCATTGACTTTGCTTTTGTGTGTGACATATATGGCTTGCAAGATAGGTGCTTCTTGAGAGGATTGAGGCCTAGTCATTGTTACTTATTGAGGACTTGTGTATAGTGTCAAGCATGATTCATCCAATAGCTATACTTGAGGATTCTACATTGTAACACTACTTGTGTATAGTGTCAAGCATGCTTCATCCAATAGCTACATGAGGATTCTACATTGCAACACTACTTGGAAGATATTAAACTTGTGGGGGGAGAAAGTGCATTTTCTCCGCATTGAGAGAAAATGATGGTAAAGCAGATCTGACGGTGGGAAGAAGAGGAGATAGCACTCCTCAGAATTTGTCAAATCTTGATCTTATGGCACATAGGGTGGTCTTTAGGTAAGCCCGTAGAGTCCTTGTTCTTAATGTGTCTATGCTGTGATTTTGTTGGCTACTTAAAATCATGCAAATCCTCTTAGTACTTCTTACATTGTTGTTGATTGCATTATTTTATGAAATTTATAGTTCTTACATGATTCTAATTTTCTTTGCATAATTGCTCTTAAGGTATCTCCTTCGGTTGGTGAAAGAGAAAAGGATATTTGAGATACCAAAACAATGCAAGAGATGTCAAAAATTGCAAATTAACCATCTTGCATGTATCCAACTACTGTGCATCCATTATCACCATGGGAGCTCACAACCTTCCCATGGAGGATAGACTTCACTATTGGACAATTGCTAAGAAGGTAGAGGGATAATTATATGGAATTTGCCTTCAAGAAAACTATGATCGAGGCTACCCTGAGAAACAATGTGACAAATAATGGCATCAACTCAAAAAGCTATTTTGTGTCGATATGTTCATATTTACTTCTTTTTAATATGTTTTGTTTGCTTTGGATAGTTTTGCACAGATCACGGTGCTCAATAATATTTTTTAAGATGATCAAACGACCTTGTATATACACTTTGGTACTATCACTTTATTTTAGTTTGTAATATTTTAGATAGCATTATCTCAAATTATTTTATCCTTATTTTATGGCATATAAAATCAAAGTAGGAATGATGGTCACCCATTATGTATACTACTCCCCATCATTTATAGACACCATGGTGGTTCATGGTTCTAATTTTGCATGTGGATGTTTAGTTGGAGATTTTATCTCTATGGGATTCGACTTTGTAGATGGCAAGAGGAATTCATTGTACTCCAAACTACATGACTTCTTCTTGTTAGTGGCTTCCAATAATTGTTTTTTCTTGAGGATGGGTAAAGAAATTAAGTTGGCTTCGAACTTTGTGATTTTGGAATTTCCAACAAGATTGAACATAGAGGGTGATGTGGAAGTCCATACATGGAATGCATTGACAGAAGAGCATGTGAAGCATGGCTTGGCTATAGCAGTCACTATCTTGGTCAATAGTGGATGGGTGGCTCTCATCTATCTTGTTGCTTCATAATTGAATGTTGTTAATAGACTTTTATGGTTATGGGCAACAAAAGAGTTAAGTCTGCTTCATAATTGAATGTTGTCTGTTTAGCAAAAGAGGCAGTCCAAAGATTTTGAATTTGATCTTGCACACTTTTTAATTCAAATAGGATTGGTTCAGTTGTGAACTAAGAAGGGTATCTCTTGGTAGAACCAAATCATAACTCATAAAAACTAGTTTGTGGTCTGAAAGCAATAGGAAGGAGTGGACTTGAGCATGAATTTAAAGGGTTTGACTTAGCAAGTCTTGGGACAAGTAGTGCCTACCAAGTCTTGCGTTTTCTCTATTGTTCCTTGTTTGTCTATTACTACAAGTGAAAGAACCAGGCCCACTTAAGTCAACCAATTGGAGAGAATCCTTTATCTCCTCCCAAGCTCGTAATTCTATAACCGAGCCTTTTCCTAGCCATCAAGTATGATTTTTCTTCGAGTTGAAACCCATGAGCTTAGAGTTTCGAGCTTACTTCCTATGAGATTTCACAACACACCCTTTCTTGGGGAAATAGTACAAGATTTCATAGTATTTTTCCAAGTATGTCAAAGATTAACAACACTAGTTCATGATCACGAAGCTAAAGTTGCATGCAAGTCATAGAGCGATCCAAATAGTAACATAGACTATGTTGTCAAAAACATACATAGTGCAAAAAACTTAGCATAGAAGTTATGCGTATATAGCATGTTGTAAAATCATACATTATATTACATAAAGCTTATAAGATTCACAATAAGACATCATGTACCACAAATGAACTATGAACAACATGACTCATATACATGACTAAAAAAGAAATTCAAGCACTACATGTCCATATCATGATCTCATGTTTACTGTGATTGATATATATATGGCAAAAGATAATTAATATTACTTTAGCATGTCCATATCATGCTAACATATAGCACAAGAAAATTATGTCCATAGCACATGAAACATAATTACTTTATGTTTCATGAAACATAATTACCTTAGCATGTCTATATCATGCTAACATATAGCACAAGAAAATTATGTCCATAGCACATGAAACATAATCAAATAACATGTAGAACAAGTGAACTATGTGCACCATGACTAGTACATCTAATTACAAAAGTATGCAATTGCATGCCCATATCATTATCTCATGTCCCCTACAACCAATGGAGTGGGAAAAAAAAACTAATACAAACTTCGCGTGTCCATATCATGCCACAATATAGTGCAAGCAAACAATGTCCATAGAAAGGTAGAGCCCTACATGTCGCTCTCTTGAGCCATATCATCAAATATGAGATGGAAAATGTCATGAACCACTTAAAATCATAAAAAATCCCAAGATATCATGTTCTTAAACCAAAACAAGCATAAGTTCCACATGTAGACTAAACTAGTGAATGCCTATGTGTCATGGCTCTCCTCAGCCATGTTATCTACAAAAATTAACCGAAATGGTCGTTGCCTTTGCCCAAGTAGATTGGAAGTGGAATCAAAGATTGGAGTTTGCTCCATGTGTGCAGCCATGTCCTCTGCATAACAAGGAAGAGTGCTATTTTCAATATACTAAAAAAGCTTACCTTGGGGTGATTTGTGGAGCTCAAAGCAAAGAATATAAAAAACTACTCACTAGTTCAAAGGAGCATGGAATGCCAACTCAATAGCATCATCTATGTCCACTTTGACAGATATGTTACTAGGCATAAGTCCGTATACAAAAAACAAATGTTTAGAAACAAAGAGCACTAAGATGCAAACAATTTTGAGATAATATTTCTCACCTCCATCCTCTCAAGCACTTCTCACATATAAATGGGTCATTCCCCATAGACAAACAAGCATGCCTAGACTTGAGTGCTACTCTCATGCATGGCTCGGTACCCACCACTCCATAGACAAACAAGCATGCCTAGACTTGAGTGCTACTCTCACGCATGGCTCGGTACCCACTCCAGACTCCATAACAACACCCCCTCTAGGACACGTAAACTCCATAAAGCATAACAAAAAAGATGGGCTTTTCTCAAGCCCCACACGCCATGCATCTTTGCCTTCCTTTTTCACTAAATCTGCTGATGGCAAGTAATGAGAAAGCACGTAGTCACTAAGACTCAATCATAACTTGGAGCACACACCATTTACTGTTTAGGAAAATGCACGTGCCTTGTGGCCAACACATTGCAATCCATGACATGAAAAGTTGTAACCTGCAAAAGTGAGGCGAAAGTGCATTCCTACTTATTTAACAAAACCAAATAATCAACATCATCTAACCATAATCATGTTGTTTGAAGCCAATAGGATACCATCATTTAAAGGTTTCCCACTTTTGCATAGCAATCGGCATCACCAATATCAACCATCCATCTCATGCACACCTCTATTCTCACCAGCATGGCAACTCGCTCCGCCATGGAAATGGCCACCATAGGAGAGCACATGACTAACACCCAACCATAGTCATCAACTATAGCTGCAGAGACATTGAGGGATTATGTGATATGATCTTCTGTGAGAATGTTCCATGGGGGAATATCATTTGATTGGAAAGACAACCCTATCCATGTAAGGAGATCCAGAACACAAAGATCCACACTCCAAGCACACGTGTTGGAGTTCCGCTACTTTCAAGGCTACCCCAAAGAGGAAAAGAATTGCCTACCCACCTCAAACTTCCCTTTGTAGTTTCCTTGTAGAACTTGCCATCCTAGAACAATGTAATCACCAATCCACACCTTCATTGCATCTTTACCAAGAGGACCATAGGACTCCAAAGCCATTGTAGACAATGGTAGGTGAACCATCTCCAAACTCTTAGTTTTTCTTCTCTCCAAGAGCATATACCCACCACAACCATCCCCAGCACCACCAAAATCTGCAAATCACAACTCATTTACTTAAAATTTATCTCTATAAGGATGAATTATAGATAGTTTTGCGGGGTATACATATATGTCTGCATTTATGTATATATATCATATAATTTTAGGCATGTACACATATATCAGTGTAGGTGTATGTGTTTTCACATGTGTTTGTGCATATTCAGATGCTTTTGTAGGTATAGCTTTATATACTTATGTGTGTACCTATATGTATATACATGTGTATCCCTACAAGAACAAATAATGCAATTGAATGATAACTAATTTACATGAAGGAGTTGGACTCACCAAGAAAATCAAGAAGTGGTTGTTTTGGTTGACCAACTTTTCCTACTCCATGTTTAGCCATGCTCTCTTGATGTTGTTTTTCAGCCAAAGATAATTCCAATTCAAGTTCTTTCCTTCTTTCTTCCTCACCTGCATTACCATAAGATCCCAAATTTGACTTGCAATCCCCACTCGCATGCTTCTCATAGACATCCTTCTCCTTCTCAATGAATGTAACAGGCTTCATGTGTATCCACCACAGGCAGTTCTTGCACTCCTAATCTATCAATGTTATCTTACCTTTTGGATCTTTATTATCTCAAAACAAAGGAGATGTGTACAGACAAAAAGTAGGTGGACTAAGCATTTTCCATGCCTTGCAAACATGGGGCACATTCTCCACATGGTTTAAGCCAAAAGGGACAACAAGAATCTATAAAATAAGAGGACACAAAGTCCAATTATCACATGAACATACACGAGTGTAAACTTAATTAAACTATGTGAAAGTGCGGATCATGCTCTCCTAGTGTAACATGGAATTAGCAAAAGATCAAGGGGGATCAAACCATAGAAGAAACTCCATGAGCTTGAGACATACGATAGGTAATACTACATCTATTGCAATGTGTATTTGCAATACAAAAGATAGGCTTCTTATATAGAGAGAGCCTTTAGAATAGTCAGCACATGTGGGATCCTCTCATCCACATTTCTCCTTGTGGATATCCTTGATCCACATCTCCACATCATGTACTCCACATCCTAGGGTGGATACTTAATTCTTTCCTATACCATACCTTAGCCTCTAATATGTGCACATGGCACCATATCTCAACACCTCCCCTTGGTGCCATGATCCATTGGCTACCGCAAGGTGGTTAGATGTGAGTTTACATTCCATCACCTCCCCTTAATGCATACCTTGCTACATAAGGTGGTCAAGTGTGGCTTTTACATGTCAATACCTCCCCTGAGTGTTGACATGGCTACTTGCAGGTGGTCAGGCTTGATTTACAAGAATATAGGCTAAAGGTGGAAAGGCTTTTGCTTTTCAATACATATGTCGATGGCGTCCTCTTCTTTGCTTGATGTAGCTTTATGCATGATGCTTTGTACCTTAATGATTTATGTTTGGATACCATGCTTTGTACTATGGTCATCTCATACACTTGTGTATTTGGCAAGCTTTTTGCATTCATACGTTGCTTTACCATTTGTTGCGCAAAGGTCTTACCATGAGCTTTGTTTTTCTTCAATGGTAGTGTCTAATTGATAGGAGTGTATAGCTCAAAAAGGCGATCACTTTTCCTTTTTGGAGTGTGCAAATTCTTCCTGGATTGGAAGTTACGATTTGTCAAAGTTTTATGAAGAAGAGGCCTTTGATGATGATGTGGCACAGGGGTTCATATGCTATACACACATTGTGCTTCATAAGGGACTCTGTGCTTATGTGGCACTTTGCCATGTGGCAGTCTTTTAACCCAATTGAGTTAACCCAAGGAAGCAAACTTAACCATGGTTCATTGTGGGTTGAGTTGGTCCTATCTGCCACATGTCAATTTGTTGACCATGAATAGACCCTAACCTAGCCTCACCTCTATGGGTTGACTTGACTAACCCTATCTGCTACGTGTCTTGTCAAGGGACTGACACATGTCCTAAGGTGCAAAAGAAGATTAAAGTTTTGCAAGGGATGTCAAAGCGGCGATGGAAGAGGCTTTAGCGTCTTTGCTATTTTGTCCTTCGTGGAGATCAAGAATACCACCTTCATTTCTATGCTCGTTATTGGTTGGAATTACAGCACTGCTTCTCTATCAGCCTACCTCAACCTTTGCCTATCCAACTACTCGTGCTACCATCTTCTACCAGCCGTTCGCTACTGCTACTACTGTTTGGAGGCGTTGAAACCAAGAGCGTGTCTTGTGGCTGACCATGAGCCTGTAGAAGCCTTGGTTGCTGAGAGCTTCCTATATGGGAGTATGTACAGAGAATCTATGCCTGCTAGTTTAGTGACCTGTCATGTCCAAATGGGCACTTGATGAAAGTCACACATATGCGATTTTGGCAATGGAAACATTGGCTATAGTAGCTGAGAGTTTGCGGCTCCAAAGACATCGTCTGTGCATGCGGCTGCTTTACAATGTGGCTGTTGCACTGAGCTTTAGGTGTTGGCTGAAGATAACTTGGTTGCACTGAGGCATAGAAGGAAGTTGAGCTTGCAGAGAAGGTTGTTTGTTCGATTTGAGGAGTCGCCTTCAAGTGATGTTGTGGTGGCTATTGGCATAGGTAGTGAGCGACTTGTGGATGAAAGCTCATGAGAAGTCCTTTAGAACCCAACTAGTTAGGATTCTCTAAAGTAGGATACCTTGGTCAGTGACATCACAAGCAAACTTGAACGTGTGAAGTCAGATGGCTATTATTGAGGTGCTGTGAAGAGGCTGTTGCATATGCCTTTAAGCTTTAGAGAAGTCATTTGTGTGGCATGAGGTAGCCTTTGGTCGCAGGCGCGACTGCTCCTTGGTTCATGCTTTGCTCCTATAAGGAATTGGCCATCGCTGTAGAATCCATCTTTGCTTGAGTCTACCTTGACTACCCATGTAGAATAGTCTGAGTCACTTGTGGATTTCTCTCTATCTCCTTTCTCCTGAAGTACAATAGGTACCTCTAAGTCTATTTATCTATGAGAAGAGAATGAGCAAAAATAAGTAGCCAGAGATCTCTCAATGGAGGTGAATGGAGATCACTCACAATTACTCAATAACAATATAAAAGTAATCTGAACAAGCCACATCACCCGTCTATGATGGGTTAGAGACCCGCTCCGCTGGGTCTCAAGGTGGGATCTTAAAATGTCAATAAACAAAAATTCAAGTTTCATATAACCCAAATTTCTCAACATATGCAATTCAATTTATTAGGGGAGCTCTATGTAGATGTATTGTATCCTTTTGAATTTGTTGTCTTTGTTCTATACTCAACAAACACAATTCAACTGATTAGGAGAGCTCTCTCATACCATACATACATGTGAGCATGTGTGCGCATATGTGATACACAAATGTACATATACACACATAGATTCATATGCATATAGCAAGTACCCCCCCCCTTGTGAACACACACAGACACGCACACACATAAAGAGAGAGAGAGAGAGAGAGAGAGAGAGAAAGAGAGAGAGAGAGAGAGAGAAAGAGAGAGAGAGAGAGAGAGAGAGAGAGAGAGAGAGAGAGAGAGAGAGAGAGAGAGAGAGAGGCTCCTTTTGGCACATGCATTCTTAAATTGCTAATCAATTCACCTTGCATGCTTGGATTGGCTTTTGAAATGTTGGCTTTAGCTTAACCCATGGCTCTGAGACCTTCCATCTCCTCCTTTCATTCTATTGACATTCCATCTCCTCCTTCCTCCACTTCCATCTCCTCCATTCCATTGACCTTTTATCTCCTTCTTCCTCCCAAAGCTGCCTGTTGTCTTTCCACCTCTTGCCGACTCAAAGACCGCCTCCTCTTGTCTTTCCACTTCCTTTCCTCTCCAAGCCTGCATCCAAGAGCTTCTTCTTTGTGACACATGGCAAGCTCTTCTCCTCTAAGCTGCCATGTGTCCTCTCTTTTTTTTCTAGTGTTTGCGGTTAATAGGTTAAAAAGAAGAGCTAGACCTATGCTCTGATACCATGTGAAAGTGAGGATCGTGCTCTCTTAGTGCAACATATTATTAGCAAAAGATCAAGGGGGATCAAACCATAGAAGAAACTCCATGAGCTCGAGACATACGGGTAACGGTAGGCAATACTCAATCTATTGCAATGTGTATTTGCAATACAAGAGATAGGCTTCTTATATAGAGAGAGCCTTTAGAATAGTCAACACATGTGGGATCCTCTCATCCACATTTCTCCTTGTGGATATCCTTGATCCACATCTTCACATAATGTAGTCCACATCTTAGGGTGGCTACTTTAATTCTTTCCTATACCATACCTTAGCCTCTAATATGTGCATATGGCACCATATCTCAACAAACTATTCATCTTCAAAGTACTCATTATTCCTAAACAAAGAAAGATAGTATACCAATAAACCACTCTTTTAGCTCAATTGAACATATCCACTTTCTTTGATGGTGGTGCACTCACTGCCATAAACTCATTCAAAGGTCGAAATATATCTTGTCTATGTCATGTGACAATATCTTCAAAATACTCTTTCAAAGTTGGATGACCTGGCAAAACAACTTGAGTACTACTCATTGAAGCATCAATGACTTATTGAAGTAGACATTTGCTCTCTTCCAAAAGTTGCACTATCCAAACTTCCTTTGCCATCCATGCAATGAATGTACGATCACCATATGGAATACCATTTGAGTCACGAATGTTCTTATCGTGGCACCAAGAAGACTAAGAACCAAACTTTTTTCTTGATGGAGTAGCATGAAATAGAGACTTGGTAAAGCTTGTCTAATGTTACAATTGGCCTCTTTCCCTCGTAGGGAAAGCACCACAAAACCCTAAACCATGCCTCTCTATTCTTGGATTCACTATGGAGAGAAGCCGCACATAAATGCCATACAAGCTTATTGTGTAATATTTATTATTTGTATGCAATATTTCATGAATTATAAAAGAGACACTTTACCCATTGCATCTTCCAAGCTTGACCCACAACCTTCCTAGCATCAGCCACACGAGTTGTGTAAGATTCCTTTGGAAGCCCACTTGGAATCTCCTTGCACTTTTTCTCAAAGTCCATCTTCCATTTCCCCTTTGATGACAACATAGTTTAGGTAGCAACAAAGATCCAACATTAGATATTATTCACTTTCTAGAAAGAGTAAGGAAGAAAAAATCAATTGGAAAAACCTCACTCGCATAAAATATCATGGAGTCCCAAAATTGTTCGTGTTAAGGGATACCATGGCCTTTGACCTTGCGAAATCTCCATTTGACGTGACTTTTCCAAGATCTTTTTCTCCTCCTCAGAAAAACTATCAATGAATTGCTCATGATCACAAGCACACATGGTGCTATGATGCCATAATATATCTTTAAGATTGGTAGTCACAATTGCATCCTCATTCATCCTATCAAGTCATGAGAAAGAATAATGAAGATTAATTTTTTCTTAATGATGAAAATCTTCAAGAGCCTTAACTAAAATATGAAAGTACTCTCATATTAAACCTTTAAAGCATAGCCAACAACTTGATTTCATCTTTTTTTGTAGGTGATATGATTTGAACTCTTATGTGCCTTGCCTTCACTCCTTTTTTGAAGAGCTCTTCAATACTCTTCATTCATGAAGATATGCGATGATTCCCTTCCCATACAAAACACATGTGATTGCTTAAAAACTCCCAATCCTTATCCTCAGCTATTTCCCTTTCAAATTCTTCATTGACTTTAACCCAATATCTATCCCAGCTTGCCTTGATTTGATCATCATCCATTCTTGTCTCACCATTTGGTAATTTTATAGATAGGATGAAAGAACCCTTAGTAGGTAAATAACCCTCACTCTCAAAAGCAAGATTCAAGTTAGAGAGGTCATTTCGAAGCTCTCTAACCTTATTATTTGTAATACATCTTTGACTTATTTATGGTCAAGATTAAAGTTAGAATTTTGGGTACCACCTTTGACTTATTTATGGTCAAACCCTCTAGAATGTCACTACCATGAGGCATTTCTATGCAATCTGAGATGACCTTTGAAGCTTATTCTTGCCCACTCTTTTGTACCTCTATTAGAATATTGGAGGTTAAAGAAACAATGGCAAGTGGATAAGCTTCATTAACATTCTCTTCAATAAGCTCTTCCACAACTTGGTTTTGCTAAACTCTTGATGCTTTCTATCTTTTTCCTCTTCCCCTTCCTGTAGACGACAATTGCCTTTTGGTTTCTGCACATCCATGAAGAATATATATTTGTTATGTATCAAAAAGTATATCAATATTAATTAATCTAGGGAATGTATACAAACAATAATCTATTATATATTATCCCCAATAAGTATATGAAGATGGATAAACCAACCAAATAAATGCAAGAGATTACCAAACCCATTTGAATCAGTGAAAAATAGTGAATCTGTAAAAAGAGGAAAAACAATGAATCATCAAAAACTGAATATGATCACCTCTAAAGGGAATTGCAATGACAAATAAATACACGATTGTTTGAAGAATTATTTAATAGCGTGTATTATGAAGTATATATATGTTTGAAGAATTATTTAATAGCGTGTATTATGAAATATATGTTTGTATCATGAAGTATTTGTGATGGTGCTTGAAACTGTGTCTGTAATCAAGTGTATATATTTATTTTGAGTTTAAGAGCAAATAAACTTCATTTGCTACTAGTCTAATAACATATTGCTTGTTGTATGCATAACTTTGGCTCAAATCAAAAGCATTGTTCTTTACAGATTATCTCATGTGACAGCTCTTTGTAGATACATGGATGCTCATTGTTGGCTCGATTCCATGAAATCTTTAGACAATCAAGCAAGGTAGACTCTCAAGTGGGAAACATATTAAGCAACTCTCAAGAACCTTTCACCAATGAAAGGGTCCAAAGGGATGAAATTTTAGCTTTCATCATGTAGTGTTCGAAAGGACGATGAGAAAATCTCACGAGAGGTCCGACCTGCATTTTAGATAGCACAATTTCCTTCTTTCGATCAAGGCTCATCCCTCTCATAGCACCTTCTAGCTATTGGAGGCATCTCGTGAAGGATCCCGACTTTCAATCGTTTAGAAGCTTTTGGGACCCTTTCGCCAGTGAAAAGGTCTAGACATTGCATCACCCATCTTCATTAACATAGAAACTCTAAGTCATTCATCATCATCCCAACTCGAATTGGAAGGAAATCTCTAGTACATTCAAGAACCATTTCTCTAGCGAAAGGGCTTAGACATTGCATTTTCATCTTCGTTGACATAGAATTTTCAGCTAAATCATCATCATCCCAGCTCAAACTTGAAAGCCTTAGAGTCTTAATCAGCCTCTTCCTCAATAAAGAGGGACCTAGCATTTCTTCTAATACACCCCTTGAGTTACGTTTGTGCAGAAGCTCCTAGACCCTCTCGCTAGGGAAAGGGTACAAACATAGCTTCATCTATCTATCAATAGACATACTCCATTCACCCATTCGCACTCTTTTGTTGCTTTGTTAATCCAACTTAGAATGCATACAATGACATGCAAGAGGATGCATATTTGAGCAAGAGAGATTTCATTTCATGCCTTTACCTTTTGTATGAGCCCTAGGACCCTTCCGTTGGCGATAGGGTCCTCAAGGGTGTTATTACTTCCAAAACATGGGAGAGATGAGACGTAGAAAATCAAGTTACCTAGAATTCCGTCCTCTAAGGGTGTTATTACTTTCAAAACATGGGAGAGATGAGACGTAGAAAATCAAGTTACCTAGAATAACAAACACTTGCTTTTGTGTATTTTGAGATTTGTAAAGTGGATATCAATGGAGAAATTAGGGTGCCATAGGGGATGGCGAGATAAGAGGAGACCCGAACGCCAAATGTTGAGCTTTTGAGTTTGTAGGGGACCATCACGATCTCCACTGATGAGTATCATGAACACTTCATGATTTTTTTTATTTACAACTATTCGTACCGTCAACACACGACTATTGATCCATCTTTGATCATGAAATTTGCATACTCGAAACTATTTATACCTTCAGAACACGACTATTACATCGATCCAATCCACAAGACAATTTCAGTTGAGACTTTGAAATGAATCTCATTGGCACATTGACATTTTGCTAAGATTGTAGAAGCTTTGAAACCAATAACAAAAGCAATTAGAAAGACCAGAGATCATCGATATGGCTTCACTGCATGCTCTGTATGGCTAGCAGGTGTCGTCCAGGATGTGAGGAGAAGAAAATCTCTATACACACAGTGAGAGAGGAAAGATAGTAATTTCTATGAATTTCGATTGATCGAATGCACCCAACAGACGTTGCATGCAGCTACAAAGACGCAGAGATAGGAAAGGTGGCACTCTGGCTGTCCATTCTTAGCATTGTGTGTTTGGAGGTCGTTCTGGCGCTGATGGATGGGTTGTGCCAAACCAGCGCAGGTGCAGTTCTGCGATTTTGAACAAGCGCTACTCGCAGTGCGGTGCGGATCTGTCCGAGGAGGGACTAGAAAATGAAAAGCAAGATAAACCAGATGGGGTCATGAACAATTTTCGATACCGCTGAAGATAATTCCGAAAACACCTTCGTGGACTTTTGCTTAGCCTTGGCGAGTTGAAAAAAAATGACTACTAGCGTTACTTCGGAAGCTTGAAGGAGGAGAACTTCAAAACATTTAAGAAGAGGTCCAAGAGCACCGTCCTTCCTTCGAACTATGTGGCTCTTCAATATTAATGGTTGCATTGCTGCTGTGATTCCATGTTCGAAGCTTTCGAGTAGGTTAGTATGCTAGGTGCGTGGGCTGTGTATGTGCGAGCTTTAGACCAAGGATAGGACTATGTGTATGTGCGTGTTCATGGACTATGCTGATAAGTGCACTTGGAGCAAGAGTCCTTCTCAACCTGCTCTGGTGAATCGCTTCGACATAGTAATCCGTGTGAGCTCAACGATGTCAATCGATAAGTGCTTCCTGTGATCTCATTGTAGAATACTCTTCTCGCTCTGCTGCTGCAAATTGGGTTTAAGTGTTTGCTCCTATCGATTCATGCTTAGGAGTTGCGCTCTATTGGATTATTCATTTTGGGGAGTTACGCTTAGAGCAGGTCGCAATTGGATTATCCGTTCCAGGGAGGTACGCTTAGAGCAGGTCTCATTAATAGGTTGCAGGTTGCATAAGCTAAAAGCGGCATCAATCCTCCATTTGGGATCTATTTTATGGTTCATTAATCATCTGCAGCTGTACGTAAAGAGGAGCCAATGGGAAAAAATGAATCGCCATGATTACAGAGTGGGTGGCTTTTTTGCAACCTGTTCTTTTGAATATAGAGCGGAATGTATTAGCCAAAAGCCTGGAAATGAGCTCGGAGTTGGAGGAATTTATCCACAACCTACTCGCCATGAGCTCCATATGGGGACAAAGGATCTGCGGAGGTCTGACAGGAACTTTGCTAAAGCCTGAGCACGGGTTCATCAATTTAGCTATGTCCATGTACACCTTACGGTTAAGGTTGCAAGTCTTAGTCCTATGTGCCACAATGTCGAAAAGACAACAAAGACACCCCGATATCTTCCGCTCAAATATTCCATGATTTTTTGGCAATCGACTACCACAGGCTCTCATTCTAAGCAGTAATTTTTTGGTATGTCAAAAAATCCTGCCAAGTAAATGAGACAACGTCCATTGCAAGCTAGTCTCACCATTCATTTGCTGAGCTAGTATGACATAAAAGCTTGCCAGAGTATGACAACGTCCTTATTTGAATATCGAGGGAGTATAATGGAAAGATACACCAAGATATATATCGAGATAAAGGGGGAATAATTATGATGAGCAGTCAAGGTGAGAAATTAGCGGCACAGAGGTGTGCTAGTAGGATGAGGAGGATATGGTGCAGAGTATGAAGAGCAGGTAGTGCTTGCCTAGGACCTCTTTTTATTTATATTTTAGCCTCTCCCAGAAGACCCCTTTTTAATAAGCCTCCCTAATTTTCTTTAGCCCCTCAAGGGAATCGCTCCAAGTGTCTAGAGTGGTGGGTTGATCAATTGTTTGGGTTAGCTTTCAAAAGTGCCACCAACTATTTGCTTCTTGTGGCAAAGTGTGGCCTAGCAATGAATACCACGAGCATCCACATTAGTTGTGAAAGTCCTACAAACCACCTTTCTCGAACCATCTAAGGAATGATCAGACAAGGAAGGAGGAACTAACTATTTTCACTTTGTTTCTAAGGAGAGCTCTACACTGAACATCTTGGGAATCGGAAGGAGGAGATTGTAGCCAATGCAATCTTGACCATTTGACCATCAACATTTGAAGCATTTTACTTTGTTTCTATGGAGAGATCTTCCTTGGAACCATTGCATATTTCTATACTTAAGGATGAAAGAGGTTTGAGAACTTTAAGGTAGCTTACTCAAAATAGTATTTGTGTTATCGGCATTAAAGAGATTTCTTCTTACTTTGGCTTTGACAGTGTGACTATAAGACTCCATCAATTATTTCATGAATCCAGTGAGGACATTTCATTTGAATTTCCTTCTAGTTTGAGGGGGGGTGAGAAGGAGTTCATCCTAGATGTTCAATTTGGGCATTAATTTAAGGTTACTCGTCTTGCAACAAGAAGCCCTTCTATTGAGACTACATCAATATTTCCTAAATCTTACACTGAGGAAAAGTCTTTCTTGAGTGTGATTGATCTGATCAAAGAATTACCTTCTAAAAGCACATTGTATACTTCTTTTCAAATGGTATATACAATTCAAAATGTCATTGAACTTCCTAGCTTGTATAGCGATGGCAATATTCTTTTCGAGTTTCCATTGCATATGCAGATGTGAGGACAAAAGGAATGGAGCTAAAATTTGATGGCCATGTTTGGAGTGAAGCGGTGATAGCTGATATTTTGGTATTTAATGGTGTTGTGAGATTAAGGAGGTGTGGGGTTCATTTGGTGTGCAAGAACAAGCTTTATTCTTTTTTTGTTCGATCTAGCATAGAAAATGATCGTCAATGGAAGGGTTGGCTTTATGAAGTGGTTGGTAATGGCCAAGGTACATAAGAATTTGGAGCTTTGCAATGTTACCATTGTGGAAAAATCCCACAATGCATAGAATCTTGCCCATGTAAAATGTATATTTGTTACCTGAATGACATAGATGGAAGAAAGGTAGCAAGATGCATAATTCATATTGGATATCATTTACATGCTATCATAGAGGGTGCATCTAGAAAGGTGATGGAGGACATAAAATCCAAGGTTATTGCTTTTGTGAAAAGTGTTGGTCAAATGAGACCCAAATATATCCAAAAAAGAATGGCCAAAGATATTATACTTGAGGCAGTCATTCCTAACAGTGATGTTCCTAGTATTGAAAGAATGAGTGAGGTGGAACTTGATGCCTTATTGACAAAGGTTTCTCCATTATTAGACACAAAGAGCTAAAACACTTTCTCTAGTTTGACTCCAAAGTGGTATGTTTCCTAAGTAGAGTGAGTTTTTTTTGTAGGATATCTAAGTGGAAGAAGGATGCATTGCAAGATGGTGGAGGCATGGAAACTAGCTTTGACAAAATTTTGCACTTAAAGATAAAGAGCAAGTATGATTACTTCCAAAGCCTTGTGTTCCTAGGGCAATTAACTTTTTCTTCTTTCAATAGGTGTCATGTGTTTAAGATGTCAACCCAAGGTCTAGGTTCAGGTACAAGATGTGCCCTGGGGGGGAGCTTGAGGGTTGTTGGGTTTGTTTTGATTTTGTGAAAAGGATTCGTGATTGGGAAACAATGGCATGTCATGTTTACAATCCATTTACTCTGGAACTTGAAATCATAGCTACATGTGATTTTAAAGTTGAAGATACTAATGCTCAAGTGCTTTTTTGGACTCTCCTTAATAAAGTCATGGGGGAAAGAGAAGGATATGGCATGTCAGAGTTTAATGGCTTTTGGGGTGATGAAGGACAAGCAAACTAGAGGGCAAAAAGGACTGTTTTCAATGGTGGTCTAGATAATGTGATGGAAACCAAGGAGAGGTCTTGCTTTGTGACATTGGCAGGATAATCTAGAGAATAATTCTAGGAAGTGTGTGTCATCTCATGATAAAAAAGAATTCAAGATGAGATGTCGATGTTGGAAAAGTGCTTCTTCAAAATCAACTATTGAGGTGGAATTCAAGTCTTTATGATGAGGGTCATGTGCTGAACGAAAGGGTGAGGATGATAGAAACATAATTGGCTTGGTGGCATGCAAGGGTTTCTCATTGGAGTGAATATATGCTTAAGGTAAGTATTGCCTTACTCTTTACATTGGATATTTCAATATGAATTATGTTTAACAGCATTAAACCAAGATAGAAGATACTACCTCCGATGGTGTGATACTAACTACAAAATATCTTCTATAGGGTATGGATAAAGATGAAAGATATCTTATTCCAAGAACTAATAAATTAGTAGAGTCTGTCCATGGTAGTTGGCTAGCTTCAAATAATGGTGTTAAGTATATGTCACTATATGAGGCATGTACATCAGATTTGACAAGTGCGGTATTGCAAAGCACAAAGCATGCATCTTACTTTGAGAGGCAAGCATATTGGAAAGGGCCCATGTGTTGAGAAGTTGATGCACAAAGATACTATAAGAACCGTGGATTGTAGTAGCACATGAGAATTCACTAACTTGACAAATGATGTGGCTGAGAAGATCAGGGTTGAAAAACCATGTGGAGATGAAATGGGCAATGAAAAGACCTCCAGAAAGAAACAACCAAAGTCCATGTTAGATATGATTCATGAGAATGACTCATATCACCCAGAGTTTCAAAGAGTAGCTATAGAAGCTCAGCAAAGATCCTCCTTGCCAGGTGGAGTGGGATCTCGTGTTTTAGTTACAAGTGAAAATGAATGTGTGGTGGAAGATTTTCAATTTGATCTTCAATAAACAAAGTGGGTGATCCGTCACACAAACCTTGGTAGTAAAGTAAGGTGCCAGAGTTACATAGAGAGCAGACGATGCAAGTGTGACAAGTTGATAGACCTTAAAGGGAGGTCTAGATCATTTGGTGTCCCTACCCCTAGCTTCTATGGAAGGATAAATGCTCCAATTGGTGTTCAAAGTTAAATGCTATGGTCTTGTGGAGATACTGTGGACCATTTTTGGAACTCCACAAAGGCTATTGAGGGTTTGTAGGCCCAGGCCCCTACTAGATGGCTAGTGAGTAGAGGGACATCACTAAGTAAAGATGAGCTACAAGTGCTTCAAGTTGGTGGTTTTGTGATTGATGGTTTGATATCTCAATCCCAAGCTCGATGGCAACCACAAGTTTGGCATGAAGTGTTGGGGAGACCAGCTTTGAGAGATGGACAAAAGGTTTGTTGGAGAAGGAAAATAACAAAACAAATACAAAATCGTATAGACCCCTCTACAATCATGGTATGTGATGTACTAAATATCAATGTTGTTAGAACAAGAGATCATGTGGAGTTTTTTGTGTCCACAAGAGGGTCGTAGTCAAAAGACCTACAATATGTCGTCACCATTTGTGTCTTTCGACTTGATTGCTACATGGCGTGCAAGCACCTATACTACATATTCTTGAAACATTTGGTGCTAGACTTGGATAAACATCCATTTGTACACTAGGCTGCATTGACAAAGCAGGAGCTCTTAGAGGCACTATAACATGTGGGCTTACAATGAGTGTCGGCTTCATGGACTACTCGTGTTTTACTCTCTTCTTCTTTTGGCAATTTTATTGTAGTTTGCAATGTAACAAAAATCCATGTGGGCTATGTGGGTTAGGAACCTTCATTAGGGTGGAGGTTTAGAAGATTTTTGCAAGGTATAAGAAATAGCCGAAGTGCTATGGGATTACTTTGCAATTGGGTAGTGTTGATAGTGTGCATTATGCAAAATTGGGACTATGTTTTGATTTGCAATCTTCAGTATACCATTCCTACGTTGTCATCCTCTAGCTTTGTGGTCAATGTTTGGTATTGGATATTTGTCCAAATATGTTTCACCTTTTCTATTTTTTTTGGTGATTTATTATAGTTTGCAATGTATTGAGTAGCCATGTGGGCTATTGGGGTTAGGGGACCTTCATTATGACTATGGATTTTGGGTAGAGTTTAGAAGATCATTTGTTCAACTTATTAGAAATAGACAAAGTGTTATGGGATTACTTTGCAATTGGGTATTCTTGACATTTTGTGTTCTATAAAATTGAGATTTCTTTTGTTTTGAGATGCTCCAAGATGCCATTCCTAGTTTCATGGTTGCCATTGTGTAGCTTTATGATTGATGTTTGGTATTTGATGTTGGGCTAAATATATTTCACCATTTCTTTGAGAAAGGGTGGTTTGGGTTGGTTCCTTCATGATCAAAGGTCCTCAGTGATGAGGGCTTTATGTTGTGAATATATGGTGCAAATGCTTGTTTATGTACACATTGAGCTCATAGCTCGGGACTTTAGGCTCAAAGCTCGAGGGTCTAGTCTCAAAAAATGGCAATACCCCTAGCCACCTATTGTCCCTATATTCCCCCAATGTTGACATCCTCGATCAAAAAGGTATTACCCCCAATTTTAGAGAGTGATTCCCACATTTCAATCCTGCTTGAGTTCCTATTGAAGCAAAAACCAAAACCATGCAAAAGTAAACCTCTTTTAAAAATCATTGTACAATAATCCATTTGCCCTTGTCATCCTTCCAATTTCAGAGAATAACATTTTAACACCATATTAGAGAATTTGGGAACTTTTGAGGGGTTGTAATTATGTAACATTCAATGTTTTTCATTGATTTTTCCCATAGATTTGGCAGTCCATCCAAATCTCGCAAATGTGCATGGTTTGCATCAACATAAATAAAATGTCAAATGTTGAGGTTTCGACCAATGCATGGTATTTTTTGAGGGGTTACAATTACAATGCATTGAGTGCACTCCATTGACTTTCTCCCTGGATTTGGCCGTGTATATGAAACTCACAATTTGGAGTGTGCCTGTTCTGCATTAGCCGAGAAAAAAACATCATATGTTTGAGTTTAACGAAGCATTTTGTCTCTTCTCGAAAAAAGGTAGTGTTCAAAAACACCATTTTAGTTTAGTTCGAGAAAAAGTAAGAATACAACACTAGTCCTTGATATTTTGTCGAGTGTGCAGAACTTGCAACCACAAAGCAATGGTCTACAAAAAAAAAGATAACGAAAAAAGATCAATGTCATACCTTCCAAATATTTGTCAGTATTCAATTTAATTATTATTGTGCAAGGAAAAAAAAGTCATGCTTTTCAAGTACCTTCACTCCATTGTGGAGTCAGCATCAGAGTCGGAATCTGTTCTATGAGACAAATTGGATAAAGCTTGCTTGCATGCAATGGTTGGTATCTTCACCTTGATGGGGAGGTTGCTGCTCTTTGAGGAAACCTTCTTTGAGAGGTTACATTTTGGAACCCATGACCATACAATAGCATCAACAGATTCCCAACGTGGAGGATCACCTTTATTGCACATCCAAATCTTGTTCCAACAATCTGCATACACCTCCTCAATTTGTGCATTGTGTCTTTTGCATATAGGTGCCCAATATTGTATGAAAACCTTCTTGAAATTTTTAGATTTATTATCCTTCTGTACATCAGTTTGAGCAATGTCTAGCCAAATTGGGTAAATTTTTTCTGCTGGTCGGACCAAAAGAAAGTGTTCTTTTTGTACATCAACCATTGGATCAAATGATCGTTTTGGCTTTTTCCTTTGAGGTCCACAGTAATGATCATTCAACTCTTCAATTCCTTGAAACTCATCGTTTTCATTATCAACTACTTGCACACAATCAATATGTTGCGTCTTTGGCCAAAATCTCTCGTACATGCCCTCTACACTATTGTTTGGTTTATTAAGCTCATCAATCATGTTCTTCCAGTACTTCACTACTGGCTTGTAAAACTTTGTGAAAGATGCTTCTGGACCTTGCAGGTGTGCCCATTTTTCCCAAAAGCGTACATACTCCTTGATACCAACTATCACATCTAAGTGATCCTTCACATACTTGAACATGGTTACATAAGGCGGCTCTCCACTTGGTAGCATTGGATGACCATCCGGATGTCTCTTCCACAACTCAATGCCACCTTCACTTGGTTGCCAATATAATGATCATGGATGCACTTTATATTGCATGATAGGAACTTCATTTCGCAAAAAGAACCGAAATTGGAGAGGCTTTGAGTGTCCCACTAAAGAATCTTTCCCATCGCATAGGCATCCATCAACATAGCTTTTGAAATCAGGGACTTCCATTACCAAAAATGGCATTGGGGAAGACTCCTCACATTGTCTAAAAGTATCCATGAGATGTGCAAAAGTCAATGTTTGGCTAGTTCTTAACCTCTCTGAAAACCTGCTAAACATTGCATCAATATCCTCATGTGTATGCCCAACCATCAAGAATCCCAATTGAATTGACTTGAAAATCCCTCGAGCAACAAGTAATGATAGGTATGCAAACAAGTACCTATTCTTGTTTTTAGAACCACAATTATCCAACTGCAACAATAGGAGTTCGGGTAGTTTCTTATAAGGATTTTCTTGATGGGAACTTCCAAGTCCAAGGTCTTTGAATGTTCCACCCACTGCTCCAAGATGAAGTTGTTGCTTGCCATTAGAAACATAGTGAGAATCCAATGCTTCTCTTGAGGTTAGTGCATTTAGCAGAGCGTTGTCAGACCTTGGCATCCCATCATGTACCAAATCTCCAAGTGCATGGTTATCAAATCTTTCAAGATTTCTCAAACACAAAGCCAATGAACCAATTGTGAAGTTAGGATCCGACGGCCACAAGGATAAAGAAAAGTGACCATAACGTCCTTGACCATGTCCATGTGTTATCATGCCAGTCAAAGCCACTGGGAGCTGAAAGGATTTCTTTGTGTCCTTTGAACGATTGTGTAATCTAGGGATGGCTGTCTTCTTTTGGTCCATCTTATCATGGATAATGCACAAATATGTCTGAGGATACATTTCAGAAAATCTGTGCCAAGTGTACTACACATTTCTACAACTCTTTTGTTGTAACATGTGCTTTCTTCTATCTTCCATCAACTTATTACGTTCATTTTGGCATTTTGTCGCTGCAAGCTGAGCTTTGATTGCACTACATAAACCACACTTAGAGAATTCACTTGTTTTTGACAAAGTTACATGCTTGAATTCAGAGTTCCATATGCGGTTGAATGTGGAAGTTGACATCTCCTTACAACCCAAACTATGCTTTAATTGCATGTTAACTTCATAGAGAATATCAACCTGCTGGTATCACCAACTGTGTTTCCCTTGATCCATCCTAAAGTGTTCTACTTTTGTGTGGCATACGCTTAGAATTTTTATCCACAAAATCTTGGATTATGGCTCTACCTAGTTCTGTGTGGTCCCAACCTCTCTGCACGATTCCTTTATTACCATGTATGCACCTTCGTATACCAATTTCAAATCCTGTATCGATAAAATGTTGTTTTTGGAATACCATGCATTTCATACCATGCTCTACAACAAACTTGAATACCATTCAATGAAAAGACATATTTGAACTGCGCATTGTCATCTTTTCGACAAGAAACCCCAAGAGTGTCATATACATAATTGGTGCGAGCCTCCAAACTTTGGCCCCAATACTCTATGCGTAATTTGGATATCATTTGACGATCGGCAAATTGACAACAATTTTGTTTACAACAATCAATCATAGATACTTTTATGACTGCATCCCTTGTGAGTCTACATGATGCTAATGGCATGCCATTTTTTTAGCTTTTCTCTTTATCATGTAGTAACGCCTCTTTTTTGTGGATTTTTCCATTGGGTCCTCATCTTCCATGTGCTTTTTCCTAGAACCACTTGAAGAATTCATGGTGTCATCGATTCTTAATGAAGTTCCATCTAAAAAGGTTATTTGTGCAATGGGCCATTTTATTAAGTGGATGGTATCGATGCCTCATACATCACTATGATACTTTTCAATTCCCACACCTAGATTACCTTCACCAAGCATCTCAAAATTTATAGGTTCAAATGGGTAGACATACAAAACAACACCCTCTACAATGCTCTTGGATTTTTGCTCATCCCATATTAAGACTTTCTTGTCCTTCCATGATTCTCGAATGGAAAACTCATCAACATCACATAGAGGTTCAACGTCAATGGTATCTGCTGTTATATCATTCATTGGTACAATAGCTCCATTGACATTGTCCACACAACTCATTGATCGTGCTTTCCAACAAACAACACTACCCAAAGCCTCATAGACTAAGAATGCATCCATTGTAGGAAATGGAAGAAGTGCACTTTCATCCATACAAATATCGATTGCCATCGATACATTGTTTTCTACCAAGGGCACACCTTGGCACATGTCATCATGTGATGTAGAGAATATTGTCCCTTTCAATGTGGCACCTGCATAGTACATAGCATTTGTTATAGTTCAATATTGATATCTGATGGTGTGACTT
Organism: Dipteris shenzhenensis; assembly: GCF_047967505.1. NCBI lineage: Eukaryota > Viridiplantae > Streptophyta > Polypodiopsida > Gleicheniales > Dipteridaceae > Dipteris > Dipteris shenzhenensis. The sequence continues at coordinate 17,142,890 of NC_141601.1, forward strand.
AGGATGAAAATGCATTACAAGATTTCATTGCAAGACCAAATCTTCTTAAACCTTGGTGCTTTGAATTTTAGGCAGCAAAATTTGGCTACATGGCCAAATCTTCATAGACCATGGTGCTTTGAAAGGGAGATAGCAAGATTTGTCCACACAACCAAATCTCCCGAGACGCTGGTGCTTTCAAGAAGCCATCAAGATTTATCCACACATCCAAATCTACTTAGACCTTGGTGCTTTGAAAGAAGCCCACAAGATTTGGCCACATGGTCAAATCTTCCTAGACCCTGGTGCTTTGAAAGGAGCCAACAAGATTTGGCCACATGGCCAAATCTCCTAAGATACTAGTGCTTTGAAAGAAGCAATAAGATTTGGCCACACGGCCAAATCTGCTTAGACCTTGGTGCTTTCAAAGAAGTTGGCAAGATTTGGATGCACGACCAAATCCTTCGAGACCTTGGTGACTTCTTTTAAAGCACTGAGAAGATTTCGTTGTGGCGTTCTTTCACACTTGGGGAGATTTGGTCATGTGGCAAAATCTTGTAGGCTTCTTTCAAAGCACTAGGGTATGGAGAGTTTTGGCCGTGCAACCTCCTCTTGCATGCTTCTTTCAAATCACCAGGTTTTGGGAGATTTGGCCGTGTGGCCAAATCTTTCAAAGCATTAGAATTTGGGAAGATTTTGCCGTGCTACTAAATGTTGCTAGCTTCTTTCAAATCACTAGGAAGATTTGGCCACATGGCCAAATCTTCTTTCAAATAACTAGGAAGATTTGGCCACATGGACAAATCTTCAAACGTTAAATTTAAAAATTAAAAATCCAGATTTTAAAATTTAAAATTTAAAGTTCAAAATTCAAAATTCAAAATTTAAAATAAAAAATTCAAATTTCAAGTTTCAAGTTTCAAATTTTGAAATTCAAATCTAGAGATCCTACTTTCAAAAAAATCGTACATGCTTTTCATGATTCACGCTATTACACTTTAAAATCATACTATTACTTTAAAAGCAAACTAGAAAATCTAAAACTATTAAAAAACCAAAACTTTAAAAGGCAAAGCTAAATGAACCTTTTAAACCAAGCATAAAAAGTAAACCTATGAGAAGGAATTGAATTCGTCTTCATGGGGGATCAAGTGCTAGGCTCACCTTATTCTCTCCCTTCCTAGATCTCCAATGTGTACCTAGGGTGGTTTGAGAGCTTTAGGACAACGTCTTAGATGGGGTAGTTCTTGGAAAACACTCCTCCACCCTTGTTTAGCTAATTGCAAGCAAAAAAGTTCAAAACTATGTCAAAATAAAAGGTCTTGGGAGGCTCCCCATCCTAGTTTTGTCCTAACAATGTGTACTTAACTATGTAGGTTTTAAACTTCCATTACCAATTCAACTCTCCATAGATTCCACACACAATAGTTGGATTAGAAAGAGGTCTTTTTTTTTTTTTTGCTCTACATGCTTTTGGGGGGATTGCTCCTTCCCTCCAAAGCATGCTTTTTTTAGGGGATTGCTTCTTCCCCCCAAAGCATGCTTGTTTCGGGATCTCTTCTTTCTCGGGATCTCTCCTCCATGGCAACGCTGCTCCTTCCTCCTCCACATCTTGATAGCGCTACTCGGGATCTCTCCTCCACGACGCTGCTCCTTTCCTCTGTGCTGTTTCGTTAAGACCTGCACTACTTCGTCTTCCCTCAGGGGGGTCACTATGTATAAACCCTCTATATCACGTGCGTTCAAGGCCTATATTTAAAATCCCTTATCTGTCAAAGAAGCTATAAAGATTTGGCATCACAACTAAATCTTCCTAAACCTTGGTGCTTTGAAAAGATTTGGCCACACAACCAAATCTTCCTCGACACTCATGATTGGAAAGAAGATAGCAAGATTTGGCCGCATGGCCAAATCTCCCTAGACCCTCGTGATTAGAAAGAAGCTAGCAAGATTTGCCACATGGCCAAATCTCCTTTGACCCAGGTGATTTAAAAGAAGCTAGAAAGATTTGGCATCACAACCAAATCTCCCCAAATCCTGCTGCTTTGAAAAGATTTGGCCGCACGGCCAAATCTCCCTAGACCCTTGTGATTAAAAAGAAGCTAGCAAGATTTGGCCACACAATCAAATCTCCCTAAACCCTCGTGACTTATAAAAAGCTAGAAAGATTTCGCATTGTAGCCAAATCTCCCCAAACCTTAGTGCTTTGAAAAGATTTGGCTGCATGGCCAAATCTCCCCAAACCTGGTGCTTTGAAAAGATGTGCAGCCAAATCTCCCCAAACCTGGTGCTTTGAAAAGATTTGGCTGCACGGCCAAATCTCCCCAAACCTGGTGCTTTGAAAAGAATTGGCCGCACGGCCAAATCTCCATAGACCCTTATGATTAGAAAGAAGCTAGCAAGATTTGATCGCACACAAATCTCCCCAAACCCTGGTGCTTTGAAAAGATTTGGCTGCATGGCCAAATCTCCATAGACCCTCGTGATTAGAAAGAAGCTAGCAAGATTTGGCTACATGGCCAAATCTCCCTAAACCTGGTGCTTTGAAAAGATTTGGCTGCACGGCCAAATCTCCCTAAACCTGGTGCTTTGAAAAGAATTGGCCGCACGGCCAAATCTCCATAGACCCTTGTGATTAGAAAGAAGCTAGCAAGATTTGACTGCACACAAATCTCCCCAAACCCTGGTGCTTTGAAAAGATTTGGCCGCACGGCCAAATCTCCATAGACCCTCGTGATTAGAAAGAAGCTAGCAAGATTTGGCCGTGCGGCCAAATCCCCCTAAACCCAAGTGATTTAAAAGAAGCTAGAAAGATTTGACTGATTTGAAAGAAGCTAGCAAGATTTGGTTGCACAGCCAATCTCTCCAGACCCTAGTGCTTTGAAAGAAGCCCACAAGATTTGGCCACAAGGCCAAATCTCCCCAAACTTTGGTGCTTTGAAAGAAGCCCATATGATTTCGCCACACATCCAAACCTCCCCTTCCAGTGCTTTAAAAGAAGCCCATAAGATTTGGCCGCATGGCCAAATCTCCCTAGTGCGGCCAAATCGGCCAAATCTCCCTAGTGCGGCCAAATCTCCCTAGAATCTAGTGCTTTCTCAAATCTACTACTATGTCTAGTGTTAATTCTAGACTCTATTTTAGATATGTTTATCGATAATGTGTTTTGTCTAACATTAAAGATTATAAAGATGATAGTTTATATATTGCTTGGGTTTTTTACAGGAAAGACACAAATGTGAAGAAGGTTGAGAAAGTTGTGAGTGGATTTGCAGAAAAAAGCATACCTTGGTACTTTGACATATATAGTATTAAGGGAGCATAGTTGACATGAGTTCACTTATTTGTTTTGTTACCTAATAAAAGTGCATACACTTGTGTTGGATTGGTACATCAAATCATTGAAGATGTGGTTGGAAAAGAGGGAGATATTGGATTGTTGATCATTATAAATCAAAATAAGAAGTTTCTCTTGGATCCCAGTGATTATGAAGCATCTCGTATGAAGTCTGATGTAGATGACAACATGCACTCAAGAGGCTGGATAAGTGTTGAATCAATTGATGGAAATGAAATTCACACAGTGACAACAATCATTGAATCATATCGCAAAGTTTCAGCAAGATTAAAGAAGCGTAAGAGTGGGGAAGATAGTGGGGAAGGAACAAAGAAAGGAAAATCGACTATGGTTAAGCACCAGGTGGTAGCGGAGAAGGGGCAAAGAAAGGAAAGCTAACTATAGTTGATGTACCACAAGAAGGAACACCTCCAGAGGGTATGCTAGCAGTTGTGGAAAGAAGCAGTGGTAGTGAATTGGAGCCAAGTGAAAAGGTCATAGGAAAAAAAGGGCAAAAGAAACCATCAGGCTTGGTGGAATATGAAAAATACTACCCATTCGGGTTGCATGCAACATTTTCAATTCCAATTGCAAGATGTCAAAAAGCTCCTCCAAGCTATGTATATAGAGGGTTGAACAAAGAGCATGTGGAGAAGCTTGCTGTAGACTTCGGTTATAACTCTAGGCCTCCTGCTGCTGTAGCGGCGGATTTAATGCCTTTCAATCCTGAAACAAAGCAGCCCCTGGAAAGGGTAGATAAAAAGGATTTAACCAAGTGCCACTACTGGATACTATCTGGACAACATTCAATATATGCTGCTAAAATATTCACATCTAATGATGATAACAACACGGCCCAAAGAAAGAACTACTACCGCACCCGCCAGGCGAGGATTGTAGTGAATTGTCCCGCATGCTTTTGTGTGGAGATATCAAAGATGGCAAACCTAGAGTCTCAAAATACCTTGAGACAATCTCCATACATTGATATACTTAAGTAGGTGAGGGGACAATGGATTCTCTTTAACAGACCCAAGAAAGCACAACAAGGGCTTGCAAAAGGACATCCAGATTGTGAGAATTGGGATGTAAGTATAGCTTTTAATTATGAATCATTTTTTACAAGTTGGTTTTCTTAATTATTGCATTCTAATGGATTCATATATTTTGCAGGCTTTCATTGACACTGGCAAGGTAACCTTGGGCAATAGCTTTGCCACGAAGGATGTACATATAATAATCACAAGCGATGCCATTTATGATGGTTGGATCTCCATCCTTGAGGATTACATTGCAGGCAAATATTCACAAGATGGAAAATGCCGTAGGCAACCCACAGTCTCAATGTTTAGATGCTTGCGTGGATTGAGTGATGATCAAATTGGTCAAATTCAAAATGACATTAAGGAAGGTAGAGTAGTCATAGCTAAAACAAAGACTGATGCCATGATTCTTGATATTGAAGGACGAGCTATGTAGATCAAGAGAGATGCTGCACTACAAGAAGAACTTTATCTGTTTATATCGGCAGAACGGCCTTCTTTAATGTTAAAAAATTGGGATGAGTGCAGATTACATTTTAAAATTACTCTAGAATTGTATCATGGATTCGTGGTTGCTCTGACTCATGGTTAAAAGTGAAGCTTCAACAGGGCAAGGAAACTCCACCATTGCCTGATGCTGCAAAGGGGTATCTGAGGTGGATTATGGGACAAAGTGAAGGTGCAAGTCATGGACCAAATTCCACCCGGCCTTGGAGGTTCTACACAGTCGATTCAAACATGGAGGGAATGGAATTTATACATAATGTGTACCAAGAGCCAATGGCAATAGGGGTTGCCTTTTTAGATGTAATGTATGGACCAAGTAGAAGTAGAAATTGGAATGAGGATCGCTTTGAGTGTTTGTTGAAAAGCTTGATGACAATCGCTTCTCCCCCAGTGCAATTCCTTCTTGTGGTGCTCTTGACCATGGATCATGTATCATGTTTGAAGAATGCATTAAATAAGACATGCAGACAATACAAAATACACTTCAGTTGCCTTAATTTTGAAACTGCAGATATATTTGTCACTGGATCTATGGATGGCTTAATTGCCTGTGTACTGGTAAGCAAGGAAAAGCATTTCAAAGATATTGAGCACTATACCAATGCACAATGTAAGCCATCAATATATGTTGCAGATGAAAAATATGAAAAATCAAGTGGTGCAAAAGAATCAGGTGATGAGGATGATGATGACGAGGATGATGATGATGAATTTGACATTGAATTGTCCTTGAAAAGAAAACATTCAAGTATCATGAAAGACATGATCATGGGTTTCTGTCGAGAAGATGAGTATGTATTAGACTTGTTCTCTGAGGGGCTTGCTGCAATAGAGTCTCTTTCTTGTAAGAGGCGTGTTGTTTCAGTTGTTGAGACTTATGAGGAGTTGGCAAAGGTTGAAATTATATGTTGCACGCATGCTTACAGTAATCATGAAATTCGACAATGGGCTGGCTTGCAAGAACCAATATTGGCAATAAAGGGGGTACCAAAAGAAGATGATACAATTGAAGGTGGAGGGGATAAAGAAATTGATACCATACCAGGAAAAAAAGAGCTTCAACCCTTCAATGAAGAGTAGCGTGAGCATTTACAAAAACATGCTTGAAAGTTTGGGGAAACAGAAGAGGAAGCAACAAGTCCTTGAAATTGTCCTTTTATATGGTGTTCGTGTTTTCCATATGTTATCTTGCTATATTCTCCATATGATGTATTAATTTTGTTCCAAAGATCTTTTAATATTACTTGGAAATTTCTTCTATCTCATTGCCATAATTCAAACATTCATATGTATTCTTGAATATGTTTAATTTTCTATATTTCATGAAAAGATGTGTTTGCATGTTGTAATACCTTCGGAGTGTGATACACATCCAAATTTATTTATGAGTTCATAAATGTTAAAAAGTGTGTTGAGTCTTGATCGTGATGAATGAATTAGTGTAAATTGTTGTTTCTATCCTTATTCACTTTATATGAATGCTCAAATATGTTTTGGCCGCTTGGCCAAATCTTTTCTTAGTGGGAACACTCAAGCAATGCTAGATAATGTTGGACTCCACTCTATCTATTATGCAAAGGTTTTTGGCATTGTAAAGATATCTAGTTTTGGGGATTAAAATAACTTGAAAGGGTATAGATTCAACAACTTTAGGGGGTATACTAAGCATATGAACATGAATGCTTTCTTTTTTTTAGTATTCCAATTTTGTTTTGAAAAAGAAAAACATGAATGCTTTCACACAAACAAATTGCATTGAGAGCACACAACCTAAAGTTTGACAATTTGGTTTTCCATCTCAATCTTCAGTTTGTTTCTACTTATGAATTTCATTTCCTTGTTTATCGACAGATATTGGCCATCTCAATTTCACATCGCTAGAAGCATTACCTGTACATGTGACACCTGATCCAATGATTCATTATGTGCCTAATTTGAACATTAGCATCTAAGTTCCAAGCTCAACATGGTTGATTGAAAATGTTGAGGATGTAATGTCTGGAGTTAATGTTCCATTGACAAATGTGAATGCAAGCTTAGAAGGTAAAGGAGAAGATGCAATGTCATTGTATGAAGCCAAGGTGCAGGAAGAAATCTTAGAAGGTAAAGGAGAAGACATAATGTCACCCTCAGAAATAATGTCAAAAGAGGTGATAACAAAAATAAGACTAGCAGTGATAATAGATTTGAAAGGGTTATTGCTCGAGCATTGTTTTTCGAAGTCAAATAAACATATGAGCTTGCACAATGGGAAGCATTGGCTTGTTCTCCATCCTGGATGTTTAGAGTTTCTATAATGGTTGCTCGATCACTACCATGTTGGCATTTGGTCCACTGGAGGAGAAAAGGGCATGGTGCAACACATGCTGGACACTTTGGAGCATCATGTTAACAGAAAGTTACATTTCTTCATGGTTTGGGGTGCGATGGCATGCCACAAGCATACAAAGAGTAGAATCATTCGATCAAATAGGATGAATGTGGAAGCGGAGTTTAAACCATTAATGAGAGTGTGGTGTTGTTTTAAAGAGGAATGCAAACCAGCAAGAACAGTGTTCATTAATGTTTCGCCTTACACGGGTTGTGTTAATCTAGCAGAAAATTGCATTTTTCCTACAAAATTTGATATAGATTGTGGTGATTCTATTTTGCTTCATGAGTTATTACTGTACCTATAGATGCTAGATGATGCAGTAGATGTGCACAGTGCCATCTCTTCTAACAGATTTGGTCAAGCTCCGATTGTCGAAGGGCATGATATGTTCTATTATTTTCAACCAGTGATCCTTGAATTCAAAGAAAAAAACAAAGAAGTTCTTGAAAGGATGAATGTCGAATCTCATATGTCTACTCGTAGTTCAAAAAAAGACATAGAGAAAGGTATTACTTTACCTATAACCAAAACTAGAGTGAGAGGGACTTGTCCTACTACAAGAAGTATGGTGCATGCTCAACATGTTACATTGAATGAAGAGGAAGAATGCATGCTAGGAAAAACTGCCAAAATGGGGCCATTGAAAGATAGTGAGGCAAAACGCTTTGCTATGGTTCTTGGATGCAAGGAAAGGGGAATCACTGCCGATGCTGCAAGGGCATTCTTAGCCAACTTGATTCGATTTTATTGCATAGACAACCCTTAGGGAATGTGAGTGATCTTGTTAATTAGAGTTGCAGACACAAATGCTCAACTAAAACATTTGTACCTACATTCTGATTTATATTTTGACACTATTTGGTTAGATTCGATTTGATCTACCACTTTTTTAACTTCTATCTGTAAGACATTTATGTGCATGAGCCTGGTCCTAGAGCCTGGGCCTATGATAGCTTTGTAATACTTTGCTTGGCATCCTTCTCCAATTCTATATTTTTCTCAAGTATAATTACCTTTCTCACATGATGGTAACTAATGGCAAACAACTCGAGAAAAATTTTGAACATTTCTTGAAATTCATGATCTACAAATGGAACTTATCTCTTATTGTAACTAGGCTTCTAATTGGTGGAGCTTGCTCCTTCTCTTGTTTCTTACCAAGATCGAGGACTTCCATATTTGAATCCTCAAAATGTGATTCTCCTAAGAGATTTACTTATGGGATATTAAAGCATTCTTGGCAGTAGTAGCATTCCTTTTGACACCCATGTCAAACCATATTAGCTCATCATATGGGGTCTAGACACTTGGTTCTTGATCCCCCACCATCTCTAGTCAAAGCTCCTAGGCTATTAGGCTATCAAGAAGTGCAAACACATGATCCACATGTTGAAATATTGTCTCACTTTCTTCCTACCTCAACTTAGCCACATCCCAATACACATTGATGGGGCCTTCAACCATCCCAAATGCTTCTTTAGTGTTTTAGGCTAAAAAAGACCAACTTTGCTTCACAGTGTTAGGCTAATTATAAATATTGGTAGCACCACCTACCACTTATATTTGTCAAAAATTTAAGGACATAAAGCCTTTTGAAGAGAGCCAATAGTCTTGTGTGTTTTCATCCATACATCCACAAAAATAAGTATCGTAGTCATTTCGTGTATGGGAAGGATAGTATAAGAAGAGAAAAGATCACAGTGCTCAAGAATGAAATTTATTGTTAGGGGCTCTTTGCTCGATGGTGCATCAAGTTGTTCGTGAGAGAAAAGAGGAATTACAATACCAAAGCCAAGATATGTATCATATACCACCTTACAAGAAGATTTTATATTAACACTAGAATCCAAACATCTTGTCTTTTACTAATTGAGAATAGGTAGAATTAAAGAATGGGGAGAAGTTATAATCGTTGTAAGCCATATGGATTCAAATAGACTCACATTGCAGTATTGGTAATTTAGTTTCCTTCTAAATATAATAATGACATGCATCTCATACTGTCATAGAAAAAGTTAGCATGGAGGAAAAGAAGTCCGTTTTTGAAACGTACAATACTAAAGACATTCATTAAAAGCTATTGATGGTAGTGTGGAAAAGTCCATTTCAATTGGCAAGCATAAAATTTTGACCATTTCTCCTTTTATATCATGGTGTGACAAAAAAATTTGATATTGTTATCACTTTTATCTATGTTCGATAAAGAATGTGAGGCCTAAATGGTAGCCTAGTGGCTATTAATTTATTTTTATTTATTATGAGGGTTTTAGATAGGAAGAGTGAGCCATATAAAGAAAGGGGTTTCATGTGATAGAGAGAAGTGGGTCTCATGTCCATGTATGCTAATAATGTAAGAAAGATCACATGCCAAGTGTGTAGAAGGAATGTGGAGGAGTGTAGAAGAATGTGGAATCAAGGGGAATCATTCTAGAATTCCTATGTGGAATATTAAGCATTTAGGTATATGGAAATCAAAGCATCCCTATGGGCTCCATGTAAGAAGACCCTTGCATTTTCTTATTTTAAAAGAGTTATGAGGCTCTTGTGGTGGGACACATGTCAAGAGTAGCCAACAAGGACATGGATGGTGGCAAATGGGCTTATGTGATTCATGGGGTAAGGAATCTATAGGCAAAATTTGTGATGGTGGCAAATGGGCTTATGTGATTAAGAAATCTATAGGCAACAATTGTTATTGGGTGAAAGAGGGTCACAAACTATCTATAAAATAAGCCATCCTTTCCCTTGTTCACAAATTCTTCCACCATTAGGCCACATGCTATTGTAGCTCTTCTCTCCTCAAGCCTCTTCTATAAGCCTTCTCTCTTCCTCTTGTATATGTTCCCTTGTATAGAGTTTAGAGTCTAAATTTTCTCTAGTTCAACTTTCTTCTATGAGTAGTCTTGAAGTTTTTCTTTCTCTTTTCCTCTTCCTTAGGAAACGTCTACTTTGCTCATGATATGAGCTACATGAGTTGTAGTTTCATTTCCTATAAGATTCAAAATCAATTCAAGCCATTTCTCTTGAGTCTTCCTTTTTTTCCTCTCTATCTATGCTGCTGGGTTTCTTGCCAAAGAACCATCTTTCTTTGAAGGCTCATTGTAACCACATGGGTAAATCTTTTCTAAAGTTATGAGAATATATCCTCTACTTCTAGTTAAAACCCATGGGCCTTGGATCTTTGTGAAGGTGGAGCATTGAGGATGTGTTCTGTTCATGCAAATTTAGCATAATTGGAGGGCAATTTATATGATAGTTTGACCTCCTAAAGATTGTATCAACACAAATCTCTCTTTAAGGTTCATCTTTATTTGTATTCAATTTGTATATCAAGTATCAAAAGAAAGAGTTACGAGTCTTTGTGTTTGACTATCTATTTTTATGATATTTTTTACCTCCTTCTAGTAAATTATTCATAACTCTCTAGCCGCTTCTTTGTTTTGCATAAAACTTATATCATTGTGAAGGCTATTTTAAGCCACATCCTTGTTATTGTATTGAATTTTTAGGATGATCTCTCTATAAAAATCTATAGACCTTTGTGTCTGACAATAGTTGCATGATGATCTTGAACTCTTCCAAGGGCCATTCATGAAGTATATGCCATGTTTCCCCAGAATTTTCTCGTCCAACTAGATCACTCTCTTCATCCCTCTTGGTATATGTCAATTCATGTAATGTTGAGTAAAAAAATATTCTTTCAATAACACATTGCTCTTTTTTTTGGGCTGCAAATTGACTTGGTGAGATCATTGCATCCCATGATACCTCTCTTCTCCCTATATGCAACTTGGCATGCTAGCACCTTTATCCTTATCTTAGAGAAGTGAGGAAAGATATGCAATTATGCATAAAAAATTACCTTTTATCTCTCTTTCCACATGATAAGAATCTCTACTGTTGAGTTTGAAAGAATCAGGGAGGTAAGAAGTGCATGAAGTTTCATTAACCCTAACTTCATGTCATATCTTTTGATGGAGTCACTAATTATTTTGGCCTTGGATTCATCATGCCTCACTAAATGACCTTGGGTATAGTGGATTGCACGCCATGCCTAGTCTAGGTATGTGCTTTCTTATGTGGTTAAAAGGATGCCTAAACAAGCTCCATTAGAATAGATTGCAACACGCTTAAGAGAACTAGAAGATTTGAAGGTGATCCTAAGCCATTCACACTATCAATATAATCATATCATTTATGTTTGCACTCTTGAATATGTTGGTGAATCAACAATGCCATCAAACAAAATGACAAGTAGTTGTTTGATTATTTGGCTGAATGGTGTCAAGAGCAGTTGAATGTTTGGGTGGTTTTTGATTATATAGTGGGATGCATAATTCTAATTTCCTTCAATTTCTTTTACTATGCAACTCAGGATGAGTATAATAGCTTGAAGCTATTTTTTGCACTTCCAATTGTAATAAGGGTGCTTCTTGACTATATGTATACACACTAGTTTGATGGTCCTTGGTGGCCCATAATTCTTGAGGATTTGGTGGAGGATCATATTGTGGAAGCCTTTGAAGAAATGGTATGCACTATAAGTTTTTCTTAGTTTATTGAGGCTCTATGGGAGATTTTTAAATCTTGTTGCTTTCTTTATTTGCATCATCATGGTGAAATTCTCATGTTCTGAGGGACCCAAGGGCTTTAAGACCCAGAGTCTTATCTTGTGGATTTTGTTCAATGATGCTGACTTTCTTTTCCATCAAGGATTGGACTGAGATATAATTTTCTATAAGGTGTTACCTTGAGTTGGCATGAGGCCTTACCAGAACCTACTAAGGAGGAATGTGACCACTTCTAAGGAGGAATGTGACCAAGTGGTAGCTACAATGAAGTTGAGATTTGGAACAATGGAGTTACCAAATGATTTGTTGTTGTAGTTGGATTGGTTCACTTAAGGGGAGGATGAGATAGTCATTGCATTGGCAATACAATGTGAAGCTTTGTGGACAAAATATGAAAGGGTAGCTATACGAGCCATGGCTTCTTCATCACCTGTCCCTCAAAGTCTTTCTAGGATGGAGCACATCAATATGTGTAAATTTGTGATGGATTTGGGGTCTCATCTTTGCTCAAAAAGTCAGGAGTAAAGATCCAACATCATACATGGAGACACTTTGCATTGCAACCAAGAAAGAGGCTACTCTACAAATTCTCTTTCATGTCTATTCCAACATCATCAACTTTGGCTTCCCATGTGGAGGTGAAGGCAACTCCTCAGGTGTAGTCTTTTGAGTTAGATCATAATATCTTCCAATTGATGGCTAAGTTTGCCAATTTGAAATTGCATTTGGTTAATGCACAACCAATTATAGCACCTTGGAGTGAGGAGAGGCCTCAAGATAAGAGTGGGGTCACTTAATATAAATGTAGTGAGAAATATCACTATCACTTGGTGTGTCCTAGATTGAGAAAGTAGAAAGAAAGAGAATATCTTTGCTAGAACCCTCTTTAGGGGATGAGGAAAGAGAGATAGTGATGGCTAAATAAGGGTGTCGTAAAGCAAAAGAAAAAGAAGGGAGTGAGGAAGCATTATTTAAGGGACATCAAGAAGAAGAAGCTACAATAAAAAGAAGAAGACATCTAGAAGGACAATTATCCAATCTAACTTTCCTTTAGGAGAAAAAGCCATTGGAAGTTATGCTTTGTTGCTAGACCTTAAACAAAAAGAATCTCTATTACCTTTGGCTAGCTACTTGATTTATCTCCAAAACTACAAAAAGAATGGGGAAAGCTAGCATTCACAAGGATATCAAAGGGAAAAAAAAGAAAGGTGCCATTTCAAGTGGTTAAAAGATAGATATAGATCTTGGTGATGATGTGCCTGTGGTTGTTATAATCATTCATGGTCAAGTAATTTCTAATGTTTACATTAATGGAAGTGCATCAATTAGTGTCATGAGTGAGAAGACCATGAAAGATCTTGAATTAAATACTCTAATACTACCTCTCCTTATTGCATCCAATTGGATGACAATACTAGAGCAAAGACCTTGGGAGTGTGAAGAATCTTTAAAGTGGATGTGTGTGGAATTTTTGTACCAACCACTTTGTACGTGATTCTATCAAGCCAAATGCATGAGCCTATCTATTGATTCTAGGAAGGCCTTGGCTACTCAAGGTGAAATCTATCCAAAAGTGGGATATTAAGGAATTGATTTTCAAGGGGAAAGATACGAAGACATGTGCAACAACATCAGAAGCCAAAAAAAGGAAGTTGTTAGGGAGGATTCTTCAACATTAGAGAGTTTGAGCCGTCAAGGAGGAGTCTTCAACATTAGAGAGTTTGATTTCAAACTTAATCGATGAAAATAAAGAGGTAGGGTATTCTTTGAGGAGGCCTCTTAGAGGGTGAGGTGGAAGGAGTGGACTTTAGTCTTTGTCTTGGTGCTTATCTCAATAGGAGTCAGAAGGAAACAAGGTAGTGGGGCAAGAGGACCCCACAATGATAATTCATATGGAGAATACAAAGCACATTGAATGATGCTAATGCAATGAAAATCTTCTTCGTGACTCTCTATTAAGTATTGAGAAGATTCAATACTTGGATATGTTAGATAATTTTCCATATTTCTTTGTTGCAACAAACTATGCACCAATTAGACAAGTTTTTATTATGGAGCATAAGATTGATTTGAAGCCAACAACAAGCCAATTGTGCAATGCTTAGGGCAATTGGGTGTGATCTAAGAGAAGGTACTAAAGAGAGAGGTAAGTATTAAGTATTAAGTATTGAGAAGATTCAATAGTTGGATATGTTAGTAGATAATTTTCCATATTGCTTTCCAACAAGCTATTCACAAGTTAGACAAGTCTTTTTCGTGGAGCACAAGATTGACTTGAAGCCAAAAGCAAGCCAATTGTGCAATGCTTAACGCAATTAGGTGTGATCCAAGCGATGGTACTAAAGAAAGAGGTAACACAATTACTTGAGGATAGATTCATATTTCCAATTGATGATCAGAATGGATTTCTCTAGGTTTTGTCACAACAAAGAAAGAAAATAAGCAGTGTGTTTGTGTGGAATTTCATCATTTGATTGCAGTGCATCAAGAAGGATGATTTTTCTTTGTGGCCAAGATGAAATACTAGACCAAGTAGTAGTGCATGAAACATATTATATATGCATTAGTATTCTAGGTACTTTCAAATTTGCATTCGGTAGAAAGATCAAAAGAGACTTCACATCTTGAGGAGTTTTTCCTTATAGGGTGATGCATTTTGGGTTGACTAATACACTAGAAACACCTCAAAGGTTCATGAGGAACATGTTTGAAACCTTACTTGGGAAGTTCATAAGGGTGTTTTTGGATTATTTTTGCATTTTTTCTCAATGCATGGATCAGATGGAGCAGTTACAGATGGCCTTAGCCAGGATGGATAAAGCAAAACGGTGACTAAATCCCATCAAGCATCATTTATCTTGAAGAAAAGAAGCCTTGTTGGGACATGTTGTGTCTGCCACCATGAGCCTTCTCTCTTCCTCTTGCATATGTTCCCTTGTATAGAGTTTAGGTTTCTAGTTGAACTTTCTTCCACAAGTGTCTCTCAACTCTACTTCTCTCATGATATGAGCTTCATGAGTTGTAGTTTCATTTCCCATAACAATCAAGATCAATTTATAACATTTCTCTTGAGCCTTCCTTTCTTCTCTCTCAATGCTCAATTTCTTATTCAAGAGCCATCTTTCTTTGAACTCTCATTGTAACCATGTAGGTCATGGGCCTGGGATCGTTGATGAAGGTGGAGCCTTGAGGCACATTCTATGTAGGCAAAATCAACATGAGTAGAGGGCAATTTATATGATAGTTTAACCCGCTAGTGGTAAAATGCTCATAACTTTGTGCTCAATTGTTGGATTTTAATGAAACTTATATCAAAGTGAATCTTTCTTAAGGCACCTTTTTTTTTGTACATAATTTTTATATAAAATGTTAGAAGAGAGAATTATGAGTCTCTATCTGTGACTATCTATTTTTTGGATAGTTTTCCCCCCCTTCTAGTAAATTGCCCATAACTCTCTTCTCACTTCTTTGTTTCTCATGAAACTTATATCAACATATGTATTTTTTGTAGCTGCATCCTACTGTGGTATTGAATTGCTAAAATGATGTCTCTATAAAAAGTTATAGACCTCTATCCCTAATAATAATTTGCATGATGATCTTGAACTCTTCCAAGGGACATTTGTGAAGGATATGCCATGTTTCCTTGGAATTTTCCCATCCAACTAAATCAGCCTCTTCATCCATCTTGGTATATCTTAGTTCATGTAATGTTGAGTCAAAAACATTCTTGTCAATAACACATTGCTCTACTCTTTGGTGCAGAATGACTTGGTGAGATTATGGCTTCCTATGATCCCTTTTTTCTCCCTATGCTGCACTATAATGAAACTTGTTAGCATCAAGAAAGGAAAGAAGATGTGCAATTTTTTTCTTTGCATTAAGTGTATGTTTTATCTCTCTTTATAAATGATAAGCATCTTTATTATTGAGTTCAAAAGAAGCAAGAAGCTAATACGTGCATCAAGTTTCATTTCCCCCAACTTCATGTCACAATGGGCATTTGATATTCTAGTGACAAATTACAGATTCAAGAAGCTTTTTAGTTTCTTGAACCAACACTCGGCTGGTTTAGGAAAATCACATTAAGTCCAAGCCATCTTGGTCTGGAAATTAAGTGGTATATGACCCGAATAGCAAAAAATTAAATTTAACTAATTTAAGTACTAAGAAACACCTTGACCATTAACAACAAATGTTTGTTCAACCATGTTGGTTTAGGACAATCACTTAATTGGTGATTGAGCTGAAGCAGCCATGGTTGCATGATGTTCCCAACCACTAGGCTGGTTTAGTAAAATAACAATATATGTGGTTCGCATGGTTGATCACCCATCATATGCATGGAAAAACACAAACTAGTTAGGCATCCCCAACTAACCACACAAAGCATCCACGGAATTCTTAGACATGCAATGGATGAAGTTATCTCAATGGAAGAGAACACAAATCTCTCCGTGCCCTTTGGCCTATTTGTGTTTTGAAGAATTTTAGGCCACATTTCACTTGTTTGGGATATCCAATTCTACTGATGTGTATTGCCAGAGGGGGGAAACTCGACGGCTCAAATTTTTGCTACTCCTACGAATTTTGCATTTTCACACCTCTCGCCCATTGAATCTTTGAATATTAAGTACTTGCAACCTGCCCCACCCTGCAAATGCCTTGCAACCTGCACCTCAACGTGACCTTGCACAGACTTTGGTTTGGCATTGTCTTCTTTCAAGTAAGTTGTCTTCTATTCTTTGCTTGTCTCACAAGCTATCTTCCTCGAGTCTATTCTGGACTAATCATAGCCATGGCATCAAGGGAAACATGCAACTTGCCATGGCTTACAAGAAAAGCAGACAGAGGCTACAAGATAGGAAAGTTGAAAAGCTTCATGAAGGTACAAGGAACAGATTGCAGGTCAAGGAAAGCAATGCCACGGTATCAAAACAACAATGAAAGACACTTTTGTGCAACATTTGTGAAGGGAGAAATAATGAGAAGAAAGAAGACTCCTTGCAGAGTAGCAATAACAAAAAGCAGTTGTTGCGGATGGGGGACGAGCATTTTCTGAGTGAAATCTTCCGAGCGTCCGAGCGAAGGAAAAAAAAAGCTTCCAACTATGCATAAATATGGCAAAAATCGATCAGAAGAAAACATAGTTTCACTTAGAAATATGCAAAGTATTATAGCAATGCCTATTTTATACAAAAATCTTTAGGTGAATCTGTAGGAATGGTGAGAGCATAATGGGATGGCTTTTGAAGAAACCCACATGTAGAGTAGACTTCTCTATGAAAATTCCCTTATGATCCTTCTTACAACTTTTACTTAATAGGAGGTGACATTGAAAACCCTCTCTCAACCTATCTTCATGAAAGAGTTTCTTCAAAGAAAACTCATTGAAGCAAGCCATCCAGGTAGTTTTGCCAGCGAAACCCCTTTGAAGCAAGTCTCCCAAGGTAGTTTCGCTGGCGAAACTACCTTGGATAGCACTTTTAAAAGTGACATAACTTTCATATCCAATGTCCAAATATAGTCATTCAACCACTCAAATTGATCGGAACACCCCATTTGAGCACATCTATGGAGTTATATTTTGGAAAATCTTTCATATATAGTATAAAATATTACATGTATTTTATGAGAGTGATATATAAGCCTAAGTTAATACTTATTTATAGTAATTTAAACTTCTTTAGAAACATGTCCATAAATATGCTATAAAAACACTAAAAAGATATTGCCATATGATATAAATGTGTTAATAAGTAATTATATATGCATAGTATTATTACATTGAGAGTGATTATGAGGAATGTTTCTTAAAGGAATCAACACTTTTTTAAGGTAATAACAGGGGTACAAAGGGAT
This sequence comes from Dipteris shenzhenensis, assembly GCF_047967505.1. Lineage (NCBI taxonomy): Eukaryota > Viridiplantae > Streptophyta > Polypodiopsida > Gleicheniales > Dipteridaceae > Dipteris > Dipteris shenzhenensis. Next base: position 17,160,563 of record NC_141601.1, read on the forward strand.
GTCTCTAAATAAGAAAATTATGTTGTGTAAAAATGAATGAGTGACTAGTCTGTATATTTTTATGATAAAGGGATCTAGTTCTAGTGAAAATAAAAGTGTAAAAACCATGTTTCCTAAAGAAAAACATTTTTAAAAATCTCTTGAAAAACACGCTCGGATAAACCTGCTCATAGGTTTTTGCTCGTAAAATTGACGCATCTCGGATGCATGCATTTGATCATTGCCATTAGTGCAAAGAACATGAGCTGTCATGTCACAATTGGTGGAAGCATTTGAGATAGCAACATTAGGCCATTCAAGTGAATACCAGTCTCAAGTCTTCATAAGCTTTAGCGCTTGCACCCTAAAGTTCATAGATTAACAACCCTGCCAACACCTTAAGAGATGCTTGCACGCCCAAGAGGTGTTGCTCTCTAACCTAAGAAATGGCCTACAAAAAGTAAAAGGGGTGCATAGCTTAGATCAACTAGCTACAAAGAGGGTAACATTAGCTATGTTGGTGTCCCCTGAAATAGCTTAGATCAACGAGCTACAAAGAGGGTGACATTAGCTATGTTAGTGTTCCCTTAAATAGAGGAGAAATGGATTGGGTGCAAATGTCAAAGATGTTGTCATTTAGAAGGACCAACGTGGCTCTAGCACATCAACATAGAGTAGCAAAAGCAATGCAAGATCATCCCGATCCACCAAGAAGCCCGTGGGCTTCAACATAACGCAAGAAAAGGAGAGACAGCCTAAGTGCAGAAGTCATTGCTAGAGCGATGATGTTTTAGTGTGAAAATACAAGAGTTTATCTAAATAGAAAGGACATATGTAAAAAGCAGACAGGACACAAGGTGTTTGAGGAGCACATCATACACATGCTTGATACAACATAGGTCATTGGTGCCTAAACCACCCCAGTGGTTGTTTGTGATTGAGCTTTGGGATACTTTACTTATTTCACTTCTTAAACTAGGCTTGGACTAAATATGATTGTCTTAAGCTAGCTCGGTGGTTGGAACATCATGCAACTGTAGGCTGGTTCATCTCAAACACTAGCTATGTGATTGTCCCTGAACTACCATGGTTGAACCTCGGTTGAACAGACATTAGTTGTTGACCAGTCCCGTGGCGTGGTTGAGCAAAAATTAACAGCAATATATTTCGCAACAGAAAAGCAATATATTGTTATTTTCCTAAACCAACCTGGTGGTTGGAACATAATGCAATTGTGGTTGCTTTAGCTCAATCACTAGTTATGTGATTATCCTTAACTAGCATGGTTGAATAGACATTAGTTGTCATTCTTATTGTGAGAGAGATTTCTTCTTTCCGAGTGAGAGAGGATTTCCGTTAAGAGTTTCATATAGAGAGAGACTCTTCATACTTTCTACAATTTGCTGGCAAGGCTAACCTACAGAAAGCTTGGAAATCCCTACGGTGCTTACAGCTCAACCTCCCCAGGAAGGTAGCTTGCGAAGGAGGAGTCCCAGGTGTAGCCCTTGAACATGTAGCTGCTTCTACAACCATAGTAGTGCCAGGCTACAACAATCTCAACTATGAACTCGAAGGCTCAAAGCTCCGCCTCCACAGCGCATGGGCTGTAGCTCCCAAGGCTCTCCATTGAGCTCCTAGCTCTTTTAAGGCTCTAAGCCTATGGCTTCCAAATCTTGACACGGCCCATGCAAGCCACCTCTCCAATAGCGGCTCCTACAGTAGACCTGTGCAGGCTGAGTTTGCTCTTCCATAGCAATGCCAATGCAGTCGCCTATGAATCCAATAATTGCAAGCCTCTTGTGTGCCATCAATGATCTTCTGACGATGTTTGGTTCTAAAGGTGGATCTCCAGCGGCTCAACAACACCTAGCAACATGGCTCCTTTGACTCCTTAAGCTCCAACGCCCTCAACAACCCATGTGACAGACTCGGCACCCGACGCTCCAAATGCCTAAGCTAGTTCTCTACAAAGCCAACGGGCCATGCTCCTTCAACAGCCAGCACCTTCGAAGCTCCTCCATACGGGCCGCCTCATGTCAAGCGATGAAGCTCCTTCAAACCTCTCCATACCCGTTCTAGAGCTCCTGTCTAAGCCTTTGCACAACCGATCTCCACGGTTCTCTATGAGCCTCCAGGTGACCACCTCTGTCAACGAGCTCCAAGGCATCGTTTCCAAGCCCCTCCTTCTCCTACTGCTGCAACAGCTCCTCCTTCACTGAGAGCTAAGGCCGTCGTGCCTCCATCGATTCCTCAAATGGGTTGCAAGGATCAACCCACAATCATCTTTCTCTAGGCCTCAGATGACCTCACACACTGACTACCAAGCCATTCAAATGATCGCCATCTCCTTTTGCCTCAAGCTTCAACACCTACATCTCAATCGACGATCGACCGAAATTGAATCTTTGATGGAATCTTCGATAGATTTCGGTCTCTCAAATGGCAACATGTGGAGGATAGCTTATCCTCAAGGTTAGGGTCACCACACACACCTTGGTCAAAAATAGCCATGTGGCACTTATCCACTGCCATGTCATCTCATCTAACACCTCACTACCTACCACATCATCACCTTATCCATAGTGCCATGTCATCTGCCATGGTGGTAGCCATGTCAGTAGGCCACATCATCCTACCAACTCATCAGCCACGTCATCATTAACACATCAGTAGTGCCACATCATTAGTCCAAGTCATATTATAGTTCTATCTTCATCGATGGTTCAAAGATTTCACTTGGCACAGTCAGTGTATTTGCAGTTGATTCATACAGAGATTTTCATGACACTTTTGAGTACATTTCTTGCACCATGTCTACGACTAGAAACCTCAATCTAGAGGCATTTGCTAAGCTAGACAACTCCAATTACGGTACATGGAAATACCAAATGGAGACCATTCTTGTACTTCAAGACAAATGGGAGTATGTCGATGGGTCTACACCTAGACCATTGGATGATCCAGCCACTAGTAGCTCTACTCCACCTATTGTCACAGCACTAGCAACGGGATCTACAACTACACAAATAGTTTTCACACCCAGTAGCAGATCTTGCCATCGCCCGAGCTCAGGCAGAATGGGATAAGAAAGACAAGTGCGCCTATCATCTGATTACGCAGAATGTGCAAGATGTCATGCTAGGACAGCTCAACACAGTCAAGACATGGAAAGAAGCATGGGATATGTTTGCAACTCTCTACGAGTCCAAGAACACATCTAGGATTCTCACAATGAGAAACCAAATCAACCAGAGTTTTTGCAACAGCAGCGAAACCGGTCATGCTTATGTACTCTGCATAAAAGACTACAACAATAAACTTGTAGCATAGTAAGAGAGACTATGAACCCTGCAGGAATGGTTCAAGTCATTCTAAATGGACTAGCAGTCCTACTTGGGGAAGAACTCAGAACTCAGGCAATTCAAGCACATAAAGGTCATTCTAATGATCAGGCATTCACATCTTTCGATAGAAGCAGAGGTAGAGGCAGAGGCAGAGGAGAGGTAGATCATATAAGAAAAGTGGTCATCATCAACAAAATCAAAGTTAGCATCAACATCAGCATCAACATCATCCTCAGCAGCATCAAAATCAGCAAAGAGGAAGTCATTCCAACCGAGGAAGATTTCAAGGACAAGGGAATGCATCCACCAACGTGTCAAACATTTAGTGGAATTTTTGAGGTAGAGGAAATCATCGTGGTGGACATTCTAGTCATAGTCATTTTGCAAATGAACATGGTAATATGTTTCTTGCAAGTGACGAAATGCATTAGACTGATATAGTGTACCTAGACACACTGATTACAATCCCAAAGAGAATTTTAGCTATCAAGTCGACCAAGTGGAACAAGATCCTTAGTACATCGATAGCGGTGCATCATCTCACATTACAAGTCATCAGGAATGGTTCACAGAAATGAAGCCATTAGAAGGATAGAAGAATGTCATCTACACAGTAGACAATACACCAAATCCAGTTCAAGGGACATGTGTTATCACTATGAAAAATTTCACTGGTATGAAAGGATTAATGAAAGATGTGCTCTATGTTCCGAAGTTTAGCAAGAACCTCTTGTTAGTAGGTCAAATGACAACACACAATTATAGAGTCATCTTCAATGGTGATGAATGCACGTGCTATCAAAGATAAATCCAAAAGATGTTAGCTCTAGTAGCAAAAGGTGTCAAGGAAGGATGCTTATACATAATGCTAGCTACAGTACCAGATAAGCATGCCATGTCAGCTCAACCGCAACAGATGCCACTATCCGCAAAATGGCACAAGAGATATGGTCATGTCAACTTCAAGTACTTGTTAGATCTTAGGAATCAGAATATGGCAATTGGGATTCCAAAGCTACATTTTCTTTTGGAAAAGTTTACAAAGCATGTTGCTTCGACAAACAAAAGCGAACCAACTTTGGTAGAAGTACCTCTCATGAATGAGGTATTCTTGATTTGATACATACAGATGTATGGGGTTATGCCCAGACCTGCAGCATCAATGGTTCACTTTATTACTTGACTTTCATCGACGACTACAACAGATATTGTTGGGTCTACTTTTTGAAAGAGAAATTTGAATTGTTTTCCAGATTTCAAGAATTTAAAGACATGGTAGAAAACTAGACAGGCAGAAATCAAGGTCGTGAGATCAGATAGAGGAGGTGAATACATGTCTTCAGCATTCATGAACTTTTGTAGAAGTCATGGCATATGGAGACAATTCACATGTGCAGATACTCCTCAGCAGAATGCAAGAGCTGAAAGGAAGAATGGGACTTTAGCAGACAGTGCCAGAGCAATGCTTAGTGAAAAGCATCTTTCGAATCAATATTGGGCAGAAGCAATAGCCACTGGAAACTATTTGCTTAATCGGCTTCCTACCAAACTGATATAGGGTATGACTCCTTATGAAGCATTCACAAGCCACACATTGGGCATCTCTGCATATTTGGTTGCATAGCATATGCCCACATACATGATGATCATCGTTGCAGGAAATTGGTTGCAGGAAATTGGATGTGAAGTCACACAAATGCATCATGGTTGGCTACAGTGAAGAAAGCAAAGCAACTCACATAGTGTACTTTTGAATGATTACTTGGTTACATGTATCTATTGAACAAAATTTTGATGTTTTTGAATAAATTGCTATATTCTATAGTCTTCAGCATGCATGCTTCACATGCAACATAGCACTTGTAATGCTTTAATGGTATCATTTCAAATATTTCTTTCATAATTTTTTGGTCTCATGTTTAATTTGGAATTGTACTACAACTTGAAGACAAATTTTTTTGAATTCCATTGAGCAATGAATAAGTTATGGGTCTTGCAAGATACCTATATACAAAAATTTCCCTAAGCCTCACCAAAAACGGTTACACGTAAGCAAACAATGACCAAAAGTGGTGTGAAAATCCTTGCACGGATGATGGCTGAAGATAGAGTGAGGGCATTGCATGAATGATTTTTAGATCTTTTTTTAGGACAATCTGGAGATCAATTCATGCTTCACTTTGCATTGGAGAGTCAACAATGTCTTGGTCAAATAGATGAGACATCCTTGCATGCGACACAAAGTGGGAGGGTCCCATTGTAGAAGCTAGAGTCATGTACATAAAAAATGCTTGGCATGCCTTCAAGAAAAAGGGACCTACCTCATCCTTCATTCCACCTGTGCATTTACATCCCCAGCACCCACCTCCTCAAGTATCATTGCATCCCCCTCCTCCATAGCCACAACTGCTGCATTGTCCACATCCACTACATCCATTGCCACAACCACTACATCCACAGCCACAACCACTATGTCCCCCACATCCACAACCACAATCATCACTTTTCTATTTTGCACATGGTCCCCCACCCCCTATATCACCATACCCACACCCGACTTATGTTCTGGAATTTGATGCACATCCCTCGAAGAGGCCAGGTCATTATTTCACACCTTTTACACATCCCCCCCGCACATCTAGATAGGTTTCCCTCTCCTTCGCACTTGCCCACATCCACAACCACAGCTCCCTTGCATTCATTAGTAGCCACACCACCAAAACAACATCCTGAACTTGTTGAAGTGAGAATGCCACAATGACCTAGCACTCGCACTTCTCTAACTACAGGATGCTCGATTCACACCAATAGTAGCTGCGGGCATTGGCACATCTGGTAATGTTAGTATGTGCCACATTTCCATTAGCTCATTTGATCCCCATAAAATATATGCATGCAAGGTGGTGAAGCACTACAGGATAGCAGAGTATTTGCAAATGATAGCATCGGCGGATACCACATGCTTGGGGGATGTCACACACCCTTGCATCATCTAAGCTATAGGTTTAGTATTTGATACTAATCCATTGATAATATTCCCGTTATGGAATGTAAATTGTTTGGCTAGATGGATGAACTATATCAGACATAATGTAAAGAGGCCCTCTCCACAGTAGGACAAATAGATGATGCATAAATGTCTATTAGAGCTCCACGTGTTTGTCAGCATGTTTTTGATCTTCTAAGTGCACTTGTATGCACTATTCATTAAATGCATCAACATTACGTCCTACATGATAATTTGCAAGTGCATAATATTATGCTTCATTTCTCGGAGTCATCCAAATAAATGTATTTGGGCATTTGTGATTGGGGAATGATGACACCGACGAGAACCAAGAAGCACTATCTGGCATTGAAGAGTAATAGTCCCACAACTGTTATGTCTTTAGCTCAAAGATTTCACCATGTAGGTCCGGAGTGCCTTTCCACTAATCCCCCACCTTTTAGTACTGCACAAGATGTGTATGCAATGTCCCACCATTTTCTTAAGATGATAGACATTTGTGTACCACCAACTTATACTATTCTTGCACAAGCTTTGATCCCGTGGGCTGCGACAACCTGCAATTCAAGGAAAGCACATAGACCCAGACAATTGTCTACCAACAACAGAGTTCTGTAGTGTTTTTAATATTGCAACAAGCTATGGTTTGCAACTCAGTCCCAACCCAAGGACTTAGACTAGCAAATGTTTGATACAATCTTGTACATTTTGTGACATGATGGCTCATAACATGATCATTTTCTGTATGTTGTTGAGTCCTTAGTGATTACTTAAATATTGTTTGTATAATAAACTATTTAAGTAAGTGTCATGTTGCTACGATTTTTAAAAAACAAATAATTTAAAATTAAATAATTTGTTTAAATAAGTGTCATGCTACTATGATCATTATTTTATGCATGTTCACACATCCTTGATGCGTCAATTGTGTCATTTTTAAGGGTTAATTTTAGGATTGAAATGAGCACACATGGAGAGAACATACGCAATCAAGAGTATCCTGAGGTATCTATGGACACATCTCTAGGCAGACAATGTAGGGTCTCAAGAGGCCGATTTGGATGAGCAACTAAATCATGCCGAGGCTCAAGAAATTCTGAATGAGACGTAAGAGATGCTTGGAATAAAAGGATTAGGTGTCTCATGGATGATGAGACCATGTAAGGCGAGCCACTACGTCTTCAACAAGTGGCCAGGCTTTGTTCGAGTGAGTTCATAAGAAACACATTGTTTCTTCTAAGTGGGTGTGCAAGAAACACATTGTTTCTTCGAAGTGGGTGTGCGAGAAATAAGTACTCACAACCCAAGTTATCCAATCTATAACACAAGGCTCTTGCACACATTCTACTCTAGTGATTCATAGAAGTCGAAGGGAACATGCCAAACAATCAACAAATCCCCATGCACTTCATCCAACAAGTGTACATACATGATGTCTTGCATCGAAGCATAGAATGGACCGCTAGACACCACTTATCAGGCATAGAAAAGGGACATCCCAAGACATCCTACCGAGTGCAAGCAAGAAACGGATGAGAAGACAGAACCAACATCTCAGAGTCCTTGCATATTGACTCCACAGGCATGCAATGACCTTATCGACCTAGCTATGTCGGCCATACCTCTCCATTAAGAGGGTATCTGTTGAGGACTTGCAAGCTGAGATTGCAAGACAAGCCAAAGAGATCGAGGACTTGTGAGCACGTATCCACACCCTACAAATGTAGCTCTAGCGATACAAAACCAATTTTGGGGACTTGGATATAGAAGATGATGTTGATACATTTGATATTGTGGACTTGACCAATTTGGACATCTAGGGTGTAGGTCCTAGCATTCATGGTTCTTCTGATGTGGACCCCATCACATTTTTTTGTTGATATGTTTTTCACATAAACCTATTATATGAGACATTCTATTGTGAACATGTGTATTTGGATTCTGGAATGCAATTTTGTAGAGATGATCTTGAAATATATTTACTCTTTTTCAAGTTCCTATGCAATGCAATTTTGTAAAGGTGTTACAGTTTCTGTTTCTCTGTGTGCCTTTTTCCTCTCTTGCTTGCACAATAGAAAGACTTCGAAAATGGAGATTTTAGAAATGCATTATAGCAATGCTCACATAGTGCATAAATTAACTCCAATGCACAACTTCTTTCCAAGGTGACATGTTAAGAACAACAGAAGGTGATATGGACACTCGAGCATTATAAGAATAAAACAAAGCATACATGCACCTAAATTAAACAGTCGTAAATTTCCACAAAAGTGTAGAAGTTAGGACAACATCATCAAGATGGATATGAGCATATGTTATCTTTCATCAGTTAACATATTCTCATATCCGTTCCCTGACATGTGTACACAACACCCTATATTGTAGTTAGCACTGGTATGATACCATCGATCTCTTTGACTTCACTGTTGTCACTTAGCAACTTAAGATCCTTCTCTTCACTAAATGCACCCTCATCAACAACTTTTGTAGTCAATGTTGTTTAGCAACTCTCGTTGCATTGGATTCACTTGCTACCCTTGAAGAAATATTAAACCCCATCAGCTATTGGAGGAGAGTAAACCTCCCATGCCTTTTGCATGGTTGCCACATTTCAAAGCATGCATGGTGCTCATAACATCTTGGAATACAGCTCTACTTTGCAGTCTGAGAATCACGCTTTACCTGATTTGTGATCATCTCCATGAGAGTCACCCTGATGCTCTCGCCATCTTCTAGTAGCTGCACTGTCTCCACCAAATCACAGAGCTCAACAGATTGACATTAATATCACCTCAGATTAGGCTCACCTCTCGGATAATGCTCGACTAGAGTAATCCTATAAGATTCTCTATTGCATAGGTTCTCAATAGCTCATTTTCCTTTTCTTGATCAAGCTTGCAATCATGTATCTTTGAAGGTTGATCCTCCAAAAATCTCGATAGAGATGAGGAGGATAGTCTATGGCTCTCCTCTCATGCATGCAGTAGTCCAGGTTTTCTACTTTGCATATGATAATAAAAATCACTTTGCATTTCACTTCAGTTATCCCTTCTATTTTCTTCATCAACAGCCATAGATTTCCAAAGAAATAAACCAAATTTGCATCTCTTGATGGCTTTAATTGATTTTGTCTCTTTGAATGAATAAAATTCATTCACACTCCAATTTTGCTTAGATGCACTTGATGATGTAGCAACAAAGAGCACACGTGTTGCAACATGCTAAAATTCTAATGTTTATCCACCATATTCCTTTCACCAAGTAAGTGAACTTATCATCTTAATATCATAAAGATTCCAATGATTACCAAAATAATCTTCATGGTTCGTATACTTCACTCGTTGTTGATAGGCCAATTTGCCTTGCTCGCTAGAAAGCAAGTTTCGAAAAACCTCCCGAAAGTTACTTATGACTTCTGGATTCCATGATTTTGCACATGCATTTGGTATTGTGGATGTACTAAAAATGCAGCTCCATGAAAAGGGGTGTGCATTTGCTTCCATGTCTTATTAGATAAAAGCAAGATCGATTGCCTTTTCTTAGCTACAAAGTGCACAGATTCTCTAATTTGCATATTACTTTGGACATCTTCCAAGATACTTTACCCATAACAAAGGCATTTGCATCAACCATCCTCAATACAAGCATAAATGGTTCAACACCTTCTTTGATTTTTTTCTACATATACAAGATGTGAACATCTATTATGCGGTATTGTGTACTTGCGCTTCTTTTCAAGCTAGTTTGTCCATTGTCCTATCAGCAATAGTCTTGATTAAAGCCTGGCACACTTCTCGCAATCGAGCAAGCACAAGAAAAGATGTGGCAAATCTAGTTTGAAAAAAATATCGTAGCGCCTTTGTTGAGTGCTCTCTGAATAATGCATGCAAGCATTGATGGCTCTTTATAAAACTTACAACCACATTAGCATCTTGTACTGGTTGCACAAATGGCAATTGCCCGATATCTTTCCACAACAAATTTAGAGTATGAGCACCACAACGCACCCATGTAATCATGGGATACTTTGCTGTTATCATCTCACTAGTAGTCTTGTAGTTTTATGCATTATCTGTTACTAATGAAGTAACATTCTCACTGCCACCAATTCTATGAATTGCTCTTTCATATATTTTAAAAATATATGCTACAGTTTTTTCTTTTAGGGAGGTGTTGATACTTTCCAAGAACATTGCTCCCTTGGGAGTAATGCACATTACTTTTATCATCGGTCTAGTCTGCTTACTAGTCCATCCATCAAAAGCAAGATTGCACCCATATGTAGGACTAAAATGCAATATTTTTTTTCTTTGGACAATCTGCCACAGTCTTTTTAACTCTATCAAGATAAACCATTCTCATTTTGTATAATATGGCATAACAAATCCTGGTAGAAAGCCATAGTGTATATGGGATACCTCCCAATATGACACGTGGTATGTCTAGGACTCACTAGACTATAAAACACCCCCTAGACACCTAGAACACTCATTTTTTGACTGACTTTGGCTTCATATTCCAACATGTACTATAGGAGCCATATGTATTGGCTTTGATAGGTCTCATTATCAGGCCTGGTCGAGTTCCAAGATGTTGGTGTATTCCTAAACTTATGAGGTAGCCATGCTATAACGTGAGCCTCTGAGCATGTTGAGTCTCAAGCCATGAGAGTGCTTGGATCAACCTTTGAGCACGCTCAAACTTTGGCCTCTGAGTTACATAGGGTGCAAAGTTTAATGACTATCATTGTCATGTTCTATTTTTGGTTCCATTCCAGTAGTCTCTCACCTTGCCTTCATGGGGGGGTGTTGGAATATGAAGCCAAAGTGAGTCAAAAAATGAGTGTTCTAGGTGTCTAGGGGGTGTTTTATAGTCTAGTGAGTCCTAGACATGCCACATGTCATATTGGGAGTTATCCCATATACACTATGGCTTTCGGATGCGTCAATTTTACGAGCAAAAACCTATGAGCAGGTTTATCCGAGCGTGTTTTTCAAGAGATTTTTAAAAATGTTTTTTTTTAGGAAACATGGTTTTTACACTTTTATTTTCACTAGAACTAGATCCCTTTATCATAAAAATATACAGACTAGTCACTCATTCATTTTTACACAACATAATTTTCTTATTTAGAGACATCCCTTTGTACCCCTGTTATTACCTTAAAAAAGTGTTGATTCCTTTAAGAAACATTCCTCATAATCACTCTCAATGTAATAATACTATGCATATATAATTACTTATTAACACATTTATATCATATGGCAATATCTTTTTAGTGTTTTTATAGCATATTTATGGACATGTTTCTAAAGAAGTTTAAATTACTATAAATAAGTATTAACTTAGGCTTATATATCACTCTCATAAAATACATGTAATATTTTATACTATATATGAAAGATTTTCCAAAATATAACTCCATAGATGTGCTCAAATGGGGTGTTCCGATCAATTTGAGTGGTTGAATGACTATATTTGGACATTGGATATGAAAGTTATGTCACTTTTAAAAGTGCTGTCCAAGGTAGTTTCGCCAGCGAAACTACCTTGGGAGACTTGCTTCAAAGGGGTTTCGCTAGCGAAACTACCTGGATGGCTTGCTTCAATGAGTTTTCTTTGAAGAAACTCTTTCATGAAGATAGGTTGAGAGAGGGTTTTTAATGTCACCTCCTATTAAGTAAAAGTTGTAAGAAGGATCATAAGGGAATTTTCATAGAGAAGTCTACTCTACATGTGGGTTTCTTCAAAAGCCATCCCATTATGCTCTCACCATTCCTACAGATTCACCTAAAGATTTTTGTATAAAATAGGCATTGCTATAATACTTTGCATATTTCTAAGTGAAACTATGTTTTCTTCTGATCGATTTTTGCCATATTTATGCATAGTTGGAAGCTTTTTTTTTCCTTCGCTCGGACGCTCGAAAGATTTCGCTCAAAAAATGCTCGTCCCTTGGCTTTCTAGAGTCTAGTGTCACACTATATAGTGTTGTACTTGTCTTGAGTCCTTCATATCAGTCAACATCAAGCTCTTTGGTATCATGTGAGTACTTGTCCAACCATTGCTTTCATTTTCTTTCCATCTCATTTCCATTATGCTTGTTATCTTTCCTTTCCATTCCTAGTGTTAGCTTGCTTCTCTTCCTACCACTATGATCTTTCATGTAGTATCAGAGCCATGTTCCTAGCCCTGCTCTCTCTTTCCCTTTCCCTTCCAAAAGGTTGAGGTGAGGGAGGCCAATGAAGATATTCTACCTCCTTCTCCTTGGAAGGCTGCCCTCTTCTCTCCTTCCTTGAGCTCTCTTCTCCACGCCATGATTTGTCACCTCTCTTCTTCTTCCTTTAGCTACATCTTTTTGTGACTTGTGGATGATGTGACACTTCTATCTAGATCTAGAAGCTGAATCATGGCTTTGTGTCTTCAGCAAAGTTGTAGAGAACCTTGAGTACTACAAATTTTGTATTTACTTCATTGCAATCTGAGTTTATGTGAAAAGTTACAGCCCTTGCAAGAATTGACAAAATTTGTTTCTATGCGAAAATTTTGTTTTGGAGCTCAATGATTTGACAGCCCAAGCATGATGCAGCCAGCTCAATGTGGAGCTGCTATCCATCCTCTTCATCGTTGACCTCTGCTCTAGCTCGCCATTTGCTCCTTCTGCCTGACATTCTCTTGGAGCTACTACCCGCAAGTTGGTGCTCGTATTTTACCCGTCATTCTCTTGGAGCTGTTGTCCTTCTACTTCTGTCTGCCATGAAGAAGTTCCAGACTTGCTCCAGCTCATGAAGAACTTATCAAGGTGATCTTTCCATAGTTACACTTGCATTTCTACTCTTTTCCAGCCATGGAGTCTTCCAAATCAATTACCATTTCGTTCGAGAAGTTTAATGGTAAGAATTTCCCTACATGGCAAACAAAGATGCATCTTGTACTTATGAAAGATGGAGTGTGGAATGTTGTGCATGGCAAGGAGAAAAAGCCACAATCAGATGAAAAGAAAAGTGCTTTCATTTTCTTTCCATTTCATTTCCATTATGCTTGTTATCTTTCCTTTGTTAAAGAGAAAAAGATTGAAAGAGTGACCATCACACTTATGAATAGGGCACTTGATACATCAATCACAAAAGAAAACTCAAAGCATTTCAGTGTACAATCAGAGAAGCACATTTGGTGGTTGGGAGAATTTGAGGTAAGCGTGAACTTTCATTTTTCAAATATATTGCTGTTTGATTTCATTTATTTGATCTAGATGCTTCAATAGAGTTTTTTCTTAATGGCAGCTAAAGACAGAGGTCCACTAAATCTTGTTTTGGGTGTTTCACCATACAAAAATTCTAGAAGTCATAAAAAACCAGGTTTAAGGAGGGCAACTTCATGTTGAAGGCAAGGGTGATTTCCAAGTTGATTGGCATATGGCAGGGGACCTAAAACCCTCAAATATGTGTTCAACATAAGCAAAGGAGGTAATTCAAAATCTCCATGCCTTTACTACAAGGAGCCCAGGAGCCAACCCATGTCACAGATCCTAAATGGTGGAGAAGAGATCCTAATAGGGACAAGATTGTGATCCCGAATTCAAAGCAGTTCCTGATATTCCTTTGTGTAATGTACATATATGCACATTGCATGCTTTATGGAGAATCATCAAAAAGTTGGTCTTTTTACATATTGGATTTGCTTGGAAGCTTCGACCAAAAAAACATAGGAAAAAAGCAATTGATGCATTACAAAAAGTATTATCTAACATGGGTCTCCAGAAGATGTTCATATCATAGAAGTAGATATCAAGAAGTCCTCGAATGGAAAGGATGTTCCTATCAAACTATCAATGGTGGAGTCAAAGTAAGAAGATTTTTATCAGAACCACAAAGAGAAGGGAAGCTTGGTAGATGATCGAGATATGTTTCTAGGGTGAGATACGGCCTTTGAAAGCATGCTCATAATGCAGTTAAAGATGATATAACAGATGGTGTTGCTCGAAATGTTAAAGTAGATGCATGGAAATCCTTAGACAAGCTTTTCCAGCTTTGTGACAAAAAGACATGGACCAAGAGTGATCATCGTGCGTTAGAAGAGGAGCTAGAAACTTTTGGAAAATCAATGAAACAAGCATGGACAAGCTGCAATATAACACACTACTTGGTAAGTTGAATTAATGTGCTTTGTATGCACAGTTTGTACTTTCAAATATGGTTTACAAAATAGTGACAATATTTTCTATGATTGCAGCATATTCTATATAACCACCTTCCATATTTTGTTAAAAAGTATGGATGCCTTGCAATATGGTCCACATAAGGAATGGAAAAGTCTCATTACACAGCAAGAAATGCTTACACAGCATTTTGGAGGAGCACATAAGGCAAATAGTCTCAAAAAAGTATTTCATTGGTTTTTTAGAGGTATACTTCAAAGGTTGCAAATCCAGAAAAAAGTTTCATTGTCAAAAGTTAAACTTGCCTTTAATATGGCACAAAAGAAAAGAAGAAGGCAGATCCATGATAATTTAACAATTGCACAGAAACACGAAGAGTGGAGGCAGTCAAAGGTCTTTGTGAATTACAAGTGGATTGATAGAGTTGGAAACCTTATGGAGATTTATAACAATGAAGTAGCGACTTTGTAATATTTTCCAAAAAAATTGAGTACAAATTCTGAGCTGACTATCTTTTCTTGTAGGACTTTGTGTCCTTTATAACCTTTGACAATACAATATATTTGAGTTTACTCTTGTACTTCTGTTACATCGACTGCTCTCCTTGGATTTGTTTAGCCTCAAAATCTAGTAGAAGTGGCTCTCTAAACCTAATCAAATTATGATTTCCATAACCATCTAATTGGCTAGGTCTTTGATTCCAAGTGCTAAAGTGTAAGCACTGTATGTCAAAAAGTCAAACAGTGCCCTTGAGCACTGTTTGCCTTGGCCATACCCAAAAATGTCCAAAGCATATAATTTCTCAATTAATATAACTTTGTTGTTCTGCTAATTTACCTGGTACCCACCAAGAAACTTTGAAAAACGTTTTAAAAAGTAGATAGCTGTCTCTCCCTCATTACTTAATTGTTTGTACTATATCAAAATCTTGGAAGAGGACATCTTGTTCATGAACCGTGCAAGGGAAGACAACTGTCCAAGTCCCCTTTCTTGGTTCCCATAGGAACTTCTCAGAAAACTATAATCTTCAATATAGAGCTACAGTATAAAAAAAGAAGTAATGAAAAATATATACAAGTCATAATAAAAAAGATCTAGTAGAGAAAATAGTGATAGCATACCTTCATATTCTCATCATCCTTCGGTCCAAAGATCAGTGCTTCTTTCCATGCTACTTTGTGTTTTCCTTTGCTCCTTCACCTTTGGCTGAATATCCTTCTGCTCCTCCAACTTTTGTGTTTTGACCTTATTAAAGGTCTCATCATCCATGTCCTCCTCATCCTCAGTTTTCTTAAAGCACATCGAGAGCACCTCCTTGGGATCAAATGTATCTTCTAGTACCATTAATTCATCGTCTTCAATTCCAATATCCTTATCTATGCTATAGATTTGAGCAATTAAGGCCAAGGCATAATCTTCTCTGAGGTCAAAGATGATGCATATATCTAAGAGCAGATAATACTCTCGACCTTGAATAGTGAAGGAAGGAAGGATAGGCATAGCTAGACTACATGTCTCAAAATCCAGTCCTTCAGTAGACATAGCTCCATTTCCTGTTTGTCACTTTAGGCTACAAGATCCAATGTTGCAGCATCCTTACTCTCTTCCTCAAGATTAATATCCTCCTCTTCTAGTTCTTGTGTCTCTTCAATATCAAGTTCTTCCCTAGGATCTTCCATGGCCTCTTATGGCATGTCTTCCGTACCTTCATGACAAAGATTTAAAAACACAGCAGAAGCAAGGCTTACCTCCGATAGAATGCATCCTTCACTATGAATATTACAAACCGCTTTGCATTTTTCTAGAAAGCTATCAAATCTCCTATTGATGAGAATCTAAAGCTTTTTGTGGCATGGACATATGACTTTCCAGATGTCGTTACTTTCTGTTTCTCTGAAATCTTTTGAAATTTTGCTAGCTTGTTGCTAAAAAAACTTTGTGGGTCTCCAAAATGGCAGCATAATCGAGCTCTTTATTCCACATCTCATAAAATATATGGTAATCTTGCTGAGCATCACACTTCTCAAGAAAATATAAAATTAACAAATTTGACTTCTTTTAATGTCTTCCCCTTGAGTGGGACTATCATTTTTACAAAATACATGCCTTGAACACTCGCTAGCTCAATTTTATCATTTCTCTCCTTGCTTGAACTTCCCTCTCCTTGACAAGGGAAAGATTGTCCTTGCAACCTCCTTTTCATTGATAGAATTGGCAATTGTTCCGGTAGCCCTTGCACCAAAAATTGAACTATCCCTTTAAATTTACTATCTTCAATTTAAAAAAAAAATTCAATAAAGTTATACAATCCAACTTATAAAAAGCAATTTACTCTCTCTCTCTCTCTCTCTCTCTCTCTCTCTCTCTCTCTCTCTCTCCATTTTTACCTTCCATGAACAAGAGGTTTTGGATGAACAACGAATGAAAATCACTGGGCCTAGATGAAGCACCAACAATAAAATTACCCCACAATCTAAATTCTACAATTATGATTTCCATATCTTTGATTTATCATTGGCTTAACGAGAAGAAAAGCTAAGTCAACACATATTACACAAAATATCATAATGCATAGTCCATTAAAATATTTACAGCATTGTTGGAAGTTATTTTATGAAAAGCATAAAGAAAGTATACTAGCTACATGCTTGTAGATGTCAATTATTGATGGGAAATAGTAATTGGAAATACATTCTCTTTTTCATGTTTCAAATACAGTCAAAAGTGCTATTTTTTAGAGCTCTTTTTGCCTCTCTTGCTTGACTCTGCTTTGTCTTTTCGTGTGATCCATGATTTCATCTCATCAATTGAATCTTCTAAAATTTCTCAATCAGACTTATTAGAATATGAGACATAGCGGTCAACACTGTCTTGTGTACTAGGGATAAGAAATGCTCCAAGTAGAGTTCTTGTTTCAATAGGGGGTCCGACAATGTCTCTATATTGGAGATATAGTTGTTCTAAATATGGGTTTTAATCATGCTCAGTTGGAGCCATCGAAACCTATGAAAATACATCGTAATGTTAAAAAACAAAGGCGATGGAAAGGGAGTGATAGAAAGAGAGAAGGCACCTTCAAAACCTTTGACATTAGGCCAAACTTGATCACACCGGAGCAAGATGGATTGGACCAAGCAAACCGGATTCCTCCTCTTCCTCTCTCTCTCACTCTACCTCTTTCTCTCTGCTTCACGCATCGGATTCCTCTTCTTTTCCTCTCTCTCTGTCTCTCTCTCTAACAAAAATTGGGAGGTATATAAAAAATGAGTGTTAGAGTTGAAGGAAAGTGATTTAGGACATAAATTATACAAAAAGTGAAATAAAGGATTGACAAAAAGTGATCGAGGATAGGACTACCTCGAAGAGGGTGCTTCCCTCACTTTCCATCACTATCTGTTCCCTCACTTTCCATCACTCTCAAAGCAGGGGTAGCTCACTGCCCATCCCTCAATATTGCTCCCTCACTTTCCTTCCCAGAGATGGTTAGTTACTACATGACTACATTTATCGAACTAAAATTCTATCTTAGATCTTTTTTATATGGACCCATGAGCGGAAGGTCATTTGAGGATCTCTCTCCATCTCTCTCTCTCAAAGTTACATGAGGAGATTCAAGGTATGGTACATATTGTGGACCCACCAGCTATCTCCTTCAAAATGAGGGATCCCAGGGAGCCAGTGGACTAGCTTGCGAAGTGGTTCACATATTGCAATTTTGAGTATGTGTCCCTCATTGTCATCCCTTATCATTTAGAGTAAGTGATTAGTAAGTACATTGCATAAGGATCTAAATTGTTATTTTCAATCCATGAAGTCTAATCTTTATAGCAATTGTCAAATGAAGTCAGCATTGGAGTTTAGCTATAATACATCTGCCATCAAAAGGATGCTTCTGCTTCAATTCAGTTACACATACTCATCAAGAGATCGATCTGTAAGAGAGCTTCCATTGCCTTTAATAAATATCACATTTTTTAAAAATAACCAATGATTTATTTTGTGGAAAGTTTTTCACACTCAGATATGCAACTTATAGTGGTCTAAAGAGACTTTATTTTGCAATCGATTCCTATAAAAAAAATTCATCTAAGTTGGGTGCAATTGAACTGCTGCACTTGGACATAAGACATAAAATCCTTTGCCCTCTCAAGAATTTTTTAAAATTAATTAAAATAGTTTTAGGCTTACAAGAGACTGGATGGTTCATAGACATCACAACAATATGATGCCCACTCTTGCAGATTGAGGGTCCTTATAAATACACCGAGTACATTTCTTAGGCTTATTTATCAAAGGATACACTGGGTCCCTTAAGTACCATTATTGATGCATTTAAAATTTATACATAACATTAATCTTAACACTGAATTCAAAACTAAAGTTTTGTTTGTGTTTTTGTAGATGATAGAAGAAAGCTATGATGATCAATTTGTGCTAAACTTCAGAGCTAGGATGATCGTAGATCTCCTTCAATATGCCTCCTCGTTACCACAATAGAAAAGCAAGGAGGAAAGCTCTAAGAAATTAGATCAGGGACAAAGATCAAAATTGATGGAGGACCTCACTCGAGAGCAGGATGAGGACTCTCTGATAGGACTTAAGGACCCTAGGGCCCAACCTCAGATGCCTCCACCATCCACTCAACTTCCTTCTCTAACTACTGAACTTGGACATGAGGACCCTCGTCCAACCCCTCAAACTACTAAGCCTGGACCTAAGGATCATGAGCCCCTTCCCCATCCATTTACTAATCTCGAATGTGAGAATCCTTCAACTACTTCAAAGCCTCCTATGTGAGTTGAGGCACATTGTACTCTTGGAAGTTTGTAATGCATAATGACATCTAATGAAATTTATCTATATATGAGACTCTAGTTTGTAATCCATAGTGAGAGAGAGAGAGAGAGAGAGAGAGAGTTGACTCATGAATATAGATGTATCTATTACAAACTTTTAATGACAAATTGTTACAATACCAGATAAATTGATTCTCTATTGTTGTTTGTAAATGATAAAAAATATAGTTACAATGCTGATTATGGCTGTAACTTTAGAGCCAAGACTATTTGTAGAGCTTCTTTGACTCCAACAATATTGTAGAGCTAGAAAGGTTCAACTACTAGAGCAAAGGCTATCCTGGCAAAGATGCTAGATCAAAACATGGAAGAGAAGGTGGTGGAAGAGGAAAAGGCACAACATAAGCTCCTTGATCCAATCTTCTTCATAGGATCATCCTAGGCATTGGATGCCAACCCTTCACAGCATCTGTCATCACCTGAGAATCATCAGACAATTCTTTCAACACCCTTTGCATTATAAGTGAGCATCATCTTGCAAATCTTGATAGAAAATTTATTGAATAGATGTACAAAGACTATTATTGGCATGCAGATAGTTGTTTTGTTGATTCTATTAGCAATCCCTGGCCGTAAGGATCGTTGTACTTCTGAAAACAACATGGCTCTATATGACTCTATTACAACACCATGAGGAATTGGCCAATCCATGGTATTCCATGTTGGGAGAGCTAGTTTCTTCAACACACCATGTGTGTTGGCTTTATCCAATAGTTGGTAAAAATGATCATAGAAAAAGACTCCTAACTGAACTAATTGTGTTGAACACCTATTTCATCAATTTTGGACTCTTGCACTGTCCAAATTCATTTTGTGAGATAATTCTGGATAAAACATTTCAAAAAAAGAGGCTCTTATAAAACAAAACATTGAGTCAAAAAGGAAGATTTAAAAAAATCAAATTAGAAAAAATGACGTGAGATGTTAAAAATAGAGTACATCACATTGTTAAAAGAGACAAAAAAGTAAGATTTTAAAAAATCAAATTAGAAAAAATGGCGTGACATGTTATGAAAACTAGAGTACATTTCAAAAAGAGCACATCACATTTGTAAAGAAGTAGATCATATTACTCAAAGCCATATGGTGCCAAAAAACACCTTAATACAGTCTCTCTTAACATCATCTTAACATCACATTTGTACAAGAAGTAGATCATATTACTCAAAGCCATATGGTGTCAAAAAACACCTTAATACAAGGCCATATGGTGTCAAAAAACACCTTAATACAAAGCCATATGGTGTCAAAAAACACCTTAATACAGTCTCTCTTATCTAAGTCTAGAAGATCTCATCATTGGTCTCTCTTATCTTCTCAACAACCCAATCCTTCACTGCCTCCACAGCTGTATCCTCAACATAATTACATGAGAAGAAGAAGTTTAAGCAATCACAAATTGTTTCTTTATAATTTCTCTGAGAGGCTCTTATTGTTCTCTCAGCATCCGCATCAAATCGCCCATGACGAGAGCTACGATAACGCAGGTTACTTAAGAAATCTAATAGATCTTGTCGTGCTTTTATCATACGTCTTAGAAGTCTTTCACTGTCTGCTATCTTGAGAGTCTCCTCCCTCTCTGCGTGCCTTTGTGCAGCAAATTCCTCTCTCTCCATGTGTGTCAAAGGAGAACCTTGTCGAATTCTGGCCTCTCTCTGTGCTCCTTGGTCAGCAATCCATTCTTTGAGATTGTTAATTCCGAACTCCACGTCTTCGACAATGCCAAGGACATCCATGGGTGGGGAGATGATAAAGAAAGGGAGATGGACTACGATGCAAGAAAGAAGAGAGTGTCTGCGGAGGAAGAACTAGGATAGAAGATTACTTGGTTATCAAGATGGATGAAAGAAGACTCTGAGAGTGTTTGCGGAAGGACTAGGATAGAAGAATACAAGTTAATGAGAAGCACTAGGATGCAAGAAAGAAGAGAGTGTCTGCAAAAGAACTATGATAGAAGAATACTTGGTTGTCAGGATGGATGAAAGAAGACTCTGAGAGTGTTTGCGGAAGGACTAGGATAGAAGAATACAAGAAGAATACAAGTTAATGTGAGAAGCACTAGGATGGATGAAAGAAGAGAGTGTTTGTGGAAGAACTAGGATAGAAGAATACTTGGTTATCAAGATGGATGAAAGAAGACTCTGAGAGTGTTTGCAGAAGGACTAGGATAGAAGAATACAAGTTACTCAGAAGGATACTTGGTTATCAGGATGGATGAAAGAAGACTCTGAGAGTGTTTGCGGAAGGACTAGGATAGAAGAATACAAGTTACTCAGAAGGACTAGGATGTAAGAAATAAGAGAGTGTTTGTGGAAAGACTAGGATGGAAGAATACAAGTGCACTAAGGCACGATGTGTTCACTACGATAAGGATAAGGGTTGGAATAAAGTGAGTGGCACGATGTGTTCACTATGATAAGGGTTGGAATAAAGCGAGTGGAGATTGAATGCTCTACTTTAAGTGAGTGGAGATGATAAGGATAAGGGTTGGAATAAAGTGAGAGAAGCATTGCGAATGCTCTACTTTAAGTGAGTGGAGACTGTCCAACTGAATAAAATTCTCATTACACAAGGATTTATTTCCAAATAATCACATCATCACACATTCATATCATAAAATTGTGTGCATGAAGAAATATATTACAAATATTACATCATCACATATTCATATCAAAATTCTCATCACACAAGGATTTATTTTCAAATAATCACATCATCACACATTCATATCATAAAATTGTGTGCATGAAATAAATATATTACAAATATTACATCATCAAATATTCATATCAGAATTCCCATCACACAAGGATTTATTTCCAAATAATCACATCATCACACATTCATATCATAAAATTGTGTGCATAAAGAAATTATATAAATATCATGATTATGCCACTTAAGTAATAAGTCACAAATTGGTGTATAATCAACAAAAACTACAAACACAACATCATACATGCATCACAACTCTTGTGATGCTTCTAGTGGAGACTCTGGCAACTCTTCGGACGCTTCCAATGGAGGCTGTGGTACTGTAGATGTACACTCGGTCTCTACTTCTTTTGTAGTATGTAGTGCTTTCGGAGTAGACTCAGTATCCTCTTCCTTAAATGCAAGCGGAGGCGGTGGCAACTCTTCTGATGCTTCCAGTGGAGGCTGTGGTGCTGTAGGTGTACATTGGGTCTCTACTTCTTCTGTAGTATGCAGTGCTTTCATAGTAGACTCAGTCTCCTCTTCCTTAAAGGGAAGCTCTGGTATTGCTTCAGTTGCACGTTGTATTCTAATGGTAGCAATTAGGTCTCGAATGATTTCAGCCCTAAACAATTGTATATCCTCCTCTGAATATTTGAGCTCCAAAGAGTCTTCTGATGAGATCTGTGGCATAAGTGAGAAAATTTCTTTGAAAATCAACATGCAGTTGTAGGCAACTCTCCACCCACAACTATGCCCATCTTCCTGCTCTACTACTAAACACTTTTGGAAGTCTACCGAGTCTTTGTACTGTCCTGTTTCTTTGATAGCAGATACCAACTTCTCAATCGACCTGCTCATCGTGACATATTAAAAAAACTTAGTGTATCTATCACATAAGGTACATAATATAGAAGTAACAACAGATTAATAGAATACTTACGTTTGCACTGAGCCATGAAAGCCTGCAATGGAGTTAACAAACCAACAATAGTTGTCTTCAAGGTTCCAAACCACCAGACTCCAATGTTCCCTACACGAATAATTAAGAACCATTATTATTTAACACAATGTTGCCAGTACAAGATGAAAATAAAGGTTGCCATGATACTTACATCTCATGATATGCCATAAATAGGACTCGCACGCCATGTAAATGTAAAGGCTGTAATAATTTACAAACATCGGCTATTGTCTTTCTGCTATCGCTAAGTATAGGAGAAAGGAGGGAATCCAACATATACGCACGATTTTGTACGACTCTACCAAATCGTGAGATAACTATACTGCACCAACAAATAAATGAATATTAGCTTATTAGATTTAATCAAAATAAATGAATATTAGCTTATTAGCTTATTAGATTAAATCAAAATATAGAATTATCAAGTAGAGAAAAAGTTTGTATCAAACCTGAGAATGGCCATCATAACGTTGTTATTGACCTCATTTGAAGCTCTAGAGAGAATTGAAATCTCTTCTCCCCCAAATTCAAGATACTGAGGTCTATGTTGAATCATAACCCTAACATTAAAAGAGCTTCCCAATTCTTTTAATGAGGCCATGCTTGTAGAGTTGAGGTCATCTATCCTCTTTGACTCTTTGATGGCATTCATTTCGCAATCAATGATTGCTCGAATGGTACATGTTATAAATGCATAGAGATGCAAATCCGTATATGTTGATAGTGTGGTGTCATTTTGCATCTCAAAAATTTGACCAAGTACCAAAAAGCAATTGTAGCCCACCCTCCATCCACAATTATAGATGTGGCTATTATCTTGATGTGATACCTGACATGTTATATACTCTATTTGTTGTGCCAAGTCACATTGCCGCATTACTATGTCGATAGCATCTACTAATTTTCGAGCTGATCTGCATATCAAAACATATAACAACAGTGAATATGTGCATTGCATATCAATCTACATGTCAAGAAGTGACAACAAGTGTAGTCTATACTTACTCTAACACATTGCCATGGACGGATGTCATTGAGTTTGCAAAGAAGCACTTCTTCGCAAGGATGTCCACGACTACCAGACTCCAATGTGAGCTGCATTATCAATAAAGAATAATTACTGTGCTTGAGACAATTCTAGCAAATGCAATAGGAAAAACAAGTAGGGTTTGATGCTTACTTCTCATAATATGCTGTAAAAATAACTCGTGCGTCATTCATAGGAATGTGCTTCAACCACTTGCAAACATTCTCTATGGTTTCTTCTTTGTTGATAAGCACTTCCGAAATACGAGGATCGAGCATATATGAAACGCTTTGTATATTTTGCGGAAAATTTGCTATAACATTGCTATATTTAAAAAAAAAGTATTAGCTTCTTGGGTTTAATCAAAATAAGCAAAGTATAAAGCCAAGGAAAAGGCTGCATCAAACCTGAGGATGGTTGTAATGACTTTGACATTAACCTCATTCTTAGGATTCAAGAGGATTGAAATCTCTTCTTCACCAAATTCAAAAAAATGAGGTTGTTGTCGAATTAACAACATAGCAGTGAATGAACTTCCAATCTGCTCCAATAGATTCATATTTTTATGACTCATCTTATTGAGGGAGTAGTCTACATCGTATTCTTCTTCACTTGCTATGTCCTCCATATCCTCCTTCTGCCATAAAAATATAAAAAAGTTATGCGATGTACACATCCCAAATAAAGGCTTAAACAAGCAGATAAGGTTTCATATATGCTTTCATTAGTGTAAGTCTCTCCTCTGCTTGGAGCAAAAATTTAAAAAGGTTTCATACACGCTTTCATTAGAGTGAGTCTCTCCTTCTCTTGGATGAAAAATTTAAAAAGTTATGAGATTTACACATCCCAAATAAAAATAATGGTTTAAATAATCATAGAAGTATAAAGATAGCATGCTTTCATTAGACAAGTTATGAGATTTATACATCCCAAATAAAATTAATGGTTTAAATAATTATAAAAGTATAAAGATAGTATGCTTTCATTAAACTCATTCTCTTCTCCTTTTGGAGGAAAATATAAAAAAGTTATGAGATTTATACATCCCACTTAAAGGCTGGAACAAGTATACAAGTATAAAGATAAGGTTTTATACATGCTGCAATGTAGTCATATTTTCATGTTGTTTCCCAATGGTAGTAATTAGATGCTGAATACTCTCAGCCCGAAATGCTAGCAGATCAGCTTCTGTATATGATTCCATTTTGACTGGTAACTCCAGATCAAAAATCTCTCTAAGAAACAACATGCAGTTGTAGGCGACTCTCCACCCACAACTGTGTCCATCTTTTTGCTCCACTGGCAGACGTCTTTTGAATTCTACTTGATCTTGTTGCTCCGTGGTTGTTCTGACAGCAGATACTAGCCGATATGCAGCACTGTCCAGCATGACATATGAAATATATTAATATGTCATGATCATAAGATACAAAATAAGAAAGTATCAAAAATATTAAGAGAATAATTACCTTGGGGAGTTGGCATGATAGCCTTCTATTGAATTCACAAACCATAAATGGTTGAGTTCAAGGTCCCAGAAGATCAGACTCCAATGTGAGCTACACGACCAGAATAAAAATGATTATTGTTTTACACAAACTTGCCAAAGAAATAGTAAAAATAAGGTTAGAGTTGATACTTATGCCTCATGATAAGGCATTAAGATGACTCGCACCCCATCTAAATTCAAAGGGCTTAACCAGGTACAGACATCTTCTATAGTCTTTTGAGGAGAGCTAAGAATAGAAGAAAGGAGAGCATCGAGCATGTAGACACGATGCTGCACTGTACTAGGAAGTTGAGAAATAACTACACTGCACCAAGAAATAAACAAACATTAGCTCATAGAATTGATTTGCATTCTGCACTAGGA
The DNA here is from genome assembly GCF_047967505.1 of Dipteris shenzhenensis. Classification (NCBI taxonomy): domain Eukaryota; kingdom Viridiplantae; phylum Streptophyta; class Polypodiopsida; order Gleicheniales; family Dipteridaceae; genus Dipteris; species Dipteris shenzhenensis. Next base: position 17,186,465 of record NC_141601.1, read on the forward strand.
AACTGATATATAACTGAACTGTGAATAAATAAACAAATGTTAGCTTATTGAAGTAGCAATAAATAAATAAACATTACCTGAGAATGGCCAAGATAACATTGTCATTAACCTCTTTTAAAGGATTGGAGAGGATTGAAACCTCCTCTCTACCAAAGCTTAAATACTGAGGTTCTCATTTCAAAACGATCTTAACTTGAAATGAGCTCTCCATTTTATCTAATGCAGCTAAATTTGATTTTTCAATCAAATTTAGAGGTGGTTGCATTGTTGAAGTGGAAGGGAGTGCCTCCGTATTGACTTCATCCATTTCTTCTCCCTCTATTGCCTGTAAATAAATATGAGAGATTAGAGTCATTATCTTTAAATTTAAATCTTATTTAAAAAATTGTATTTAGTTGAGAAATAGAGAGTTCATACCGCTAAGTATTGTCGTAGTGGCCTTTTTTCATAACCCTGCGAGCCATAATTATCAAAGAGGGCATCATCATATTTGTCTTCATCCACCAACCTCTCTGTGAATGGGTCATGTAAGTCCATCTTTTCATCATTAACAACTGGGACATTATGATCTTCAAGGTAAATCATCCATGTCATCGGTGTCCTTGTGGTCTATCTCTTTTTCATAGCCTGTGGTTAGATCTGCTTGAAGCTGGAAATAGGCCATGAAATGCTTATTTTCAATAATATTGGTGGAGTTGCCTTTTCTTAGGAGATCCTCAAATAAATATCCCATCCTGCACAAGGTGACCTCCCAACCTGCCAGCAGCAAATTCTCCATCATGGTAAGCAAGAGACTCCCACTTTTTGCAGGACTTCCGTAGTTGTTTTTTTGATAATGTATGGACCTGGGAATATCTTGCTCTTCTAGCATCAATCTCAAATTATTTGAATTCCCTCTTATGTTCTTTTGTAAAGAGTGATCAGGGTTGGGACTCTGCATACATAGAAAGAATGATTCAAGAGTTTGAATCGCTATGCCACATTCTCTCTTGCCTCTCTTTGCTGCATAAACACCACTATAGATCTTCAAATCTGATGAATATGCTCGCTCTAGAGTAACCTGCATGGCTTCTTTGTCTTTTTTATCAACAAATATGACAATGTTACAAATCGCCACTTTGCTAATGGTGGTATATACTATTCTATCAATGAAGTTATGGATATCATCGCTAGAAACTTCATTGATAAAGAATAGTTGTGGCTTATCCCATGCTGACTCATTCTTAAAGAAGTCATCTTCTGAGACTCCCCTGAAGTTGACAAGCTTTCCAGACTCTGCCGTAACCTCTACATTGAATTGAAAGCTTTGGTGCATATCTGTTGGCATTCTTATCTCGCTGATTAATCTTTCCACATATGCAACCACCTGTTGTGGGATCTCTTTTCTCATATAAGAGGTTACTATTTCCGACCCATCTTCATCCTTTTTAATCCACCTGTTGGCCCATAGCTTTACCTTGGGTGTTGACAAAGAAGCTATATGCTTCACCACATTATAGTCAATGTTGCAATGAGTAAGTGGAATTTGTTTCTCTGACAGCAAATACTTGATGGCACTATGCACTGCATCACGCCTCACCTGTACATTGATGCATTCTTCCATGCAGTGGTCTTTGTCTTTTTTTCCAAAAAACCATTCTTTCTTTAAAATTCTTTGTGCTGCCATGGATGCATACTTATCAGGTAAGTACTTTACAGGCCTCCACATCCTTGCCGTCAACTCCTTCTTATCCATTACCTTTGACTTGCCGGAGATAAACAAAGGAGCTTCATAGGTCAGCTGTCCACGCTCACAAGCAATGCACGTTTCAAGCATCTCATTGAACACTTCAACAGGACGAAAGATGATAGAAGTATAGTCGGCATATCTGTCCCTCACCACCTTGAGGCTTGTCATACTTTCTTCCCGCTCTTGGGTTCCCCTAGGCACAACTGCACTCAAAGAAGTATAAAAGTTTGTGAGTGTGTCGGCGTCTGCTTTTGTGACCTTTCGCTTCAAATCAGGATTTGGGGAACCAAATGTTGTCCATATCACCCTTGCCTTCTGTAAGACCTCTGATGTTGAGGATATCTTACGCTTTCCATGGACATAATGATTAAGTCTTTCGGACTCAATCAAATACTTAATCTCATGCTTGAATATACAGATCGTTGCAGGATAATAATGGAATGAGCTTATCTTTACAAATTGTTCTGGAGTGAGTCTTTTGCCCTCCTTTGCTTCCCTTGCGATCTGATTACAAGCATAAGCCCAATGTTGACCATCAATGGGCTGGAATCTGCAATGAAGGAGAAATTCCTTCTTGACTTCCTTTAGCATATTCTCTCCTTGTGCCTCTTCGCCTCGTTCATGTGGAATATTTTTTAGAGTGTTTTTAAAGAATTGACTGAAGATCTCCTCGAAATGTGTAGGCCCTGTAAATGTTATTTGATCCAGAAAACTATTTTTGGTTGGACAAAACATTATTGGGCGCAAGACCACATTACTTGCCACAGGTTTCTTGCCATCTCTCAAAGCCTCGTATATTTGCATTGCATAAGATATATCAAGGCTTCGGCTATTAGTAAACAGAGCTGCAGCTTCCACATCTTTGGCATTCACAAACCACGTCCTTTGACCCCAGATATATCCCACATCATCATCTGTAACTGCTTCATTAAGACGCAGATTAAGATTTTTAATTGATGTGAGTTCATCTTGATCATCTTCAGCCTCGGATTCTGAGTCTTCTTCATCTTTCTCTTTTTTTGACCGTTTTTCATCCACATTATCTTTCTCTACAGTGGGACGATGTCTTTTCTTACTGCTTGGAACCGTGGCTCTTGCAGTACTAGCCTTTTGCATTTCACGTCGTGGCTTGCTAGCAAGAGCTTCTAGCATAACTGCAGTGGATCGACCTTGATCTTCTTCAATTTTTGCTAATTCCCGTGCACTCAAGGCTTGTTTTTCATCATCCTTAGTTACATTCACCATTTCTGGCTCTACAAGTTTGCGCTCATGTTCTACAGGTTTGTGACAGTGTGCCTGTTCTTCTTGTCCCTGCATTGAAGTCTGAGCTTTTTGATCTCCTTCATGTGATGATTCTTGCATATGGAGAGCATATTCTGCATCCTGAAAGTATTCAAGCATTATCTTTGCATGCATCCTTTTTGCCACCACACTAGGAAATTGCTCCCAAGTATATGAAAGAGTCTCCAATGCCCTTTGCAACTCTGGAAACTTTGATGGTTGAGGAGGAGGCATCACAAAGGTCTTTGCGTCTCTCCTTGACACAATAAAATGCATACCGCCAACTTCAGGATCTGAACTCTTTGTTAAAATATCCACAAAGGTGTCTTTTCGCTGAATTATTATGCCTACTACAAGGCTTGAAGTCATATCTTTTTTGAAGAAAGTAGCATCCCATGGATCTTCAACACCATTGAACTCCCTTTTTGACATAAGTAGAAAGAGTCTCTTTTCCTTTTGATGAAGAAACCAGGCTCTTCTACCCATGTGATATCGAGTCCACCTACCAAAGCCATTGGGGCTATATTCCTTTCCTTTGAAATTCAAAGTGACATCAGAAACCCATTCTCTGATCTCAGAGTCATCTAGCATAGCCATCACATTAGCTGATTGCTCCATAATCCTACAAGAAAAGATAATGAAGAATTTAGATACATACAAGTAAAGTACAATATACAACCCTTGATACAATAAATGTGGAAAATAGCCCAAAAGGCTTTACAAGGCTTCATATGGCAATAAATGTGGGAAATAGCCTAAAAGGCTTTACAAGGCTTAAATATTTGTACAAATGTAAAAGAATTAGCCAATAAAGCTTTACAAGTAATATAAAATGTCGTCTAGTGATAAAGCTTCAATCTTCGTGAAGATTCATGTAATCTGTCCATACATTGATATCTGAGCACTGATACCCAACTGTTGCAATCTATCCACTAAAAACTGTTCCACTGATATCCACTTATGCAGCCCACATGATATCCACTTATGCATCCCACTGATACTCGTTAATTAGTGAATGGTCGGGATGGTCGGGTTTATTACAAGGCGCTTCATATGACAATAAATGTAAAAAATAGCATAAAAGGCTTTACAAGGATTTTTATGACAATAAATGAGCTTAAATATTTATACAAATGCAATAAAAATAACCAATAATCATCAAGCTCCAATATGTCCCATGACATGTAATCTGTCCACTGATATATGCAATCTGTCCACTGATATCTGCTCATGCAATCTGTCCACTGATATCTGCTCATGCAATCTGCCCACTGATAAACTTCTTGGTAAATGGTAAAAGGTCTTATTTAATAGCATGTTATGAGTGTTAAACCGCATGTGAGCGAAGGGACTGACAACGAATAGGAACTAGTTAGAAAAATTTGAGCATGGCTTCGATTGGCAACTTGGAGAATTGTCTCTCCTCTAAGGCAATCTAATCTATGCTAAACTATGCTAAACCAACCGTCGAAGCGAAGAAAAGCAATAAATAATTTCTTTTTCTGTGTTCATTTTAATGTGCTGGGGTTTAAGAGGCTTAAATATGCAAAAGAAGGGGTTGTGATGTAGAGGCTAAACCTGCATGTGATATAAATAAAGAACAAGTATCTAAAGAAAAGTTAACGTTTTTCAATTTAAAAGATGAATATATATAAAAACATTATCTCACTTTCAAAACAAACCATAAATTCACTCTTTTATAATTTTTTAAAAGTATAATATAAAGTATGTAAATATATAAAACTCTCTTTACTTTCTCTCTCTCTCTCTCTCTCTCTCTCTCTCTCTCTCTCTACTCCTAAATCTCTTTGCAGCCATAGTCAAGACACCTCATTCTCTCTCTTAATCTCTCTCTCTCTCTCTATAACTCTTAAGTATTTTTCATTCCTCTCTCTCTCTCCCTCTCTCTCCCTCTCTCTCTTTCTCTCTCCCTCTCTCTCTTTCTCTCTCTCTCCCTCTCTCTCCCTACTCTCTCCCTCCCTCAAGGAGCCACGGTCCCCAAGAGAAGCCAAGGTCCCCAAGAGACCGGCTTCTCTCTCTTAATCTCTCTCCCTCTCTCTCCTCTCTCTTTCTTTCTCTCCCTACTCTTCTCTCTCATTTAAAAATATAATATAAAAGATGTAAATATATAAAACTCTCTTTACTTTCTCTCTCTCTCTCTCTCTCCTCCTAAATCTCCTTGTAGTCATAGTCAAGACACCTCATTCTCTCTCTTAATCTCTCTCTCTCTCTCTTTGACAACTCTTAAGTATTTTTCTCTCTATCCTCATCCCACTTATTCTCTCTCTCCCTCTCTCTCCCTCTAGCACAGAAGTTTCATTCCTCTCTCTCTCTCTCTCCCTCTCTCTCTCTCTCTCTCTCTCTCTCTCTCTCCCTCTCTCTCCCTAAGTCTCCCTCTTCTCTTCTCTCTCTCTCTCTCTTTTCCTCTCTCCTCTTGCCACGTTTCATTCCCATAAACTTTCTCTCTCTCTCCCTCTCTCTCTTTCTCTCTCTTTCTCTCTCCCTACTCTCTCCCTCCCTCAAGTAGCCACGGCCCCCAAGAGACCCGCTTCTCTCTCTTAATCTCTCTCCCCCTCTCTCCTCTCTCTTTACCAGCTTCTCTCTCTTAATCTCTCTCCCCCTCTCTCCTCTCTCTTTACCAGCTTCTCTCTCTTAATCTCTCTCCGCCTCTCTCCTCTCTCTTTCTTTCCCTCCCTACTCTTCTCTCTCTTAATCTCTCTCCGCCTCTCTCCTCTCTCTTTCTTTCCCTCCCTACTCTTCTCTCTCATTTAAGGAGCCCCTCTTCTCTGTGTGAATCTCTCTCTCTCTCTCTCCCTCTCTTAAGGAGCCCCTCTTCTCTCTCTTAATTTCTCTCTTTCCCTCCCTCCCTATTCTCCCATTTCTCAAATTTACAAACTCGAATATAAATAAAAAACTAATTAAAATAGAACTCAAAAACTCAAATAAGAAACTAATTTAAAAAGAATTGTAATGCCTTCTAAAAGACCACCCTCCTCAAAAACTTTAAGAATAAACTAATTGAAAAAGAATTATAAGTAAAGAAAAAGAATTACAATACGAATTTTAAGAAATAGAACTCAAAAACCTTAACAAGAAACTAATTGAAAAGAATTGTAAGTAAAGAAATAGAATTACAAGACGAATAAAAAAGAATGCAAGTACCTGGAAAAAGTGAAAAAAGTAAGGCTCGGCTTATCCTTTCTCTTCCGCTCTTGGTTGCTTCAATGAAACGAGGAGAGAGTTAAAACTAGTCCACTCCTACACATAAATTTGAATTTTCAAAAAAGAGAGGGAAATTTGAATTCATTATAAATTTGAATTCAAATTTGTGTTCAACATTCTTCTTATACTTTCTTCTTATACGTTCCTTTTGAATTCAAATTTATGTTCAACATTCTTCTTGATACTTTCTTCAACATTCTTCTCGATTCTTGTAAGTCCTTTTCATTCTCGTAAGTCCTTTTCATGTAAGTCCTTTTCATTCTCGTACGTCCTTTTCATTCTTCTCGTAAGTCAAATCTTATTTTTCGTTCTTGCTCGTGATAGTAAGTCAAATCCTCCTCTCCCATCTCTCTCTCTCCTTCTCTCTCTCTCCTCTCTCTCCTCTCCTTCCCTCCATCCATCCCTCGACCCAATCCTCTCCTCCAACCTCCTTCCCTCCCCTCCCCTTCCTCCGCCGCCAAAACTCCTCCCTTCCCTCCGCTCTCCCTCCTTCCCCAAAATCCCTCTCCCCTCTTGCTACCCTTCCCCTCTCCCGTCGCCTAACCTCTTCCTCCCCTACCCCTTTTTCCCCCTACCCCCTTTTAACCTTCCTCCCTTTTCCCCACCCCCCTTGGCGACCCCCCCAACCTTTCCACCCTCTTCCCCACTCTCCCTTTGGCCCCCCTCCCTCCTTCCTTGGCGACCCCCCCCTCCTCTCACCCAGCTCCCCCTCCGCCCTCCCTGGGGCTGGCCGCCAGCCCCCCCCTCTCCTCACTCCCTGGGCTGGCGGCCATGGCCGCCAGCCCCCCCCCCCTCCTCTCACCCACCCCCCCCCCCTTCGCAACCCACCCATCCCCCCCCTTCACCCTCCCTGGCTGGCGGCCGCGGCCGCCAGCCCCCCCCCCCCTCCTCTGACCCAGCCCCTCCCCCTCTTCACCCTCCCCCCCCTTCCCAACCCACCCATCCCGCTCCCTGGCTGGCGGCCGTGGCCGCCAGCCCCCCCCCCTCCTCTCACCCAGTCCCCCCCCCTTCTCCTTCCTCTCTCCCTAGGCTGGCGGCCGCGGCCGCCAGCCCCCCCCCTCCTCTCACCCACCCCCCACCCCTCCCCCCCCTTCACCCTCCCTGGCTGGCGGCCGCGGCCGCCAGCCCCCCCCCCCTCTCCTCTCTCCCCCCTCCTCTCACCCAGCCCCCCCCCCTCTCCTCTCTCCCTGGGCTGGCGGCCGCGGCTGCCAGCCCCCCCCCCCCCTCTCACCCACCGCCCACCCCTCCCCCCCCTCCTCTTTCTTCACCCTCCCCCCCCCCTTCCCAACCCACCCCCCCCCTTCACGCTCCCTGGCTGGCGGCCGCAGCCGCCAGCCCCCCCCCCCTCTCACCCAGCCCCCCCCCCCCTCTCCTTCCTCTCTCCCTGGGCTGGCGGCCGCGGCCGCCAGCCCCCCCCCTCCTCTCACGCACCCCCCCCCCCCCTCACACTCCCGCCCCCCCTTCCCAACCCACCCATCCCCCCCCTTGACCCTCCCTGGCTGGCGGCCGCGGCTGCTAGCCCCCTCCCCCCCTCTCACCCAGGGGGGGTCTTCACTCCCCCCCCCCCCTTCGCGACCCACCCGTCCCCCCTTCACCACCCTCCCTGGCTGGCGGCCGCGGCCGCCAGCCCCCCCCCTCCTCTCACCCAGCCCCCCCCCCCTCTCCTCTCACCCAACCCCTTCGCAACCCCCTCTCCTCTCTCCCTGGGCTGGCGGCCGTGGCCGCCAGCCCCCCCCCTCCTCTCGCCCAGTCCCTCTCTCTTCGCTCTCCCCCCCCCTTTCGGAACCCACCCTGGCTGGCGGCCGCGGCCGCCAGCCCCCCCCCCCCTCCTCTCACCCAGTCCCCCCCTCTTCACCCGCCCCCCCCCTTTCGCAACCCCTCCCCCACCCCCCCTTCCCCCCCTCAGCCGCTCCCCCACCCTCCCGGGCTGGCGGCCGCGCTCTCCCCCCCCCTTTCGGAACCCACCCTGGCTGGCGGCCGTGGCCGCCAGCCCCCCCCCCCTCCTCTCACCCAGTCCCCCCCTCTTCACCCGCCCCCCCCCTTTCGCAACCCCTCCCCCACCCCCCCTTCCCCCCCTCAGCCGCTCCCCCACCCTCCCGGGCTGGCGGCCGCGGCCGCCAGCCCCCCCTCTTCACCGCGCCCCCCCCTCCCCCCCTCAGCCGCGCCCCCCTCCCTCCCCCTCTCCCCCCCTCTTCACCCGCCCCCCCCCTTTCGCAACCCCTCCCCCACCCCCCCTTCCCCCCCTCAGCCGCTCCCCCACCCTCCCGGGCTGGCGGCCGCGGCCGCCAGCCCCCCCTCTTCACCGCGCCCCCCCCCTCCCCCTCCTCCCCCCCTCCCCCCCTCCCTCCTCCCCCCCTTCAGCCGCTCCCTCACCCTCCTTGGCTGGCGGCCGCCAGCCCTCCCTCTTCACCCTCCCCCCCTCAGCCGCGCCCCCCTCCCTCCCCCTCTCAGCCGCTCCCCCCTCCTCTCAGCTGCGCCCCCCCCTCCCCCTCTCAGCCGCTCCCCCCTCCTCCTCTCAGCCTCCCCTCTGCACCCACCCGCTTCCCTCCCACCCGCCGCGCCAGCCTCCCCTCCCACCCTCACACCCACCTCCCTCTTCGCCCCTTCTTCCCCTCCCTTCCTCCTCCCTCCCGTCCCACCCTCTTCCTCCCCTCCCTTCCTCCTCCCTCCCCTCCCCTGAACCTTTCTCTCTCTAATTTCTCTCTCTTCAAATTTTAAAAAAGAAACTAGAAAAAAAAGTTTGCAAGTACCTGGAAACAGTTTGTAAGTTTGCTCTTTCTTGCTTTCTTGCTCTTCCTTCCTTGCTCTCTTGATCGTCCTTGCTTTCTTGCTTGAATGAAATGAGGGGAGAAAGAATGAATGAAGGAAGACTATATATAAGAAAAATTAGGTTTTCCTCCTCCTCTCCTATTGGCTTTCCATTCCTCCCCTCTCTCCTATTGGCTTTTCATTTATCTCCTCTCCCATTGGCTCCCATTACTCCCCCTCTCCTATTGAACCCCCATCCCTCATCCATTAGCCCTCCTCCCATCCATCCATTTCTTCTTCCTCCCCATTGCCACCACTCCCATCCCACATTTCCACCACGTCCCATTTTCCAAAATCCCATATTTCCCCATCTCACCCTCCTCTTTTTCATCCCCTATTAACTTCCTCACTCATTTCACTCCCTTATTAGCCTACTCCCCTATTACCTTCCCCTCTCCCATTCCATTCTTCCCTCCCCACTCTCACTTCCACTTCCCATTACTCCCTATCCTATTCCACTCCTCCCTCCTCATTCCCACTTCCACTTCCCATTACTCACTTGCTATACACATTTGCAAACTATTAATATATTATTACATGATTTTTTATACTATTTGTAAACTTACATATGGGCAAAATCACAGGTGTCAAAGCGATCCTATTGTGGTCATACAACAACTGTGCTTTTATTCAAGGGTATATTTATCCTCATCAACAAGCTTATTTACTCAAGGTATGAAGTGCATAATTTGTGCACTAGGTGTTTACTTTGTGCCAAAATTGTTTGCCACACACACACACACACATATACATATACCGAGAATTTTCTAATATTATCGCATCTACATTTCTCCAATGGGCATAAAACTTTGTACACTCCTCAACCTAGGTCTTATTGACTTGCATACAAAGTGGTGCACCCATCTCATAAGTACTTGTTCGGATAACACACCTCCTATGTATTTTATGACGATTGTGCATAACACTAGGAACAAAATGGTGTATCATGTGAGACAGACTATGCAAAGCATATCCAATGGACACAAGACTTTACACGTTCCTCAACCTAGGCAGTATTGACTTGTGTGCAAAGTGGCATCCCCATCCGATAAGTACTTGTTCGAAAAATACACCTACGATCGTGTTTTTTGACGATTATGCATGACACTAAGGCAATAATGGTGTTTTATGCTTGATCGACAATGCAAAGCATATCCGATGGGCACAATACTTTGCACACACCTTCAACTAGGTAGAATCGACTTACATGCAAAGTGGCATGCCCATCCCATAAGTGCTTGATCCTATAACATACCTAGAAACGTGTTTTTTGACGGATGTGCATGACACTAGAGTAAAAATAGTATTTAATGCTCGATAGACCATGCAAAGGATATCCGATGGGCACAAAACTTTTCGTACGCCTCAACCTAGGTGGTATTGAAATGTTCTCAATGAGGCACACCCATCCGATAAGTACTTGGTCAGATAACACACCTAATGGCGTGTTTTTTTGTGAATGTGCATGTCATTAGGAAAAAAATGATGTATAATGCGTGATCGACCATGCAAATCATATCCGATGGTGACAATACTTTGCACGCACCTCAAAGTAGTTAAAACGGACTTGCGTGCAAAGTGGAGCCCCCATATGATAAATATTTATTTGAATAACACACCTATGGCCGTGTTTTTATATGGTTGTGCATGACACTAAGGCAAAAACGGTGTGTTATGCTTGATCGACAATGCAAAGCATATCCGATGGGCACGATACTTTGCACACACCTTCAACTAGGTGTAATTAACTTACATGCAAAGTGGCACGCCCATCGCATAAGTGCTTGATCAGATAACACACCTAGCAGTGTGTTTTTTTACGAATGTGCATGGCACTAAGGCAAAAATGGAATTTAATGCTCGATCGACCATGCAAAGCATATCCGATGGGCACGATACTTTGCACACACCTTCAACTAGGTGGAATTGACTTACATGCAAAGTGGCATTCCCATCGCATAAGTGCTTGATCGGATAACACACCTAGCAGCGTGTTTTTTTACGGATGTGCATGGCACTAAGGCAAAAATGGTATTTAATGCTCGATCGACCATGCAAAGCATATCCGATGGGCATAATACTTTTCCTATACCTCAACCTAATTGTTATTAAAATGTTGTCAAAGAGGCACATCCATCCGATAAGTACTTGGTCAGATAACATACCCAAGGGCGTGTTTTTTTGCGGATGTGCATACCACTAGGGAAAAAATGGTGTATAATGCGTGATCGACCATGCAAATCATATCCGATGGTGACAATACTTTGCACGCACCTCAATGTACTTAAAACGGACTTGCATTCAAAGTGGAGCCCCCATCTGATAAGTACTTATTTGAATAACACACCTATGGCCGTGTTTTTATATGATTGTGCATGACACTAAGGCAAAAACGGTGTGTTATGCTTGATCAACCATGCAAATCATATCCGAAGGTGACAATACTTTGCACACACCTCAAACTAGTTGAAACGGACTTGCGTGCAAACTAGAGCCCCCATCCGATAAGTACTAGTTTGAATAACACATCTAGGACTGCGTTTTTTTACGAATGTGCATGACACTAAGATAAAAACGGTGTTTTATGCTTGATCGACAATGCAAATCATATCCGATGGGCACAATACTTTGCACACACCTTCAACTAGGTAGAATCGACTTACATGCAAAGTGGCATGCCCGTCCCATAAGTGCTTGATCCTATAACATACCTAGAAACGTGTTTTTTGACGGATGTGCATGACACTAGAGTAAAAATAGAATTTAATGCTCGATAGACCATGCAAAGGATATCCGATGGGCACAAAACTTTTCGTACGCCTCAACCTAGGTGGTATTGAAATGTTCTCAATGAGGCACACCCATCCGATAAGTACTTGGTCAGATAACACACCTAATGGCGTGTTTTTTTGTGAATGTGCATGTCATTAGGAAAAAAATGATGTATAATGCGTGATCGACCATGCAAATCATATCCGATGGTGACAATACTTTGCACGCACCTCAACGTAGTTAAAACGGACTTGCGTGCAAAGTGGAGGCCCCATCTGATAAGTATTTATTTGAATAACACACCTATGGCCGTGTTTTTATATGGTTGTGCATGACACTAAGGCAAAAACAGTGTGTTATGCTCGATCGACAATGCAAAGCATATCCGATGGGCACAATACTTTGCACATACCTTTAACTAGGTGGAATTGACTTACATGCAAAGTGGCATGCCCATCGCATAAGTGCTTGATCAGATAACACACCTAGCAGCGTGTTTTTTTACGGATGTGCATGGCACTAAGGCAAAAATGGAATTTAATGCTCGATCGACCATGCAAAGCATATCCGATGGGCACGATACTTTGCACACACCTTCAACTAGGTGGAATTGACTTACATGCAAAGTGGCATTCCCATCGCATAAGTGCTTGATCAGATAACACACCTAGCAGCGTGTTTTTTTACGGATGTGCATGGCACTAAGGCAAAAATTGAATTTAATGCTCGATCGACCATGCAAAGCATATCCGATGGGCACGATACTTTGCACACACCTTCAACTAAGTGGAATATACACGAATTTTTAAGGATGCTCGCCATGGAGGAAGTAGAAGGAGATAGCGCAAATGAAGAATGTCCATGATTAAAGCTTTGTATTGAAGTCCATTGATTCAGAAGGATTTTATTTGGGTACTAGGCAAGGAGCCAATCCAAGACAATTATAATCAGAGTCATCACCTCGTATGTCAAATGAGAGTCAAAATATGCACTGGATGTCACCCAAGGGTCAAGGCTTGCCAAGACAATAGGGAGTTAATGCAGATGGCACCTGGCAAGGGACTATCACATTGAGCAATAAGACAATGGGGAGTCAATGCACCCAAGGGGCAAGGCTTGGCAAGATAACTTGTGGGAGTTAATGTAGATGGCACCTGTATTTTGCAGATGGCACCTGTATTTTGCACTGGATGTCACCCAAGGGTCAAGGCTTGGCAAGACAACAGGGAGTTAATGCAGATGGCACCTGGCAAGGGACTATCGCATTGAGCAATAAGACAATGGGGAGTCAATGCACCCAAGGGGCAAGGCTTGGCAAGACAAGCCTAGGTCAAATTATGCAGATGGCAACTGGCAAGGGACTGTCGTGACATTGAGCAATAAGACAATGGGGTGTCAAATTATGCAGATGGCACGAATTGAGGCTCTTTAAGAGCAACAATTTAAATTGTAAACATATGTTCAATCTATATCATTTTGGATATAAAGACTGTAGCTAAGAGCAACGTCTCTCAATGTAATCATATACATAAAGCTACAATTGCTATTATCCCTCTTTGGTCTTATGGCATCATGTCTTCTTTCTATTTATTAAAAGTTTTGTTAAATTTTGTGCATATTGCCGAGTGACAATGTTATTTTCATGAAATATTTAAGTCTCCTTTCATGGATTTATAAATTTATCATGTCAATGAAAAACGTCAAGGAAAAATATTTAAAATAATTAAATTAACAAATAACTTAGATATAGCTAGAATTTCTAATATAGGATTATTTCAAATTCTTGCATGTTGGTGTAAAAGTATAGATTGAAAAAACAATATTTGTATGTGAATATGATAGAGCCACAAAGTGAACTTTTGATTTGGGAAGGAAAAACGTCAAGGAAAAATATTAAAAATAATTAAATTAACAAATAACTTAGATATAGCTAGAATTTCTAATATAGGATTATTTCAAATTCTTGCATGTTGGTGCAAAAGTATAGATTGAAAAAACAATATTTTTATGTGAATATGACAGGGCCACAAAGTGAACTTTTGATTTGGGAAGAAACTTTTTAGAAAGTAAAATTTTGATTTGGAAAGGATATTTTCATAAAGTAAAGTTTTCATTTGGGAAGGATTTTTGGGCTTCGTCCAAAAACAACACAAAAAGTCCAAAATTAATGAAATAGGTGTTGTTGCTAATCTAACTTGATATTGCAACTCTTCTATGGACCCATGTAACACATCTATGAATCCTATATGCATTCAATAGGCTGCCACTGCTCAAAAATAAAATAAAAACATTGAGGTTCAGGAAATTCTCTGATTATGAAATATAAATTCTAAATGAAGTCACTTACAATTTGGTATGTGTTGTGGAAGATAACTTGGATAATTCTCTCGCAACACAAGCTCTCTATGCATGTATACATGTTGAACCAATATTTTCTTTATTGATTTCATCCCCTCCTTGGTTCTAAAATCTTTCACCCTACCCTTCCAAGATGCCAAAAAGGGATTACTTGAACGTGGTTTCTTCCTTCTGTTTGGTTGCATGAGCACCCAACTTCCTTTTGATACAGTTAGTCTTTGCGAAGAGCCATCCAGAGTAACCTTGCTGGCAACATTGATGGAAAGGGAGCTCACGTTTATAGCTTTGTCCTCGATAGTCTAATCAACATGACGTTCGGCACAAGAACGGTTCTGATTATCGATGCATGCCATTGAGACTAGTATCCAAACTTATACTTGAACACCTAAAAACTCAATGGACATATCAAAGAGCACACATTATATTCTAGTCTTGCATAAGCACAATCTTCTTATTCAAAACTTTAAGAATATTATCAAACAGAGAGATTGACAAAGCAACGACATCGTTCTCATACCTTGTGCTTCAATATTATGCTCAACAAAGCTTCCTGTAAAACTAGGACCAGTTATTGTGTTGTTGTCCCCATGAAAATTTTTCAAAAGTTATATTCCAGTCTGCAACATCTTTATAAATACATTCTTGTTCACTAAAAACTGAAAGAACATTATCCAATTTAACATTTTCACTTCTAAAATCTCAAAAAGAGAGATTGAAAAATCAAAGAGCTTGTTGGTGTACCTTGCTCCTCGATATTTTGATAAAGAAAGATTTTCAAAGAGCGAGGTCCTATCAATGGTTTGCCATACCCACGAAAAACTTGCAAAAGTTACATTCTAGTTTGCAACATTTTGATAAACACACCATTTTGCACAAGCATAGATTGGTTCATCTAAAACTTTTAAAAATTCAAAGAGAGAGATTGACAAAGCAAAGAGCTCTCTATTGTACCTTGCTCCTAGAGGTACTTTGAGTTATTGGTTTGCCATCGCCACCCAAAACTTGTAAAGGCAACCCAATCTACAAGTTGAAGGAATGCATACGGGGAAGCAACCGAGAGAGAGAGAGAGAGAGAGAGAGAGAGAGAGCGGGAAGAGTAATTTGGGAGGGGAGAGTAGTTTAAGAGGAAAAGCACATTTTAGGTGGTGATGTATTTTAATGAGACATTGTCAGATAGTAGAATCATATCAATAGCTCGACCAAATTTTTTATTTGTTCTTGATAGTTGTACATGAATAAAATATTCTTTCTTGCTCTGACAATCCAAATGCAATTCAAAATTTTTAAAATTTCCCCATGTTACATTGTCCCTGTGGTCATTTTTCATTTTGGCCAAAAGGCCCCAAAATGAGCTCCCTTTTTTCCTAATGTGGCATTCTTGCAAGAGTTTCTTAGTAGCCTCTACTTCTTTCTTTCTTGCTTCTTCCTCTTGTTGCTACTTTTGGAGTAGGGCATCTTGCTCTTACTTCCATTTGGCCTCTACCTCTTCCATTGCCAACTAGCTTGTCTTCTCCTCTCTTCTGTTTCTTGGGAAATGGCTTGGTGGGGGTGGTCCTTCTGGGTGGTGTCGTTAGTAATGCATAATCCTTAGCTGCATCACCATACCCTTCTAGAATGGAATCATTGGAGAGCTGGTGGATTATGGGAATGATGAACATGGGATTTTGAATCTTTACCCTCGAGCTTGTACACATACTGACAATCTAACCATAAAAGTGATATGAACAATTAGTTTCTTTTGGCTTATGAAGATGTGCCAATAGATTTGGGAGGATCCCATTATGATGTTCCGTATGCTGAATTTGGACAAGGAGAGTGATCACCTAAGCTTCCTTCACCAATGCAGCATTCTTGATCATAGTAATAGGGACGTCATATGAATTTTAGTGTTGTACTCCACTAGGCCTTCAAGCTGCTTGTCCATTCTATGGCTTAGTGAAATGGGGCATCCCAAAAGCTTGGTGAATCGTCTCTATCATAAACTGGTAAAAATGGTTCTCCCCGCCTGCATGGAGCCAGCTGGTGGATCCCAAGGAGTTATTGAATTTATCCACAAAAACTACCACTTGACAGAGGTCCAAGTGACAGGGGTCCAAGTGACAGGGAAACCTGTCGGCCACCGCATGCAAGCCCATTGTTCTAATATGTGGGACCACCTTCGTGCTCCCTTCACGTCTTGTAGCACATGGTATGCCTTTGCATTGTGGTATTAGAGCTTGAAGTCCTTGATGTTGCATTTGATTTGTGAGTGGAGCACCAATCCTCGTATTGATTCTAACTATTCTGGCCCCAAAGGGGAGAACTGCATAGCCTGCATGGCATGTTAAGAGTAGTTTCGTATGTTCGCAGTACCATTGTCAGTGATGGATGGAAAAATGTCACCAAGAGGCCTCTCATCAACATTATGGTTGTGACATTTAAGCAAGAGGCCTTTCATCAATACATTTACACAAGTGGTCATGCTAAGATAGGTGAATCCGTTACTGAACAATTGGAGGGAGTAATTCTAGATGTTGGTTGTTATAATGTTGTTTAGATAATCACCACCGATAATGTGAAGAACTCTAGGAAAGCTATAAGAATTATAATTAAAAAAATATCCAACCATTTGGCATCGCCATGCTCTTGCCATTGCCTTAACCTTGTGCTTGAGGATTGGTATAAATCAGAAGTGGAGACCCAGTGGTTCGATCCCTTTATGGATGAAGGATGAAGAATAGTATTGTATTTCCTTAACACGAGAGATTGTTGGGCATATTTAGAAACCACCAACTTGTTAAGCATCCACTAGAGTTTTTGAAACCTGGGCGAAACACATTTTGGAGCAAACTATATAATGCTGGATCATTTGCTCAAGCTACAATAAACTTTGTAATGGAGACATTATTCAGTAGAACCTCACGAGTGGATAGTTGAGTCAACTTCACAAAATGCACCTGCCGAATTCATGGAGATGAAGAAATTTAGTCAAAATGCTGGCTTTTGTGGAAGAAAATAACTGATGCGGCCGATGCAATGCGGCTGGTATGGTTTGCCATCCAAAAAATAGACGTGAAAGGTCTAAGTTTGGGTAGTGCTTACATGGCTTGGTGGACTACTGAGCGGGACCTGTTGAAGGAAAATAGAAGAGCCACAAGTGATGGTGGTGGCTACAGTGCTAGTCATTGTGTCATTTTATGAAAGATGTTTCAAAAGTGATGGAATTATGCTCACAATGGCCTTCACTATGCTGGTCATATTTTAGATCCCCAATGGTGAAAGTATCATCCAAAAAAATTGGAACATGTAATGCAACCATGGCATAATATCTTGGGAGGAATTTTTTAAAGATAAATCTGAATATGCTACTGCTATTAGGGAATTATCCATCTTTCAAAATAGGGAAGGGTTGTTTGCATATACAAGAATACAAGGCCTTGCAAAGGAGATGTAAAGTGTGGAGCATTGACACCCCATTTGCAAGCCTTGGCCTTGAAAGTGCTATCCCAACCTTGTAGCGATTCGTCTAGTGAACGAAATTGGAGTAATTAAAAGTTTGTACATTCCGTCACAAGAAATCTCTTGAAGACAAAACAAGCAGAGAAAGTGCTATCCCAAGCTTGCAGCAATTCATCCAGTGAACGAAATTGGAGTAATCAAAAGTTTGTACATTCTGTCACAAGAAATCTCTTGAAGACAAAAAGAGCAGAGAAATTGGTATATGTTTATGCAAATGGTAGTGTTGGACGATGTTAAGGGAGATAGTAACGATGGAGATCTAGCAAAGTGGGTAAATTGTGATCTCCCAGGTCCATTGCATGATCCTCCCATTATTGGACAAGTGCAATCCAAAGCTGAAGCAAGATCTCGATGATGAGCATGAAGAGACTTTGTGATGTATAGGACAATGCCACTTGAAATAGTATTGACACTAATGTCCATGGTTGTATTATGACTCATTAAAAATTGTGCCATTTAAATTTTCTTGAAGTCATGCCACTTGGAAGGTATGTTAAAGCATTTAGATGGCATTACAAATGTATTGTTTCCATGTTGGAACTTGGAAAGAATTAAAATGGCTTGCAACCTGTAAATACTTGTTTAAGTAATGCTACGTACTACAATATTGTGTGTGAAATACATGCATTTGTCAGCAGAGGATAATGTTGCGAATGATCATGGTGCAGATAGATGATTAAGAGAGAGAGAGAAAGAGAGAGAGAGAGAGAGAGAGAGAGAGAGAGAGGGACATGGCAAAAGGCAATATGCAATCCCATGCCTATTTTAATAGGTAGATTACCACGTTCATAATCATCTAATTATGTCAAAAGGGGGCAAGATAGTTGGATGATTTCTCTCTCTAAAGGTCTAGCAAGCTTGTAGGTGTACTTACATGTTGACCTAAAATGCTACAATGAGTTCAAAAGTTTTTTGATGTGATTATGAAAGCTATTGAATTAACTATAATCCCTAATTTGACAGCACTCGATGGCTCTAGAGAGGACCACAGGTGCAACAAAGGCATGCAACTACGTTAGGATGTTAGTTGGAAATCATTGGAGATGTGACATCTGCCTACAAGAATTTTGAGGCTCAGTGGTGAGAATGTTATGGCACTTTATGGGAGATCACAATAGAACAATGCCATGGTGTAGAGTTGACAGTGCCAAGAGAGTGGCCACAATCTTGCGAGCACCTGCTAATAGTGATGATGGGACAATAGCATGGCCTACGAACCTGGTTGAAGCTATTGCAAATGTGGAGAATAATGTTACATTTCCTAAACCAACTTGGTGGTTGACTATCCTGAACGTGTCCTAAACCTACCCGGTGATTGAAATTGTGATTGTCCAAAACCAACTCGGTAGTTGAAATTGTGACTACTATCCTAAACCAGCATGGTGGTTGAAATTATTTTGCTTTGGGTAGCTTTGTTAGTTCAATTATTAGATGATTAGTTCAATTTAGATTCATTATATACTTTAATTAGACTACATTTTTGCGTGTACTATGTTTTGTCTTGTTTTAATAGTGCAAAAAGGGGGCTCATTGTACTCTTGTTCCATTTAAAAAGAGGACTCATTGTTCTATTTTTCCCGCATGTTGGGTCAGTAGATGGAGTTGTATCTCAAGCTGCTCATGGATAAAAATCCTAACATTTTTAATTAGGCAGAGGAGCTTTGAGCATCGTAAGCCCTAGTACATCAACAAACTCAAAAGACAAGAATGTTTGTTGTTGCAAACACACAAACTTTGACCTAGCCCAGCAAGCTGCTATAAATGACTTGAGATCTAGTCATGTTGGAGCATTGCAATCTATGCCCATGCCTCTACGATGAATGCGTAGTATGTAGGCCACCTGGATCCTCTTGTAGCCTAAGGTCTCTGTGGGACCCAGTGGTTTGTCCAAAGGGAGACCATGAGTGGAACCACATTGAATGAATTTGTGGCACATGCAAGCATTACAATCTAAAGCTAAAGAAGAAGACATTCCATGTCTGTCCAAATGAAATGAGGGAAGGCAACCATGTTGCTCTAAAATGGAGGAGATTTAAAAATGTCAATGTTGAAGGATCTGATAAAAAGAGATGGCTACTATCATATAAGAGAGTCAGTAGAGGGAGCTTATAGGTCATGTGATATCCCAAAATATGTGCTTCACAATTTCATGGCCAGCTGGTGGGATAAGCAGTTTGCCAATTTTCCCCATGACACTATTGTCTCTATCATAGATTTTGCTGAAAATTATTCATTTCAAGAATAAGATGAGATACAAATTGCTCACTGGTACAACAAGGAGATAATAATTCTTATGCATATCATGTACAATCATTTTCTTGATTCTTCTATGATTGATGCCAATCTTCTTGCTGACTCACATGAGTCCAGGTTAGTGCAAGGCACATACCATTTCTACATTTCAGATGATAGGGAAAATTGGGCTTGCATGCTTAGTAGAGTGTAGGTAATTGCCACAGTTAATTACCAAGATGATGTCACAAGAATCTATGTGAACTCCTAAATGAATGAATTGTAAGCGAAACCTAAATCCTAAATGAAAGAATTATATGACATTCATGAAGTGTGTAGGAGAGTTCATTGAGCCCAGCCTTCTCATTCTTCTTTCATACAACCTGACATGTCCATCTCTCATCATTCAACTAAGGTGGATAGTCTCCTCTATTAGCATGTTGGAACTCTAGCAAAGATATGCAAAGATAATGTGCAAGTAGAACAATACTAGTAATAATAGAAGCAAACCACCACACTAGTGGTAGTAAATATCCTAGTGTGCAACCAACCACCACGCTAGTGGCCACTTATCCTATATTAGAGGGGTGATTAGCCCCTAAAAAAGACCCGAGTAATATATATCCAAGATTTACTCTTATACATTTTGAATTGGTTTCACTCAGAATGAAAAAGTGGTTCTGAGGCTGAAGTTGAAACCAACAAAAACACGGGTGAAAACAAAAAAATAGAGTAGCCAAAGCTCCAAGAGATAAAGTGTGCCATCTCTAAAGAAGTTTATATTCATGCAAGGCTTTTAAGACAGTGGTGGTTAGGCATAGAGCACAGTGGGAGCCTTCAGCAACGTACTTCACAAACTGTGGGTCCTTATAATATTGAAGGCCTTCCCATAGTTCCTCTTACAATCGATCCATTTTCTGAATGGCAATCTCGAGTACATTATGGTCCTTGTCTTGTCAAAGTATCACTTCAATCACTTTGGAACTTAGTCTAACATTATGGTCCTTGTCTTGTCAGAGTGTCACTTCAATCACTTTGGAGCTTTGTACAACATCACTTCAATCACTTTGGAGCTTTGTACAACATCACTTCAATCACTTTGGAGCTTTATACAACATCACTTTGATCACTTCACCTACAATATCAGATCTATACAGACATGTAGTTATATGTAGATATTTGTTCTCACATTATGGTCCTTGGCCTAATTTGACATTTTCTAATAGTGACATCTCTTCCTCTCTCATTACCATTATCTAACCACTTTATTTAAAATCTTCAACTCAGTTTAATCGAAGTCTTTCGTTTCACATTATGGTCCTTGGCCTATCAAAGAATGCTATCTAGTCACATAGCTGAGAAAACATGACTTCAATCACTTTGGAAATATTATAATATTGCATATATATACATATACATGGGTGCAACAATTTTACAAGCAAAAACCTATGAGCAGGTTTATCCAAGCGTGTTTTTCAAGAGTTTTAAAAAATTGTATTTCTTTAGGAAACATGGTTTTAACACTTTTATTTTCACTAGAACTAGATCCTTTTAACATAAAATATATAGACTATTCACTTGTTCATTTTTAAATAACATAAATTTTCTTATTCATAAACGTCCCTTTGTACCCCTATTATTACCTAAAAAAGGTGTTGAAAAATAATTACTTTAAGAAACATTCCTCATAATCACTCTCAACGTAATAATATTATACATATATAATTACTTATTAAACACATGTATATCATATGACAAGAGCTTTCTAGTGTTTTTATAACATAAATAACAAGATATTTATGGATATGTTTCTAAAGAAGTTTAAATTACAATAAATAAGTATTAACTTGGGATTATATATCACTCTCATAAAATACATGTAATA